>NC_083325.1:1201666-1502083 GCF_963455315.2 Globicephala melas
AGGCACAACATGCATCTCTCTACCTCTCTCTCTCTCTCTCTCTCTCTCTCTCTCTCTCTCTCACACACACACACACACCCCCCCCCGTAATTTAGGACACTGACCCCACTAGCAGTGAGGTGGGCCTGTGCAGCGCACCTCAGTGGTGATTCGAGGTTTCGAGATGCATGTTAGTGGTGGCACTGAGCCAACGGCCCACAGGGTGTGCTAAGCCTGCACCTGCATTGCCTCTGTCACCCGGTAAAGCAGACAGGTGCCCTCACTCACTGATTAACACACACCCCACCCCGTGCCAGGCCTGGCTGCCCACCAAGTCCCCCACCCTCCATCCTCACAGGACCCTGAGGAGCCCAGGGATCCCTCCCTCGCCTAGTCCGGGATGCTGGTGGGGCGGGGCCGCAGCCTCAGAGGGAGGTGGTCCTGGGTCCCAAAGCCCCCAGAGGTGGGCTGGTCCGGGCTCCGGCCAGATGGCCAAGTCAGGTCTGCTCCCCAACTTGGAGACTGACCACTTGGCCTCTCGGAATGTCACTCGGATGAGATGCCCAAGGCCCCCGCATCTAACCTTGAGACCCCTGGATGGGGCTGAGGTGACACCAGGATGGTGGCAGAGCAGAAGGATGGATGAGGACGCATCCCTGAGGACAGAACGGAGCCCCGGACAAACCCCAGGCACCCCGGACTCCAGACCTACGGCTGCCAGTGACCTGCCCCCAAAGCCACCGCACTCCCCGGGGACCCCCTCCACCGCACTCCGCACCAGCCCGCCCACAGCAGCCGAGCCAGAAGCAGCTGCAGCCGCGTGCAGAGTGGACCTCAGGGCCCAGGCCCCTTGCTTTCGGACCAGGGTCTCTGATTAACCAGGTTCGTGGTAGGGAGAGGCGTCTAACCAGGAAGCCAGTTAGCCGGTGCGTCCAGAGTTCACCTTTCAAGGTCACCCCAACTCCAGTGCCCCTGAGCGATGGGGTCTCGGAGCTCAGCTTCCCATGTGCTAACCAGCTGCCTCTCTGAGCTGCGGTCGGGAAGCAAGGAGACACACTTACACCGCCCGGCACGCCCTGCACACGGCAGACGCTCCATCAACAGTCACGCATCCCACCGCCCTTCTGAAAACACGTCCCGAAGGACTGGCCGTGCCTCATCTGTCACAAAGGCCGGCGTCTGCCCCGGCGTCACAGAGACCACGGTCACCACTGTCTGCCATCCCGGGAGCTGCCTGGCTTCCGTGAGGCCTCCAGGCCTCTTCTCTGGAGTCCCCGTTACACCCCAGACCAAGCCACAGCCACCCACCCCCACGACGCAGTAATGTCCTAACCCTAACCCTGCACCGGACAGCCAGGGCGTCCACCCTATGGAGGGCTGCCGCCTGGCCAGCCACTGCCCAGGCCATCACTCCTGCCCAGGGAGTCTGGATTCCCAAGCATGTTGATGCAAGTGTGCTTACATACTTACATATAAACATAAACTCTAATTAAACAGTATGCAAACCAAAGAAATCTAAGTGCACAAGAAGTCACTCTTTGGAAAACCAAGGTGACTGCTTAGGAAAGACTCAGCAAAGAGAGACAGCTTTAAAACTCACATCAGCAGGAACAAAACCAGAACACACTGAGGGGGGATTATTTAAAATCTGGAAGGTGCTCCACTCAGAATTTTTGGAAAGTCTCTTAGTTCTCAGTCCACTTGAAAGAAACAAATAGGAAATCATAGGTTGTGACTGAAAGACAGGTTAGAAGGCAAAGAACAGTCCAGATCCTGCATCCAAAAAATGGCGAGTTATTATACGTGTGTGTTTGCAAGATAAAATGTCTTATAGACACCATTTGTGTGATTCACTCCACTATCTCATTTCTGGGTCCCAGTCACACTGGCCGAGAGATACACAGGTTTCCAACTTAAACATCCCCAAGTAACTGCAGGCAAACTAAACAGGTTCTGACTCTGTTTCCCATCAGCAAGAGCCTTACCCAAGCCTTCCAGAGGTCTTTGATTGTGATGACGTCCTCCCTTTAACCTTCACAGAACTCTGGCCGACACCTGCCCCGTGCCCACAGGAACCTCCTGAGAGCACAACGGCTTCGGCCCCTAACGCCAGCTCCATCAGGGGACACACCCGCCTGGCTCACCCAGGATGGTGCCCGGCCCAGTGCAGGTACGTAGCAAAAGCTGTGTACGCCAAATACAAGGCAAGGGATTCCCACCAAAATAATCACAAAAAATTGGAACTGTCTGATATATTAGAGCCTTATTCAGACACATTAAAAAGTACTCTCTGAATTACTCAGTTGAGAACCTCAAAACCCTCCCGGAAAGACAAGTTGCACTGAAAACCTCCATCAATGTAGTTAGGGTGTTTAAGGGGTCACCTTGCAAAACTGTAAAACAGAACAAAAAACAGATTAGGCCAAGAAACTCAGCAATTGCGATGGCAGCGCATTCAAAGAGCTAAGGCGGCTCTGAGTGCCAGCACAGCATGGCAAGCATTTGCTAGCCTTGGGCATCGTAACACAGTGTAAAGGTTCCGGGGCAGCATAATTAACTGATCCCTGATGCCTCGTCTCAGAGGCACAGGTGAAAGCAGAGCTCCGCCCACCAGGCTGGAGGGTCCAGGCAACGCTGGTGAAAGATGTGAGTGAAAGGTGTGGAAAGTGCTTCAGGAACCAAACGGAGTGAGTACATTCCCAGCAGCTACCTGTCACTAAATTAACAAACATTTAAGCGGATACCTGCCGATCTACCCACCCAAAACGTCCACACGTCCCAAAGGAAGGTTGGAGCAGCATCTCAATGGGAAACGGGACTGTCTTATATTTACAGTCACCTACTACTAAGGCATATATGGTACCCGTTGATAACGAGTGCCCATCTATTCCACAGCACGCGGCAGCACCCGGGCCCAGGACTTCATCCAGTGGACAGTCAAGTACCAGAGCCTATTAGGAAGTGATGCTCAGTTGAAGGCTTTGCCGCCACACTCACAGACCTGCTTACAGTGCAGCCCTCTATGCGGGACGTCTGGTTGCCCAAAAAGACTCCCAATGACTATTGAAAATCAGTAGATTAAAGGCTAGATGATACTACAGTCTACAGGGCCACTACTTTTTCTTTCCTCTCTGAAAATCATCAAATGTAATATCGGATTTAATTCAGACTCTTCCTAGGACCCAAGCTTAGTCCCCCTGGTGAGTGGGACCTGGAAGAAAGGACCGGGGGTCACACTGAGATAACACAGGAAAAAGGAAATGTGTTCCAGAGTCCGCTAGGCTCAGACAGCCCTGGACATAGTCTGTTAGCTGTATGTATGTGTCCCGAGAGAAAGTCAACCAATCATCCCAAAATCCGGGCGACAAAAAATTATTAATTCCCTGGTACTAAGTGTTATGAATAAAAGTTGTAAGTTCAGCCCCTTCACAAACGTCTTTAAAGGCCACAAATGCCACGGAGCCCAGGAGCTGCCTCAAGGCCAGTTGTTACCCGCCGCCCTCCTGATCAAACACGACTCACAAAACGTCCCCACTAGAAGCGCCATTCCAAAAATCATTTAGTTCTCCGAGCAGGAAGAAGTAACCTGGTTATTTTGCAAATAAAGACCTCTAATTATAATACTTTAGATAATAACAGCAAGGCAGGAAAGAAAAGTTTGAAAATCTGTAATAAGAACACTTGTAGCTGGATTTAATCACAATTAAAACCAAATAAATTAACATCAACTCCCCTTCAGCAGTGACCCCATTTATAAACATTCCTTGACTATTCTTGACTTGAGAACGGGCATTCTCCCTGAGCCTCCATTTCCCTGATCTATAGGAAAAGTCCAGTGTGGCAAAGTCTGACTTTTAACTCCAAAGCTTAACCCTCAAGGGCTTAAGTTCCTAACCTCAGAGACACTGCAGTGCTGAGAAATTTGGATGGAGAACTTTCCCCTCACCTCAGCACTTCACATTTGGGAAGGATTATTTAAATGGTTTATACACCACCAGATCTTTAAAAGGTCAAAAGTAGAGGGACACGGTTGTGCTTTCTAAAGTGAATGATATTTGCAATAAACCAAGAATCTTTTCAAGCTTTTCTACATTTAAAGAAAATACAAAACATGAGTAGTTCCTTGTTTCTCACTTAAACCAGCATCCCACGGGCTCGCCTCCCTCCAGCAACAGTGCCCAAGGTGGCCGAGGGTGTGAAATGACACACTCTAAGTAGCTCTTGAAACCAAATCACCGGAACCCTCAAGATAAGGTCTTTGAAACAGAAGCAGTCCATGCTGTACAATGTAGCTGCACACACACACACACACACACACACACACCCCTCAAATAGCAACCCAGTGGAAACACAATGGGCCTGAGAACCCAGGGGAGGACCAGGGGCCAAGTCCAGAAGGGCTGAGCCAAGCATTCCTGGGCTCCAGGTTAACTTCTCCCCTCCTGCTAAAGGAGCTTGTACTTTGCGTTCTTGCAACCCAGGCACTCAGTTGCCTCTGCCAGGTCCTCCCTGGCCAGACACCAGGCAGGAGGCCCACCATCTTCCCAGCTGCCAGAACTTGGGAAAACACTAGATGCTAACTTCAGTCCAGGCGGGCGAGGGTGTGGGGAGGGCTGGTCTGGGGGTCCAGGAGAGGAAGGCTGTGTCTGGGGAGATGGAGGGCCCAGCAAAGTTAAAAGGTGGGGAAAGAGGCCCAGCCTTGCGAGGGACTGAAGGGGAGCAGGGGGGCAGGGAGCCTTGCCCGCCTCAGGGAGGGCGGGGGGCTGCCACACACGCACAGGCCACCACAGAGCAAGTGCAAGCGGAAGGGGATTCCAGGGGAGAGGATGGGCTGACGGCAGGTGCCAAAGAGAAGTTCAAAGGGGGGGGGGCGGAGGGGAGCACGTGATGTCCAAGAGTTGCCAAGTAGGACTTGGAAGGTTACACTCACGGAGTCCCTGGAGGGAAGCAAGTCGAGAAAGAAGGCCATCGCGTAGCACCTCTGGTCCCCTGCCCTTCCTCGCCGCCCTCCCCCCACCAACACTCACACCTCGGCGAAGCGCATACCCACCTTTGCTGGGGGCGCGCTCCTGCTGGCTGCCAGCTCGCGCAGGCTGGCGTTGGCGCTGGTCGCCGCGGGGAGGAGAACCGGGGAGCCAGAGGCGCTGCCCCCAGGACCCGCGAGCGCCGAGGCCTCTCCCGAACCGGGGCCGGGGCCCGGACCAGGACGCGCGGGTGGGCTGCTGCCAGGGCTGGTGCCGGCGCGGGGCCGCTGGCGGATGCCGTCCAGCAGGCGCACCAGCAGGATGTTGGCGGGCAGTTCGGCCACGCCGCAGCCCACGAGGATGCGGCACTCGGGGCAGCGCAGCTCGTGACGCGAGCACACGATGCTCTCCAGGCAGCGGCGGCAGAAGGTGTGCTGGCAGGGCAGCACCTTGGCCGTCGTATCCAGGCGCTCCAGGCACACGGAGCACTCCAGCAGGTCCAGGAGCGACGACTCGTCCATGTCCCCGCCCAGCCTGTCGCCGTCGCCCTCGCTCTGCGCAGCGGCGGCCGCCCTGGACGCGCACAGCCTGGGCGCTCCGAGCAGCATGGGGGCGGCGCCGGCGGCGGCGCGCACCTCTAGGTCCCGGGGCCGTTGCGGAGGCCGCCGCGGGCAGTGGGCGCCAGGGTCGCGCCCGAGCAGCCGCTGGGGAACCGGGCTGCGCTGCGACTTCCTTCTGTGCGGCTGGCAGCGCTAAGTGGTGCCAACCGGCCTGCGTGGCAGGGACCGGAGCTCCGAGCCCCGCGAGCCCCCTCCGGGCCGCCGAGCCCACCCAGTTCTTCGGCGCGAGGCGCCGCCGAATGCGGGCTACACCTGTCCCTCCGCGAGTCCGCCCCGCACGGAATCCAGCGGCGCTGCCTGTCGGGCACAACACCCGGCGGCTCTGCTTTCGCAGCGGCCAGTCCGATGCCGTGAAGGCGGGGGCGCAGCGTGCGCGCTCCCCCGCACCGCCTCTGTGCGCCCTTGGCCTGCCCGCGAGCGGCTGCCCAGCTGGCGCAGCGGGACCCCTCCTCGTCCTCGGCCGCGAGCACGTGCGCGGGGAGCGCGCGGAGGTCACGGTCACTGCGGGGCACGGGGAAGGGGCAGCTGCGCCCTGGAGCTGCCTCCGCCTGGGCGCACGCAGCCACCAGTCCTGCCGTTAGGGCGCTTCCAGGGTCCCCAGGAACTCCGGGGCGCTCTCCCGCGCAGGCCCGGGCCTGTCCCCTCTGGCGCCCGAGCCTCCCTTCGCTCTCCGTGAGCCTCGGAGCGGGATGTTTCCGCCTGACGCCGCCGCGAAGGAAAGTTTGGGCGGCGCTATGCGGACCGCCTCCCTGGGCAGCGCCGGCCAGGAGTCTGGGGACGCAGCCAACACCCGGGCATCCTCCTCGACGACGGCCCGGTCCCCTACCCGGCGGCGCGCGGAAGTGACAGCTCCGGAGCCGGGGTGGGCGCGGGGCGCCGGGCGAAGCGGAGGGGAGGGCGCTGAGGTCCTCCCGGCGACGCGCGTCCAAGACTGCGCCGCTGCCCGCCGGACCCCAGCCTCGCGCAGGGCGCCCTTGGGGACGCGCTCGACCCCCTTCTCGGGAGGCGCAGGCGAGGGGAGACGCGGTCTCCTTCCCGGCGCCCGCCTTCGGGCGCGTCAGAGCGACGCAAGAGCGCACGGAGGCCCGGGGGCCGCGGGGCCGCGGCCGGTGGCACAGATTCCCTGCCGAGCGCTGCCCCCTCGTGGCCGCTCTGGGCCCAGTCCGGGGTCGGCGCAGCCTGGTCCAGGGCAGGACGCTGGACCGTGCACATCTCCGAAAGAGGGCTACAACAGAAGGGCGCGAGGGCCCTACTCCCGGTCGGTCTGGCTGTCTTGCGGTTTGTGAAGCTAAGTGTAGCTTTTTTGACTTTCCAGGAAGAAAGTAATAGTTGTTGAGGCTTCAATGCCACGAACATGCATCTTTTTATTTAATCCTCTAAACGGCCCTGTCGGGTAATTATTTTAACCCCATTTTGCATGTGAGGAAGGTGAGGCTCAGAGTTATGAAATCATTGTGGCTGGATTTTGTTAATGTTTTTGTCTCCAGAACCGAATGCGTGGAAAAGGTCACAGTCCACTATGATACCAGCTCCCTGCAAGCCACATATTTTTACACTGTAATATCCCCAGTGCCTAGGGCAATGCCTGACACATAGTAGGTGTTCAATAAATATTTGTGAATTAATGAAAACACAGCCTCCAAATCCTCGCCTAGTGGCGATTTGAATGCACAGCTTAACGTCTGTGTTCCGGGTGTACTGAGTCACACCCTTGGTCCACGAAGTGAGGCTGCCAGTTCATGGAAACTTTGCTCCTGACCTCTGACGGCCGCAGGAGACTTGCCCCACCTGCCTTCCGGGTTCTCCTAATGCGGATTGTGCACGGTTATTCACATCAGCACTGCCAGTGAGAGACGGAGGCATCTCTCCCGTGCTGCCCGGGGACCCAGACCTTGGGCCAGGCCTCCCCTTAGGGGCCACACATGGCCCTCCTTCCACCCTTTGACCCGCACTCAGAATAACAAAGGACCCAGAATGCTTGATCCAAAAGCAGGTGGCATGGACACAGGACTCGGGGAAGCTGGGAGGGGTGGCAGAGAGCAGGGGCTGTCTAGGGTGACGTGCCCTGGCTGCTTTGGGTTTCAAGCAGCAGAAACCAGCTCTAGCAAGGTTTTAAAAGGAACCGAAGAGGTGATGGGAATCAGGACCCCAGGCTAAGAGCTGGGCCAGGGCACTGCAGGTGGGCCCCGGGGTGGGTGGTCTCCTTCCCTCTCTTGTACCAGCTGCCTCTACCTCCCAACCCACATGACAGGAAACATGGTCAAACTCCAGGAGCATTTTGTTCATGGCTTCAGCCACTGACAAAAGACGCTCATCTGACACCGTGGTGGGCTGGACGTTTTAAAGCCCTGCCACCCAGCTTGGCCCAGGTGGTCGCTTTCTGGACCAATGTGTGCTGGCCGCAGGGGGGGACCATCTGAAGCCTGGCGGCACCTCAGGGGTCACCCAGAAGGAGAGGAAAGGGTTCCAGGACCCGTGGCGTGCTGGGCAGAGGGAACCACCCCTGCACTCGGCTTCCCTTGTTACACACAACCAGAGCCACAAAGGGCAAACACGGGGCCACCGAACCTCACCTTTCTCACCTTGGGCCCCTGCCTTCACCCACTCCCGTAGCACAAGTGGGCTGCAGGCCAGGGGGCCCCAGATGCCGGGAGGGCTGCGTGGCAGGGCCAGGGTGGCTGTGCAGGGCCTGGGGGGCTGTACTGGGCCTTGCAAAGGTGGACGTGGCAGCCCAGCCCTGCCCCACCTTTCTGCTTTTCCAGAGAAGTTGGGGGACCGCTTTTTAGGTGTGTTCTCCTGTGTTCAACGGTCGGCATCAGTTCTCAGAAAAACACCCTATTAGCCAAACAAAGTGAGTGTGGCCCCACTGGCCCCCAGACCCCCAGGTGGCAGTTTCTGGCTGAAGCAGCCACAGGAGGTGAGCTGCAGCATAAAGGAACTTCAGGGTGTGATCTGAATAGCGGAAGCATTGCAAGCACAGGTTTCTATCACTCAGTTAAACTTGCACGTGTTCAGTCAGCCGGTTGTATCCGTCCATGATGGAGAAGCCTGGCTTAGCCGTTCGTATGAGGAGACCTTGGGAACTCAGGCGCCCACAGCACAATGGGCCAACATGAGTGTCAGCGTGGCCGCCTGGGGAGGTGATGGAATCTTAGGATATGTGAGGGGATGTGACGGGGCAGGAATCATCTCACCGCACCTCAGGTTGTCGGACCCCATCGGCAGGATTGTTTCCAATTCTGGGGACTAGATGTTAATGACAGGATGGAAAAGGATCCAGAGGCCTTGTCCGTGAATTTAGGATGAAGGAATAGAGAGCATCTGCCCAAGGAGGAGACAGCTCGGAGGACACAGGACCCGGCTGCTCAAACTGATGGAGCCTGGGGACCATGGCCCGAGTGTGAGGGTGATTCCAGGAGGTGCCCCCTGGGCAGCCCCACTGGCTGAAGGTGGCCTGCAGGCGGGAACTGGCCCTGGAATGCCTGACGGCGGTCGCTGCTACCCCAGGTATAAAAGAGGTTGAGCCCAGACCCCTGGCAGGCTGGGTCCTCCCAGGGCAACTGCCTCTGTGGGATGCGGGGCCTTGGAAACAGAGCCTGCCCCTTGGGGTGGGGATTCGCAGGTGACATGGAATGGAGTCCAAGACCAGTCTCTGGGCTTCCCTCAGTCCAGTCAGGTGGGGGCTTGAGTGATTACCTGAATGTGAATTTCTCAAACTGATGGAGTGGGCCATCCAGTTAAAGAAATAAGTCAGCGTTGCCTCAGCTCTGCAGGAAGGACCCTTGCACTCGAGCGAGGCGTCTCCTTGTTGCCCACTGCAGTTTCCATAGCACTGTGACAGAAATATTGCAAATGCTTTCAGGTATTAAAAATAATCCTGCCATTGCCTATGTTTTTGTTCACAGTCTTCAAAAGAATTATAATAGGGGCTTCCCTGGTGGCGCAGTGGTTGAGAATCTGCCTGCCAGTGCAGGGGACACGGGTTCGAGCCCTGGTCCGGGAAGATCCCTCATGCCGCGGAGCAACTAGGCCCGTGAGCCACAACTACTGAACCTGCGCGTCTGGAGCCTGTGCCCCGCAACAAGAGAGGCCGCGACAGTGAAAGGCCCGCGCACCACAACGAAGAGTGGTCCCCGCTCGCCGCAACTAGAGAAAAGCCCTCGCACAGGAACGAAGACCCAACACAGCCCAAAATAAACAAATAAATAAATTTATTTTATAAAAAAGAATTATAATAGATTCTCCTCCAGTCTGGAGACACAACACACTTTATTTTAGTTTGGCCCCAGATCTCAGAAGATGCTCGAAGCTGTGTGCTCTGCACAGCTATTGGCTAAAGCACTGGGACACGTTTAACCCAATAAAGGAAATCCCTTATTTAAATTACAGTCGAGCAAAATGAATGAAAATTGAATGTAAAGAAAAGCTTCCAGAATAATCGCAGCGTAATTGACATTGAATAATATTTAATATCTGGACTCATGTCTTTGGTAGGAGTACATCTTAAATCATCCAAGGGGAGGTTGTCAATTATAAATAACACTGATGCGTTTTCTAGGAAAATGTGAAATACTTGTGAAAGTTATAGAGCTGATGAAGAATCATCAATCTCAGGAAGAGTAACAGAGCCTTTTCTCAGATAAGATAATTCGCCTCCTTCCAGGGAGAGGCTGGGATTGTGAATATGCCAAGCACTTCCACTCTGAGCTGTGGTGAAACACAGACCCGGGTGAAATGCGTGTTGAGTGCCTGCGTGCGCCGCAGCGGACAGGACACGCCGCTCGCTCATGGGCCCCAGAAGAGGAACTGGGGACCCTCCTTGGAAAGCCGGGTCACAGCCTCTGTGTGCCTGGGATGAGGCTTCCCCAAAAAGCCCCATGAAGGCAGCAGAGGGGGCTCAGATGGACTCACAGACTCCACATCGGGATGTGCACACCCCCCCGCCTCCCACCCGGCCTCCTGCAGCCCGGAGGCTGCGGGCCCTGTGCGGACTCCGCTGGGTCTGGCCTCCATTGGCTTTATCATCAGCCCCTCCCACTTCCCGTAAATGGTACCTACTTCGTCTTCCCCAGGTGCCAGGGCTGGATGTGGACCCTGCCCGCAGGACTACGCATACTTTAAACACTGATTTTTCTGGTTTTTTTGTTTGTTTGTTTGTTTGTTTGCGGTACGCGGGCCTCTCACTGTTGTGGCCTCTCCAGGCTCCGGACGCACAGGCTCAGCCGCCATGGCTCACGGGCCCAGCCGCTCCGCGGCATGTGGGATCTTCCCGGACCGGGGCACGAACCCGTGTCCCCTGCATCGGCAGGCGGACTCTCAACCACTGGGCCACCAGGGAAGCCCGATTCCATACAAATTTTAGGGTTGCTTGGTCTCTCTGTGAAATATGCCATTGGAATTTTGATAGGGATTGCGTTGAATCTGTAGGTTGCTTTAGGCAGTATGGACGTTTAACAATATTAACACCATGACATTCTGAAGTTACACTGTTTACTCACTTGTTTATCAGTCCCTTGTCTGGTTTTCCACAAGATGCTGGGGACTTAGAACACTGCTCAGCAGCATTAAAGATCTAATAAGTAATTGTTGGATGAATGCATGAAGCGATGACTCAAGGGAAGAACAGGACTGCCAGAAGCAGAAGTAAAGGTGTGAACAGTGTTGCCAGGTGGATACTATTTACGTTCACCACGTTTCCAAGGCTCTTTCAGGTTTAATCCCCACTGAGCAGAGGGTGAGGCTGTGACCCTGGCTCTGGCACAAGCACGTTGCCCCCGCTTTGATGTTGCAGGTCCCATCACAGCCCTCGGGCCGCTGCCACGAGCATGGCGAGGGGGGAGCCACTCTCCTGGGCACGCGTTGGCAGATCATTGTGTGCTGGCAGCTCAGCTGCGTCCTTTGTTGTTTCGTTCAGAAGAAATGCGATCTCTCCGAAAGACGCACGCCCAAATCAAACGCGCAGGGGTCCTCGGTCCAGGCAGCCTTAGGAACAGCTGGAGGTCCAGGTCCTGGACTCACAATCCCCACCTTGTATCTTTATAATCTGTTTTATTGGGTTTTTCTTTGATTGTTTTCCCTTGGTGTCTGTCTGAGAAAAATCACTCGAGACAGAAAATTCATTAGTACCATCTTGAGTGTATTGCCTGACTTTTAAGCGCAAAGGCTGATGAGTGAGATACGTCAACTGTATGATGTGTCTTAAGGGCCGCCAGCTCCCCCTCTCAAGCACCTGTGTCGGGGCGGCTGGGGGGGGGTCGTGGGCAGAAAGGAAGCCCTGAGTTGCGGCAAGGGGTCCCCACCGCTGTGCAGTGTCGGCTGTGGTAACATCAGCAGGCTTTCCTATTTTGCAGAAGGCACCATGTAAAGGCAATAATTTAAAGCTATTCTATGCTGAAAGCACTTTGACACATGATGCTACCTGCTCATTCCATCAGTTTGACAGATAAAAAGAAAAACAAATTTTATTCCACCCAGTGGATGAGGAAATGAAATCCCAGAGAGGTGAAGGGATTTGCCCAGAGACACACAGCTCCTATGGCTGAGGTGGGCCCAGATGGGCTCCTGGGCTCCAGGTCCACCACCTGCCCACTCGGCCGCACTGCCCAGGAGACGGGCAGAGGTCATTCAGAAAGCCTTAGGCTCGGAAACTACACAAATCTGTCAGGAAGAATAATAATACCAAATATTTACCAAGTGCTGAGTATGTACCAGACTCTGTTCGTTCCAACCTTGTTGGAACTCTGGAAAGTAGTCAAAGGTCTGCAGCAAGCAAGTGAATGTTCAATCCGGAAAGGGTGACTTAGTGTGTGAGGAGCCTGTCAGACCAGGAGCCGGGGGCCCAGACACTTCCCAGAGCTCTCGGGACAGAGGACAGGCTCCGACCAGGACGCCGCCCAACTTTGCGACGGTGTTGTGTCGGACATCAGGGAACCGCCTTTGCTCCCGTGGTCTGTGGTCGACTCCGCCCACTGCATTCGGCCCCGCAATGGACCAGGACCCCCGAGCCCACGCATCTCAGCTCAGTCTTTGAATCTAAGTTATAGATGTTACATGAATCCTATCAGGTTCCGTTTTATTTATTTAAGCCCCCAGACACCTGTCTTTCACGTGTTTTGAAATTTTGCTTTGTATCCAGCTCATAAACTATCCCTCGCAGATTTGCGTTCTGTCATTTCTAAGGCACCCTGTCTACATCTTCCCTGAAATTATTGATTAAAAAGTGTTAAAGAGAACTGGACCAGTACGGAACTTCCATGGGAGTGCCCCTGGTTCCGCGGGTACATTCATCCATCAATGCACCCCCATGGATGTCTTACACCCAGACGGCTGTGCTCAGGAAAGAAAATTGGTTTATTTTGTCTCAACTTAAATCTGTTTAAAAGTCTACTCCAGAATTTTGCTGAAAACTGACTCATTCCAGAGATCATAACTTCCAAGATTTCTCTTTCCACGTTTAGAACACTGAGCCAGTGCTGACTGGCCAGCCCCGGCCTTCCTGCCTCCACCTGTGGTGTAAAGAGTTCCCGTCTCCAGGCTGCGGTGGCATGGACTCTGGGCTGTGAGGTTAATTGGCGGGCTCTTCCCCAGCAGCGAGAGATCACCGGGGCGGGGAGATGCCTTCCGGCTGGAGCCTCAAGGGCCATTCAGTCACCGTCCTGGGCAGAAGGAGGAGGAGGAGGTGCCGGTGGAACACACATCCTCCCTCCCCCGGGGGCCCCGGTCATGCCCGACCCTCGCTCACCAGCTCCCTGCTCCTTGCTCCAGCCAGAAGGGGCTTCTACTTTTTAAAGAGCTTCTGAAACACTTGCTCTGTGTTTCCACTGGAGCAAACTTAGCTCTACCGTATGCTGAAGGAAAAGGCTGCATCGAGAGGACTGGGCCCCTGTCCACACTCTGCCACTTACCAGCCCTTATTCTCTTTCAGCTTCTGTTTCTTTGTGTCTAAAATGGGAATAACAGTAACACCTGCCTTATAGAATTACCATAGGATTAAATGAGATAATGCTTGTAAGCACAGTGCTTGGCACTTAGAACATGTTTCTCTTCTCTTAAGGAGCCCAGAGGGGCACAGCCAGAAACCAACACAACCACCTTGAACGGATGTGATGGCTGGAGCTGGGGCAGCCGTTCCGTAGCCATGCAGCAACAGGCATGAGTACGAGACCAAAACAATCGCTGTTAACGGTTATCACTGAACCCCTGAAACAAAGCCTTAGCTTAGTATTTGGTGAGAAAAAAAATTCCATTTGTTAAAGGCACTAACAATTTTCCGGTTTCTCAGTTACTTGCAGTTACCCCTTTCAGCCAGCCTGCCTAAGTCAAGCCACTAACTAGATGCGATTTGTCATAAGTTAGGAAAGAAAATCGTCTTCATTTAAGACAGCAAGCCGGAGGTTTGTAGTGAATGTGTGGGGCACACGTGTCCCGTGTGTGTACTCAGGTGCCGGCACGAACACTCCAGCCCTTTGCTCCCCAGCCAGGTCTCCGCCTCCTTGCTGGGCAAGATGGCCAGGGAGCCCGCCCTGCACACGAGGAGGGACAGGCGGCAGGTGCTCCTGGAGGGGAAGCTGTGCGGGTCCCGCGTTCTGGCGTCGCAAGGGCGCCTGAGCAGGGAAAGGAAGACCCAGGGAGAGGGCAGCCGCTGGGGGGCCCTGGAAGCGCCCGAGGCCCAGCCTGTGATTGGAGGCAGGGTCAAAGCCGGCGAGTGGGTGGCTCGCTCTCCCGCCCCCCTCCCCCCCCCCCCCCCCCCCCCGCCCTCCACCCCCGGTCCCCGGGGATGTACAAGTGCAGCTGGGAAACCTACAGGTCCCGCAGGCGCGGCGAGGCGGTCTCTGGCAGCCCCGGGGCGCGGCAGGCCTTCTTGGGTCAGCGCAGGGCGGGGGTCTGCACACCCGGCAGATGGACGGAGCAGCGTGGGCGTGCGCTGGGGGGCTCTGCCCGCACAGGTGGTCGCCCTGAGGCCCACGAGCGCGAGAGGCCGCCAGCACTCGCCCGCAGCCCCCCAGCCCCATCCAGACTTGGCTGCGGGCCGCGGAGCTCCTCGGCCGAACTGGTCACCCAAGAGGGCCGTGTCTCTAAGGGCGGGGCGCTGCCCAGGGCCAGGGCCCCCCTCCTCCAGCCGCGGGGGCCCCTCCGTACGTGGGCCCGAGCCGCCAGCTGAGCGGGGCTGAGGGGCAGCGGTCGGGGTGCTCTGTGTTGACCGGGGGGCCATTACCTGGGCGCGAACACTCAGGAAGACTCACCAGCTGTGCGTCAAAGACGGCGCCCCGCTCTGGGTGCCGCCGAGGGCTGCCCGAGGCCCTGGCAGGGCGGCCGCCTCCGGCGGGTCTGCTTTAAGGGCCCGGAAACGTGTTTGGTGCTGTTACCGAGGCAGAATGGGGCTCAGGGCCGCGGAGGAAGGACTGGGACCAGTCCTCCCGCATCACCTCTTTGCCCAAAAGGCCTGCGTGAGGGCCTTTGCTCCGTCCTCTGAGGCGGGGCAGCAGGCCCAGCGTCAGGCCCCTGCCGGCCCTTCCTCCTGGGGGATGACCGTGGGCTGCGCTCCTGGGGCCCTGACGAAGGAGGGGCCGCCGGCTCGGGACAGCCGGCAAGGCCGCTGGATTGTGAGCGCTCCCGTCTCCGCCCCCTCCCCTCCCCGCCTCATTTGAATCAACCAGAGGGAGGCAGGCCAGGTTCCCGGAACTTCAACCTGTGGGGTGCGGTGCGGGGGTGCGTTGGGCACCCACATGTTGAGAATATGGGTTAACCACTTTTCAGTGTCCCCCATTGTATCTCCACACACACATAATAGGACTTGTATCCTTAGCAGAACATTCATGATTTCCAAAGTCACTGTGAATTAAGGGATTTAAAAAATTACTTTGCATTTGTTAGCCGTGACGATGTGCACCTGTGTTTGAAAGATCATTTGACAGGTGTCCAAGACGAAGAGTTTCCGTCCACACCCAAGGCCAGTGCCTTCCGGCCAAGTCCAGGGGGCTGAGGCTGCGTGTGGACTCCCACCCAGGACAAATGCCAACCTGACAGAGGTGAGAACACGACCAGCAGTGACACGGGAGGTGAAGCAGGCTCCCGGGCTGCACCAGGCACGCAGCCTCCCTTCACACATGACTCACCAGCATCCCTGGAATCGCAGCAATGCTGCAAGGGGGGCCCGGCCTCAGCTTGCGCACGTTCGTGTGTGTACGAGTACACACTCACACAGTCATTCACACGCTCACACCCATCATTACACACTCACACGCACTCACACCCCGGCCCACGTGGCACCTCTCAGGATCCCCGCTGGGGAGGACAGAGTCTCCCACCTGAGTGATTTCCATCCTGCGTGGCTGGAATCAGGGTAATCACATGGGAATTCCGAGCCAAGGCTGCAGAAAAAGACAGGCGGACGGTTAGGAAAAGTCATAAAACGGAGGAAAGTACCAGCAACACACAGAGCAGCCAGAGAACTGGCCTCACCTCAGGAACGAGAAAGTGAGCAGCTGGGTAGTAACTGGACACTGGCGATCCTGCCGGAGCTCACAAATAATGAATCATCGCGTGTGCACCCGAAACTAACATGACGTTATACATCAGTTATACCTCGATAGAACGTGAAGCTCATCCCCTGAAAAATAAAATAATATACAGTAAGCAACCCAGTTCTTAAAAATGGGCAAAAGACTCGAACAGACACTTCACAAAAGAAAATAAGCACATGAAAACATGCTCAGTCTCACCGGTCATCATGGAAACGCAAATTAAAACCATCAGGAGACAAGGCTTCACACTCACTGCCACGGCTGAGGTTAGGAAGACGGGCACAGTGAGTGTTACACATTCCCAGGGAAAAAGGGAAATAATGACGCGGCACCTGGGAAGGCAGCCCAGCACTGTCTTATTCAATCAATCATGCACCTGATCTATGAACCAGCCATTCTTCTCCCATTTGTCCAGTAGAAATGAAGACCTCTGTCCTCTCAAATCCTGATAAAGAAAGTTCATAGCAGCTCTGTTCATAATTAGCAAAAAGCTGGAAATAACTCGAAGTTATTTATAGACAAATTGAGGTACGTCCGTACAACAGAGCACTACTTTGCAATAAAAAGAACTATTGAAACTCAAAACACCTACAGTGTACCCCACGAGTATTACATTGTAGAATGAGTGAAACTGGACCCTGGTGATAGAAACGGGAGTCGGGGGGCCTGCAAGGGCCGGGGGTTCTGGGAGAGGGAGGGGGTCTTGACTGGAGTGGAGGCTACACAGGTGTATGTGTTTGTCCAAACTCATTCAGCTGAACTCTTCAGATCTGTGTGTTTTACTTATGCAGATTATACTTCAATCAAGGAAACAAAGGTATGAGGCAGGGACCAGGGAGTCTGCCCTGGTCCCCTGGGAGGGAGGGACTTCCCTGCCCTTTAAAGCTTGGTAACAGATCAGCTCAATTAAGAGCAGAGGCAGAAAAAGAGGCCAGGACCTCCAGGAGATCTGGTGCTGAGGGGAGAGGGACCTGCCCCGGCGGTCCCGGCAGGATGCCAGACTTTGTGGCCGAGGAGCCCCCTCAGGGCAGCCCGCACGCTTGACCCCGGGCACAAGAATAAAGGGGTCTTCCAGGCGGGGGTGCTGAGACCCCTGCTGGGTGGGACCCAGAACCCAGAGGAAAAGTGGTGTGCCTGGCCCACCTCGCGGGCCTGACCGATACGTCCATGCTTTCCAAACGGATTCTCCCATCAACACTTATTTAGTATTTACGTCATCGTGATTGGAAGGATTTAGCGTCGTCTATTATGTGTCGGGCACCAAGCTGGACACGGAGGTCCAGCAGTAACCGGAATTGATAAATCCTCATGATATGACGGGAGAGAAACACGTAGCTAAATTGTCAGGTGGAGAAAATAAAGCAAGAAGAGAAGATGATGGATTTCGGGGCCGGAAGGGTCCTCTGCATGAGGGAGGGGACGGTCTGGACAGTGGGACAGGCACAGCCTGGCCCACTGAGGGGGCGGGAAAGGAGCACAGCGGGCAGAGGGCGGCTGGCGAGGTGCAGATTGAGGATGGAGATTCTGAGCTGAGGACAGACCAAGGCCAAGGCCAGGGCAGATCTGTAAGGCCTGCCTACCTGGCAGCCCAGCCCTTCCCCAGAGCCGAGACCCGGGAGGGCTGCTGTGTCCTCTTCGTGCGTGGGCCGGTCAGCAAGCCCGGCCGCGCTCAGTGCGACCACGGCGGAGAAGAGTAGGAACCTGCCCCCCAGCATGGCCGGGGCCGGTCCTCACGGCCTCCTCGGAGGGCCGGCTCTCCGACCTGGCCCCCTGCAGACGGGCTCTGCCCTGGCGTTTCCACCAGCTCGTTGGAAGCTTGGATCGGCTCTGAACAGACAGAAGCTCCCGAGGGACTGGGACTTGGGATGGGCGTGAAGGGAGACGGGTCACCGTCTGCTTCTGGGCAAGAGCAATCTTGGCCTGACCAGGAGCTCCAGGGCCACCGGGGACAGCACAGGGCGAGCCAGGGGTGGCTTTCCAGGGAGCCAGTCCCCGGGCCAGGTGTCAGCCAGACCCCACCTCCCCCTCTTGTTAATGCAGCCAGAGGTCACACCTGGGAGAGGGACTCAGCCCATCTCTGCTGCTCTTGGGCACAAACCGCGAGGCATCTGGGTGGGCACGTGGAGATGCTGTTCCAATAAATTTGGGGAATTTTTGTGTTTTACCATTTTTGCCCCAGAGAACATTCAGAATTAAGAACTGGTTCATTTGCTGCTTCAGAAAATCAGACTATGTTCAGTCAAATCTTACTCCAAAAAAGAAAAATTGTGACTTCCCCAGAGTAAAAACAGTTTAATACGTTGAGCCCATGCTTAAAGCACTAATATAGCCCCTCTCTCCATAAATTACGCCATCTGGGCTTATTTTTATTAAAAGGGATTAAACTTAAGTTTGAAGGACTTTCTGACATTTCTTAGGAAACTGGAGGATTCCTGGAGCAGCAGAAAACCAATGTTAGTGATTCTGGTTCAATACTGTGATTACTGTTAGTGATTAAATTTCACAGCTGAACCAACTCGAGCGAATAAACACATCACCTTGCCTTCAATTATTCACGCAGTCAGTCACCATTCGTTAAGCACCCATTGACGAGCACGGCAAACCTCTTTAAAAGATGGTCAGGACCCCACAACCAGCAGTGGGGTCCTGACCCGAGGACACACACCTTGCACCCTCCAATGTGGGGAGTAACCACGAGTCAGCCCCGTCCACTTCTCCCTGGAGTTTGTCTCCATTTGTCTCTTGAGCTGTCCAGAAGCAATCCAGAAATTTCAGTTGCCCCCGCCCACCCCCCAAAGAAAAGGAATTTAAAATATCACAAACACGAAGTCTTCCTGAGCAATCCTAATGAGAGCAGACGGACCCTGGTGGCCCAGCCACCTGCTTGCTTTCTTGTATTTGAAAAGCACATTCTTTCCTATAACTTACCCCTCTCCCTCTTGGGTTAGTATTTCTAAGATTCATATACCAAATATTGATTTGAGCCAAGAAATATTCAGAAAATATTCTAAAACAAACATTCCACATACATTCCTGCGCACTGTGGAGACTGGAGCGGGCCGGCGTAAGGAAGTGGAGAAATCCCCCTCTAGGGAGAGAACTGGGTTGGGGATAAACGTTTCAATCAACTGTTTGTGACCTTGATGGAGGAGGGGGAGATTTAACAGCAAAGCAGAAAAGCACGCCAGAGCCTGGTCTTTCTTCGGAACCGGCCAGGATGGGGCCCGAGGCTGCTTGTGCGACAGCAGCTCAGGGCGGATAAGAGATGCAAAAGGGGAGCAGAGTGGCTTCCTCTACGTCGTCCGGGTTGGGAGCGGAGGGGGCCCACCTCCACTGGCGTGGAGAAGCCCCCTGGGCTCAGAGAGCGGCGTGGGGCAGACTGAGCTGGGGAACAGAGGCGGCTGCAGAGCCTTCTGTGTAAGGCGCCCACCAAGCGACACACAGGGAGGCTCCCTCTGCAGCCAGCGTCCGGATGTGGCGAGGGGAAGCCAGGGTCCCAGACGGAGGAAGGCGCAGGGCACACAGACACACAGCAGAAACCCAGGGCGGGGAGAGCGCAGGGGCCCTTCCCTGCTGCGGTCACGCAGCCTTCAGGGGCCGGGGGGCCTTTGTGGTCATCCTACGTCTGTGCGTGTCCTAAGTATGCAGCAAACTTATAGAGTCTCCTTCCACATTCTTTATAGTTAACACTTTGTTGTCTCTTAAAAAACAGTTAAGAACATCTAGCTAACATGCAATACATAATATGTAAAAAAGACATATTGAGTCCAAGAGACTCACTGAACCCAAAATGATCACGTAGTCAAGGATTAGTTGCCTGCAGAGGGAATGTCAGATACACAGCCCCTCAAAATCCTGGCTTTTAGGCCATGGGTGTATTACCCACACCAGTGCTGTCCAAGGGAAATAGAAAGGGAGCCACAGCTGTATGGTAGAAAGAAACAGGTAAATTAATTTTAATACTGTTTTATTTAACCCAATGTATCCAAAATATCAATATTATTATTGCAACATATAATCAATTGTAAACAACTGAGATATTTTACAATTTTTTCGTGCTTAGTCTTTGAAAGCCAGGGGGTGATCTATGCCTACAGCACATCTCAACTTAGACCAGCCATTTTCAAGGGCCAGAGAGCCACAGGGGCCAGCGGCTGCACAGACACCCAGGCCTATAGCGCACACGTAAACACACACACACACACTCCTAATTTTGTTGTTTATTCTGAGCAAATAAAGAATAGCTCGAAAGAGGGGAAAGCTGAAGTTCTGACGAGGTCTTCCTGGCGACATTTCTGCGCTGGCGTGAGCCATAGATTGTATGTAAAAGCGCCATAAACCTCCGTGTTCCACGAAAGCTCGGCAGAGGAAAGAGGCACCTTCTCAGAATCGAGGGGCCCTTTAGTGCCTGCATGATGACAGTCCCATGGCATTGACGGAAATAAATACGAAAACCAACTTAATCGGATCACAGAGAGCTTCTTAAATCCAAGGAAGAGGGGCTCGGTCGCATCTCTGGTCTCAGATTCTAAGCGAAATGCCCCTAGAAGAAGCCTGGCCCGAGCGTCCCTCGGGTTTTCTCCAGGGTGCCGGGAGGGCTGCTCCAGACAGGACACGCAGAGAAAAGCTCGCTGTCTGTGAACCCGACTGAGACGGTCGGACAGTTGGCTGCTCTGAGGAAAGCACACCCTAAAAATACACCTCAGCGCCCCTCCCAGAGGCATGCTTAGCAGACCTTGGGGGCAAGGGGGCGGCGAGGAGAGGAGGACAGGCTGCCGAGGACGGCTGCACTCTGCCCTTGGTCTCCCTGCACTGCCCCCGCTCCCTGGTTCCAAACATCCCATAATGAACCCACAGTCTCCTAGGAAACCTTTACTTCAAAACACCTTTGTTTGAGATTCTTGCCTTCTTGGGTCCTTCAGGAAAAACGGTTTTCTTTCTTCTCCATCTTATTCACAAAGGGCACATTTCACACTGTAAACAAAACGATTCTTTTAAAAGGAAACAGAGGGGAAGCTGTGCATGGTCCAGAAATGAGGAACGTGACACCGACCTGGTAATGGGATCTCTTCTAACACATAGGAACTGCTCAGGTCCACTGTTTTCGTGGTGCACACACAGGACGATACTCTGTGTGAGGCGGACCTCGCTCCTACTCTCCATCCACCCAGAGGTGGACCCACAGGAAAAGCTAAGGTGTGAGCACTTGCAGGACGCGGCTGTCAAAGGCCTCAGAGACACCCAGAGACTGGAGAACAGCAGCCTGTAGAGGTTCCTACTCCCCCAAAGATGGGTTCGCTTTTTACAAAAATTAAGAGAAAAATGGAAAAGGAATATAAAAAGTCTCAAAAGAGCAGACACTGGAGGCTGCCCGTGAACGTCCTGCAGTTCCCCGGCCCCGAGGGCAGGACATGTGGTCCTGGGGCCGGAGGCTCAGTGGGCGGCATGGCAGGGCCTCAGCTGCAGCTTCACCGCAAATTAACGCAGAGGGAGACCTGACTCTGAGAGTTCACCCCTGCTCTGAGCTGATGCTCCAGGACAGCATCGGATAATTGCCCAAGACGGGTAAATTTCATCTCCCCACCATGTTATGTTACCTCTTTTGGGAGAGAGTCTGAGCCTAATTTTTAATGCCAAAGATATGATTAAACCCTGAAAAGTTAATAAATTAATCATGCCTAGCAAGAGAGAGCAAAAATATTCTGCAGCAGCTATTATATTTATGGACATAATTAATGGCCTGAATGCTTAGAAAAATTGGATTACACAGAATTTCTAAGTGTTTTATCAAATTACTTTTTCTTCAGCGTATGCAGATATACTCAGAGACCTATAAAATCCTGTTGCACTTCAGTGGATAGAAACAGCTGACTGGGACGGTAGCGTGTCCTCAGAAACAACGACAAGAGAGGGGCCATCACCCTCCCACCACCCAGGACCAGAGTCCCGCTGGGCCGAGGAGCTGTTTGTTCATTGTTTGCTGTAACTGGAACACCAAGCTGTCCGGAGAGAGACCAGAGACCGTGGCAGGGCCGCCTCGGGGACGGGGGGCAGAGCAGGGCATCAGGTGCTCAAAGTGAGAGTTTCCTTTTCCTCTCGGGTAGTCAGGAGCCCCGAAGACAGTGGGAAAAGGCCCCTCTGGCTCCAAGGAAAGTCGTGGAGGGGTTTGGGGTCACGGAGGGCCCATGGCCCTGAGCCTGAGCGGCTCCTCAGGCACCAGCCCCAGCTCACAGAAGCCTCTGGTCAAGACGGGTCTGGAGCACAGCCAGAGCCCCTCCCACAGGGAGGACCAGGACAGGACCAGTGAAGCGGTGATGCTGTCTCTCTCCCATTTGTTCAAGTGGAAATAGCCTATGAGTTTGCTTTGCTTTGTTTTGTCTTGTTTTGGAAAATAAAAAGCTATACATGCTCATAAAATTTTCACCTAATTCAAACACAAACTTAAAAAAAATGTAAAAACAAACACACAAAAATCACCCATGATCTCACCGCCAAAACCAAAAACCAGTTTGGATATTTTGTATCAATGCCTGTGCACAGAGTCACAGACTGAGGCCTGAAGACTCTTAGACTTTTATTTCCTGTACCTGGGTGGGGGGGGGGGTCCTCCTGTCTGGACCCCCAGTCCCGCTGATGTGGGGAGGTTTGGTGGAAGGAAGACGCTTAGATTTCCAATTCCAAACAAGACTCGTTTTGGGTCTAAAACAGTGTCTTTCAGGTTAACACAATCTCCTCGAAAGTAACTGTTTGGTCAGAGCTTCAGGGTTTCCAGGCCAAGAAAACTGGAAGTTAAAAGTAAACACAAGCACACCCGCACGTGCTGTTTTCAGGCAGCCAGCCTGACCCCATCAGGGGTCACGCGTCAGGGAGGGCGTCCCCCCCCAGAGTCCAGCTGCTTCTGCCCTGTTGTCGAGAGGGAGGTCCTACCCACCCTGACCTCGGCCCTCACATCCACGACGCAAATCCTGGCCCAAGTCCAGTCACCTGTGCTGGTGGGACAGCTCTGTTCAGCCCCCAGACTTGGACGTGAAGGCCCTTCCTCCTGGGGGTGGCCATCCTCTTGGCTGCCCTCACGGTAAAGGGGAACAATGAAAAGGAATGATTCCGTGCTCTCAAAACACCGTTCCTGTTGGACACGAAGCGCAGCGCTGGTACCCTTTCTATTTTAACTGCATACTTTGAACATCACCGGCTCCCTGCCCCCTGCCCCTGGGGCCTGCCCCGCTGTCTCTGCCCCATTAACCGCTCACACTTCCAGGCTGTTTATCAACACCCGCTCCTGGCCCCCCACCTCTCAGGCATCCCTACTCGAGACCCCCACGCACATCAGAGGTTCCCGCAGGGGGTCTTTCCACTCCTGCCCTCACAGCTCACAGAGCCATACATTTGGGATAAAACTCAGAGGGAGCGGCCCCCTGTTCACTCATTCCTAACACACTGGGTCCTGCTCAGATGAAGACTTCGGTAGAGTTACTGGTTTGCACAAAAGAAACCACCCTTTCGTGTGACAGAAATACTCTGGGGTGCTTCCCATCAAAACATTACGGGCTTGCTTCCCAGACACAGACTGTGCCTTAACTGCACTCAGAACGCCCAAACGTGGGCTGAACAGACAGGAGTCAAATCCCCTTCTTTCCTCCAGCCCCCGAGCTCCCCCCTGCCCCCTCCCCGAACTCACCCCACACAGACACTTCAAAGGAGGACTTCAGAGAGAAAAGAACTCAACAATCTAACCCTCATTTGTTTAGGTTCCACCACCCTATGGTTTGGAGATGCTGTAAAATTCTAACAGAATGAGTCAGATAAAGACAATTCCACGAATACTGTCTTTTCAATTAAAATTGGCAATTCATCTTATTAATTTTATATTTTTAATTCTGTTCTAATTAAACTATAATGAGAGATAACCCCATGGTTTCTCTCCCCTTAATAACTTATTTGGGGATGAAATAATTCTGTTTTTCTATTATATAAAGTTCCTTTAAGCACCGTCCCAAGTTTCCTTACTGGAGCGAGGCTGAAGGAAGGGCCTCTTCTGATTCCTCCCCTTCATCATCCTCCCACAGATGAGGCAACAAGCTGTGCGGAGATTCTGCCCCTGAAGCCTGCCCCACCTCCACCCCAGCCTGCCCCAAACCCTGATTGGGCCACACCACCACGGGACCCCAGGGCCACGTGGCCCCCTGGCAGGGGGAGCCCAGCTCCAGGCTGCCGCCATCCTTCCAATTACTCTAAAATCGCCCCAGCGCGAACCCAGGGAAGCGGTAACTGTGGGACGAAGCCCAGCTATTTCAGTGTGGTGCTCAGTCTCCACCCTGAGCCTTCCACCTGGATCAAGGGCTCATTCACTTCACCTTCTAATGTCTGTCTTCCAACACCTGGCCAGGTGACATTTGGATAACTGTGCCACGGGTGCTTATGAAATCCGTTCATGTCATGAAATCATTGTTTCTACTAACGTGCTCTTATGCAAACATGGGATTTTGCTGCAATTCAAAGGTAAACTGTAGTGAAGTTTACTCTTGTATTAACTGTTCTTAAAAAATAAAAGTTAGGCACATGAACAATGTAAATAAAATTTCAAGAAACCGCCCCTTAAGTGAATAGATTTCATAGAGTAATTCGGAAAATGAAAGTGGCATACAAATGACTAGTTAGAAGTCATTCCTGGCTATTCGTTAATTCAGGAAGCTGCTGCTCTACCTGCCTCTGGGTAGGCAACGTGTTTCCAGGCCTCCTGCAGATTCCGGGGACAAACTTCACCTTATTTACCTCTGCAGTGGCAGTTCCCAGCTAGGGCCGCGGTTAGTCCTCACACATGTTGCACAAAGATGCCTCGTCTGGGTGGAGAAAACCCCACTCATGAGGGTGGCCAGCTGTGCATGGACTGGACTGAAGTCCTCACCCACCCCCTCGTCCAGGAGCCCGTGCGGTTGAACATCGGACATAGCTGGATGTGGGGGCTGTCTTCCTATCACGGGGCCTGGCCGAGCAGAGGTGCTTCATAAGTGTTGGCTGAATTATATAATAAAGTGAATTCCTTTACTCAGTAATAGTTACTTAGTATGTGGACCAAAGAATTTAAGGCAGTTATTATGAGTAGTTCCTGATTCTGTATCTGTCTCAAGCACTTGCATACATACAAACAACTATTTTTCATATATGTGTGTAATTATTACATGCAAACAATGCAATAAAACTCATTTCTAAAGTTCATGAAACTCACAGTATTGATGGTGCGTGGCCATTTGTTAGTAGCGTAATCACGAAGTCTCTAAGACAGCACATTTCTCCCCATTCCCACCCCAGGGAAATGTCAGTTATAGTGGGGGCTGTCTTTCCACCACCAGTAAGTCTTACACTCAGTCAAGATGCTGAGTCTGGTTTTAGATGTTTCAGATCCAAAGCTGTGGTAGGCTGTGCAGATGGAAATAACTGGGGGGAGCAAAGGAACTCAAGGAAGAAGGGAAGACAGAAATCAGAGGTGAGAGATGCTCTCCAAGGAGGTGAGAGATGGAACCGAGTGTGGATTAACCCCAGGAGAGCGGAGAGAGAAGGACCGGGAGAGACCCTCCATCCCACCCTCTCCACACGGCCCCCTGTATCTTCCCCTGGGCGGAAGCCACCCCCTGGCCTCCAACTCTGTCCCAAAGAGGATGCCCTAAGGTTGGAGCATGACAGAGCTTTCCAAGCTTGAGCGAGCAGGGAAGTCACCTGGAACAGGAAGGTCACCTGGAGTAGGGAGGTCAGTGGGATGGAGGGAGTAGATTAGAAAAGCGTCCAGGAGGTCAAGCTGAAGGTGGGACCACACAGAGCTGCGAGGCTGCCGCACCTGGAGGAGAGCTGAGACAGAGACTCGGCGCAGCTTGGCCAGCCAGGTGGGATTCCCGTCAAAATTAACCCATTCGGGGTTTGCTGCCCCCAGTTTCTGAGGCGTATGAGGGCATATCCCTGACAGGTGAAGAGGGAGGGCTGTGGAATTAAACGCCCCCAAGAACACGTAAGCCTCGTAAACTGATGATTCTTCTGCTTTCAGGTAAACTTCAAAACGTTCTCATAGGGACTTCCCTGGTGTCCGGCGGTTAAGGCTCCGTGCTCCCACTGCAGGGGGCACGGGTTCGATCCCTGGTCGGGGGAACTAAGGTCTTACACGGCGTGTGGCCGCAAAGAAGAAAACGTTCTCATAACTAAAATCCCATTAATGAACTTTGTTAAATATGACACAATGAACCGACAATTTTACATGTTTATACTATGGGATCACATTCCCCATATGCTGAGAGTTTCCACTGATTACAGAGTGATTATTTCTTGGACCACTAACCCCATTTCCCCAAAGCCATGAATAATGGTAGAAATATGAATTTGTCTAATGGAAGAATGAATTTGTTGATTTTTAAACGAAGACATCAATATCCCACATTTCCAAGTTCAGTGTCCCCGCCTCTGTTAATTTTTCTGATGCAGTGCAAATAGGTTTTATAAGACTCCTGTGGTTTCCTTTATTAAAAAAGCACACTGACCTGTGCTATAGAGCTGAATGACAATATTACAGGTCATGGAAAAGATTTAGCATTTTGAACATTTGTGCAATTCAAGCTCCCAAGGTCATTCACAGGAGGATCAATTTCAATTACATTTCAATTTACCGCTGACATCATGGGGAGAGGGCGTCACATGGTGAGAAGGGGGCACAGGGAGCTAAGAGCACAGGTGGACGCTCACCTTTGCCCCCTCCCGGCCCTGATCGGAGCCTCCTCTCCACCCAGGTCCGCGTCCCCCTCCCTGGAGAGGGTCCCTTTGTAAGAAGCAGTGTCCAGGGTACAAACCCTGGGCAAACAGGGAGTAAAGAGAAGCCAGACATTTATTTCTTCATTAGCAGCATGTGTTGGCGTGGCCAAGTTCAGTCAAATAAACGCAGAACCTCATTGCTGGGGATAAAATCGGGTGAAGCCCACCTCGTTCACTCTGCCTTTGACCTGGAGCAGCCCGTCTGGTTCTGCGCTGGGGTGGGGAGGGGGTGGGAGGTGGGGTCACACCGCAGGCAGGCTGGCTGCTCACTTAGCATCTCCCCTCCCGCCTCCAGCTGGCAGGAGCCCCGGGCCCAGCACGGGCAGGTGCCCCCCGGACTCAGTCTCTCTGCTTCTCACCTTGCCAGGACAGAGGCTGCTCCTCTCCTCTCGTGAAATCTTTAATCAGGATAACGTCGGTATAAAATCCAACCCTTCCCCTGGCGCACGGTGCCCGCTCCCTCCGAGCCCGGCTCAGCCCTCTTGGGTCAGCTCCCCGCTTCTCCCCATGTCCCAGGCACGCGGGGGGCCTCTCCCCGGGGCTGCAGCACAGCCCAGCTCCACCCAAACACCTCTCCCCCTTGCCCTGCAAGACTCAGTCCTTTCCTCTCAGAACCATCCAACCCCCTGTATCGGCCAGAGGCCACCTCCTGGGCTCTCTTCCCCGTCTCGGCGGCCTGCCTGTCCCCTTCGTATCACCTAACTCCTCTCTGATATTTCAGGCGTCTGTTTGTAAGCCGGGGCCCTCGTCAGGATCTGCACTTTCAGGAAGACATGGTGAACATTTAAATCATGAATATTTGTTTTCCTGCCTTTTCCGTGCACGGAGCCATGACAAACACGGGCGGCCGGGCTCTCAGGAGGACAGGTCTGGCACCCAGACCACTAGCAGCTCCAGGTCAGGGCATCTCCAGGGAACGGGGAGGGGCTGGGCCAGGACGGGCCTGAGAAGCCAGCTGCAGACTCCGAGCTGCCAATTCCACACCACAGACGTAGCTTTGGTCATTTTACTCTGAATAACATCACTGCGTACCCACGTGGGCATAAGAACATTTTATCCAATACTCATAATTTGAGTAGCAACTCTAATTTGCGCAGCGTCATTTCCTGGAAGGAACTTGGGGATAAACTCTGTAGGTCACCAGAAGGACACTTGCTGGGGAGTTGTTACAATAGATAAGGGCAGGTAATGTCGGGGGTCGGCTCCAGGAAAGGAGCTTCCTGGTTTGGCGTGTTTGGTCCCACGCCACCTTTTCAGACAGCAATTAGACAGCAGGAAACTGTCACCAGCAAACGATAACAATCCCACCCACACAGCCCAGGTGTCCTCCACCCCAGCCTGCTTATCGCCTCCAGAAAGTGTATTTCAGTTCCTTGGTACCTCGATGGCCTTGCCTCTCCTGAGGGTAGACTCCTCCAAGCCGATTCCTCCTGGTGGTACCCAGCACCTCTCGTCGTGCCCGCTTCCTGGGGGTTCTCCGTAGGCATCTGCTGAATGAGTACGTGACAAGTGAACACAGGAGATGCCATTCTGATGGAATGAGTGTGCATGCAGAGTCCCTCCCCGCTCACCCAACAGAAGCCTGGTGTTAGGACACAGAGGCTGAGCACCGATGACCCAGGATGTGGGCAGGTGCACTCGCCGGAAAGTATCCAGTCTGCTGGGAGAGCGTCCCTCCCAACCTGGGCATGTTTCCTACGGGCACGGGAGTCCCACCGACTACGTAGTGGTCCCATCTACGATCATGTGCAGAGGTGGGGTTGCCCTCAGCCCCTCCGCTGGGTCCCAGCTGGGCATCTGTGAACACTCGACGGTCAGGTGGGCAGGGGGGACAGGCAGGTTGGGGCTCAGGTGTGAGTGTCCAGCACATCTCCGTTCTGCACAGACCCCGAGACCCATTCCCCCAACCATGCTCTGCAGTCTTGATTTATGTTCTTTTTGTTCTTTTTTTAATGCTATTTTTAACCTTTTGCTGTTGCTGCCTCAGTCTTTCAGGAAAGACAGAAAAATAGAAATCACATATCTTCTGATCGCCAAAGCCTTAAATGATGAAGATAAGCAATAATCTTACTTCTTTCTTTCTCTGAATCAGTGAAATTACCCTGTGCCTTCATTTTCATTGGACACGGTGGCATATGGTTTAGATTTTTCAAAGAGAGGAAAACACCTCTCTGGCTTCTACTGCAGCAACCATATTCTGTGCCCATTCTGATTTTCTCCTTTTTACCTCTCTTGCAGTATCAGTGTCATCTCTTTTTGGTAAATTTTAAGTCACCATTTAATTTCCAGTAGAAAAAAAAGTTACACCGAAGATAATCTTCATCCTCAAACACACGTAACAAAACGAGCATGCCAGAAAGTCAAAAGTATACGCAATAGAAATTCTAGACTAGCCCAGGATATGTAGTTCCCATTCGTTTTCGTATGTTCCTACATTAAAAATTTTAGTAATTGTAATTTATCACAAACCTTCAGTTTGGGCTCAGCACGGGATGTGTAAAAGGAGCGAATTTCAACATTCAGGGTAAAATTCTCATTTAAACCTTGTCTGTCTGCATAATCGTTGGCAAATAAGTCGGATGAACTGGGTTCTGCCCACCCTCAGAAAGGAGTAGGTGCCGCACTCAGGACCCTCACCCAGTCCACACGTTTCTGTTTCCCTCTAAGCTGTTTCTTTTCTCACGTATGAAGTAAGATGCATGTATCTGGGCTGAGGAGACCAGAGGGAAAAGGAGGGGCTGGAAGCCGAGCCTGGAGGGGTCACCCCCGTGTGCGAGTGGGCTGGGGGTGGGAGGGCAGGAGACACTGCCTCTTTCTTAAGGATCACAGAACTTTGGAAAGCACTGACCAACCCTGAAAGGCAGGTCTTTTCAAAATGTCTGTTTCAAATGTCTTCTTCATCCCTCGTTCCATGGGGTGTATATTCGTCTGGAGTTTCACAGGGCGTGCACGGTTATCTGCAGTTATATGGGGTGTGTGTTAACTGGACTGATTTGGCGTGTGTATGACGATCTGCAGTTGCATGGGGGTGTATGGGGGGGCGGGGGACAGGAGTGCAGTCCTGGTGACTCTGCCTGCAGCGGCTGTGGGGAGAGGACGGCAGGACCAGGCAGGAGCAGTGAACGGGATTCACAGCTGGATGGAGGGGGCCAGATCGGTGGGGGCCCTTGGGTGCACACACTTTGATGAATGTGGTTTTAATGCTAACTTAGCTTTCCGGTGTTCCCGTGCCCAAAGGCCCTGGTTGTCCTGAGAGAAGCAAGACTCCCTCCAAAGAAGGGAGTCAATGATTTTACAGATTCCACGGGTGTCTTTGGGCAGGAAGCCAGAGCCAGGCGGGAGGGGAGGTGGGGAGGACCCTCTGCCCGCCGCCCCCTTCCCGAGCCCTGCGTCCAGTGCAGGGAGAGGCCTCTAGATGGTGCAGGTGAGTCTGCGTGCCGAAGGCTCCAGGAGGTGGGCGAACAGTTGGAAGAGTCCCGGGAGCCGGGCAGCAGAGGGAAGTGGGCTGACGGCGCGCGAGGCAGAGCCTGGGCAGCTCTGCCGGCCACCAGCCACTCTACACCTGCTCCCGGGACACGGCCGGTGGCCACCTGGGAACCCGGTGGCCCAGAAGGGACAGAGCCTGGCTTTCTTCACGGACCATCTTCTGCTGGGATTGGAAACGGATCCCCCAGTGGGGTCCAGGTAAGCCTTGTCCTTCCCTCTTGGTTTCCTGAGCTCTTGGGCTGTGGATGAGACAGAGATGTCACTGCCGGAAGACAGCCCGGGTGCATTTTTGAAATGCGTGTCATGTTTGGGTTGCGTTTGAACAAGCTTTCCCGGTTACTGTACGTCTGCGCACTGGTTCTGAGACCTGAGACTGTTCTCTGTTTTCAGGAAAGCAGCAGAAACCCCATTTGCTCTTGGCTGTACGTCTGGGGAAGGAGCCATACTCTGTGCTCAGCGGGCTTGGGATCTCGGCTGCTGAGACGACAGGGTCTCCAGGAGCCTGAAAGTTTGCTTCCTGGGGAGGCAAGCGGCCGCTGCGGTCCCAGCCAGGGTCCCCTGAGCCACCTTCCCTTTAAGACTGAGGCCGAGGTTATGGCCGCCGTGTTTTCGGGGTGCAGGGGACAGAGAGTGAGTGGGTGAGGATGCACGTCTGGTGGCTTCAGCTCTCACTTCAGCCAGGAGTTTCCACGCGATGCCCCGACAGATCAGGGGTGGCTTGGGTTCCGGCACCAGAGCGGCTGATTCCCCATCTTCCCGCCGTAAATGCACCTGCTCCGTGGAGGCGGGAGGTGTCAGGGGAGCGGGGACAGCGGTAATGGTCCAAGAGGGACGTTAAAGCCATAAGGGGTGGAGTGAGTTGATACATCAGCAGAGCAGAAGCCCCGTCCGTCCATCAGGGGAGCTTGATGGAGCTGGAGGGACTCGGGATAGGAGGTGACGGCTGACAGACGGGGTGGGCACGGGCTGAGGAAGCCCGGTCCCTCCTGCCCTGAGGTTCTGAAGTCTGAAGTCGCATAGTGAGACACTCTCCAGCTGAGAGCAAAACTGCAGCGAATTCACAATATTTAAGAGGTTAAAAGCCATCATGAGCTAACGGAGAAAAGGGATCAGTTCAAGCAACAGAAACATTTCCCACCCAATTAACGCGCTGAGACTTCTAAGCCTTAAAACCTTCCGAGTTACGTCTCAACAGGGTCCGCCATAAAGAGAGCAACTCAGCAAAGCTGGGGAATGAGCATTAGTCCCGACGGCTGCCCTGTGTCCCTCGTCACTGGAGGAGAGGATGGGGGCCCTGCCTGGGCTTGGTCAGCTGGGGTCTCTCTGTGCCTAACCTCCCCCCACACCCCGCCAAGTAAGCCAGGCTATGACAAAGGAGAGTTCTCTGACAGCACATTTGGAGGGTAATCCTGGAAGCACATGTCCTTGGGAGGAAAAAGTCAATAAAATTTCCCTGAAATGTTTGATTTTCACTCTCCGGCTACTACCCAGCTTCTGAAAGTAAACAGGGTCTTCATGCTGCGGCATATTCGTATTTGTGAAGCTCAGACGTGGGGGTCTCGCCCTCCTCCTTGGGTGTCACTGTGTCCCGCGCCTCGTGGAGCCCCACCACGCTCAGACCGGGCCTGTCCCGCACGTCATGGGGTGCAAACCCCACTGACTCTTTTAACTGGGGCGCATCCTCCCATCAAAGTTTCTGAGGTCCCAAAGGACCACAGATGAAAGCCCGGTCACCCGAGTCTTCTTTCTGACTTTTGTGGCTTCCAAAAAATGAAGTTCATGCTCAAGGAAATGCCCAGGAACCCAACTTCAAAGACTCAGGTAAACCTGAGATTCAAACACAGAAGCTGGAAACAGGATGGCGCTTTGGAAGCCAGCCGGTGACGAAATGCTCACCCCGCGGTCTCCCTCCTGGCCCCCCCGGGTCCTGCCTGCACACCTCCCTGCATCTCCCCCCTGGCCCTGGTTTCCTCAATTATCCCCGCGGACACCTGCCTGCTCGTTGCTTTGATGCTGTTCTCGGCTCTGCCTAGGTAATTCCGCCCCCCAAGAGTATCATTAATCAACTTGCATTAAGCTCACTTAGCACATCAGATCAACTAGGAAGCGAAGCCCAAGCCTCCACCCTCTGAGTCTCCCCGTCATAGCCGAGGTTGCTGTCCACAGTGAACTCACGTGCACGGGTGGGACTTCTTTCAACCTCAGATTATTTCCCCCGGAATAAAGCAAGGGACGGTGAGCTGACACCGGGCACTTAGCCCCTGCCCTTCATTACTACGGCACTTTACATGTTCATGCTTATCTTCCTTGCTTTTCAGATAAGGGGATTGGGCCCCAGAAGGGGGAAGGGACTTGCCCGTGGCCACAGCACTGGCAGTGATGCGACACCAGCCGTGGCTGACGAGGGTGGAGCTCCAGGCGACCAGACTCAGGCTGTGTCCCTCGAGGGCAGGAAGGGGAGCTGACACCAGACCCTCAGTTGCTGCCTCTGTGGGGATGAGCAGACAAAGCGCCAGGACCACTCTCCCACCAGGTACGACAGGTAGACCTCAGGTCCGGGGTCGTGTCAGCCTAGACGCCACATGTGTCTCTGGGAGTCTCCCCGACAAAGGTTTGGTGGCAGAGGAAAGCGGGGTGGAAAGGCGGCACTGCTGTTGGTCTACAGAGCAAATGGGTGACTGTGGGTGATTTCAGGCGGTTCAGTCTGATGGACTCGAGCAATGAAGAGAGATTTTCACGGGGCCTTGGGGTTCAGGCCCGGCCTCTGTCAGTGCAGACAGTGAGACTGCACTGCGTTTCTCTTCACTGTCTGTCCCAAGGGCACCAGGCGTTGTCCAGTGTGGGCGCCCCACATGGTCGGAGCTCAGGAGAAGTGTGGCCAGGGTCTCGGGAGCAGGGTGGGCCTCACCCAACAGCGCTCGGGGGGTCCCACCCTCCAAGGTGGCTTTGGTGCCCCCCTCGGGCACAGAGGGCGCTCGGTGCACATATGTCCGGGTGGTAGGTGGGATCCATCATGTCAGAGAAGGGTTGCCAGCCATTCTCATCACACCATGGGGTCAAGGGCCCAGGAACGGCCAATAGGCAGCAGATCCCATTGGAGCCAGCCCTCTGGGGGCAGAGATGCGGTATTCCAAGCCTGGTGCTCAGGTCATCCAAGGTGGGACAGGCACACGCCAGGACCCGCGGAAATGCCCAGAGCGCTGGTACATGGTTCTCGCAGAGCCCACTACCAGGAGGCCTTCCTCCATCTCCAGCAGACGGGTCACTGGGTGTGTCCAGTGGGGCGGTGGAGACCAGCCTTTCTCGTGGAGATGCCCTCGCAGTGAGAAGGTGGCCGTGCCCCCCGGCCAGCTTGGTCCCTCAGACGCTCTCGGGCAGTGAGTCAGGCCGGACCCCTCACTTGGCAGGGAGGCGCCCTGCTGGCGAGTCCCTCTCCCCACGGACTCAGGAGCCCCCGCCCTGCTGCCTTCACCGTGGCCGTGAGGGCCCCGTACTCGGAAGCCCAGCTCAGCTGCGGTGTTTCCAGATCTCTCAGGGCCGACATCTTTCAGAGGCTGGATACAGCAACTAAAAGGTGAGCCCACACACTGAAATAAGACACTAGTCTCCCGAAAATAATAGGGAGAGAATTCTGCCAACAGCACCTTAATCCTGGCATAAAGCACTTTCTCTGGATGTGAAGACAGACACGCGAATCCAGATTGCAAACGCAAACCGAGAGGCCGCCATGTGACAGCGATCAGGCTAAATCTTCTCTACTGAAATGTCCATGGTGCCGTATTTCCAGCTCCATACTTCTTGAACTTTGTGCCCAGGAGAGAGAAGAGGTAGGATTTCATGGTGGGTTTAATGTATGTTTAATGTTCACTCATTCACCCAAGTCTTTTCTGAGCATCTGCTCCATGGTAGGCACTGCCCTGGGACCCGCAGTGGTGGGGAAATGTCCCTACTTTGGGGCACTTGCCTTCTAGTGAGGACAGAAGAGCCACAGTCCAGAGACATGAATGACCCTTCAGTAAACCCCGTGCCGGCAAGAAATACGCGGGGAGCGGAGAAGTACCTGGGTGAGAGTGAGGGGCCTCCTGAGACGTGGAATCTGAGGGGTGGCCAAGGAAGCCCGCCCCAGCTGGAGGGCAGAGTGGCTGCAACAGAAGGAAGGCGGGGTGAACAGGAGGAGGTGAGCGAGGACACCAGGGATGGAGTGGGCAGGGCTGGAGGCCATGGTGAGGAATCTGGGCTTCAGTGAGGACAGTGGGAAAAGGCAAACAGCGACTCATTGCTGCCCGTGTCATTCTGGGACCATCAGTGCCCACAGCAAGACCAGGCGGTATATTTTGAAATCCACCCCCCGCCCGCCCCGCCCTAGAGTCAGTCTGTAGGAGCTTCTTTCTGAGAGTGCTGTGGGGGCTGGAGCAGCAGGATGGCCGCTGGGACTGGCCCTCAGGCAGTAGGAGCAGCTGGGCTTTCCACTCGACATCTGCTCTCTTTGCAATGAACAATGACAGAGGGACCCTTTCTGAGAAAACTTTTAAAGACTGCAACTTGAAACATGCTTACATTTTTAAAAGGCTCAAACTAGAAAGGAAACACTTAAGGTTCTCGTAGAGTCAAACATGGCCTTCCACCCCTTTGCAGCCCTACTAGATACGCCCGCAGTCAGCCCAGAGGCCCTTGTCAGCTCCACTCCCCAAGTCTCACCTGCAGAGATGGAAACATACTTCCCAGCACTGGGAGAAGATGGAGTTGGATGGACAGAACACTGCCCTAACGGTTCAATTCAGAAACCTCCTCTTCCAGGTGAGCTGTTAGGGAACTGAGTTAGGGATCGGTTTAGCACCCAGTTGGCAAGTCAGAGCTGCCAACTGTAGATAGGGTTTTATGGTTTGATTGAGGCCTGTGTTCTTGCCTAACGAACAACACATCTGGCCCAGAAAAACCCTAAGTTTTAAAAATATTGAGGCACACTTTCTTAAATGCACTTTGGGACTCTCAAAGTCCATTTTCTCTAAGATTCAATTGTTAATAATGACTCACAATGGCTGTTCATAAAACTTCCTGCCCGTAATGAAGAAAACCAATCAGAATGCACCCTTTGGGGCTACGTAGATGGTCCATCCTCTGCAGAAAGCCAGCATCTCCAAGAAGTGCCGCCCACAGCGGGCAGCGGCAGCCGGGTGCAGGGCAGCATCTGTAAATGGCACATTTGCACAGTGTGGTTTTCTCTGATGGGCTCCTTTATGGTAGATAAAATGTCCAATAAGTGTCACTTAAGTTTAGCAGAACCTCTTTTAACGTTTAGCTCATTCTTCGAGGGATTTGGAGAGAGAGACCTGTGTGAACACACAGCAGGCATCTGATCTACCCGGTGGCCTCCAGCAGGGCCAGCGCTGTCCCCACGACCCCTGAGGTCCAAGCAAATGCCCTGTTAGCTCTCATTTAAGTTATTTTGCTCCCCATTTTACGGCCGGAGGAAACCAAGGCAGGGATGTCCCCATGACTGGGGACACTCAGTTTTGAGTCAACTCTCAACACCAAGAAAACAAACCTTCCCCCAAATTGCTGCCCGTTAGTATCCAGCCTGAGGTTTCCACATGAAAACCATCGTCCAAACAGACCACACGCAGCTCTCGGTCCTGACTTCTCTCGGTCCTGACCCCTGGCTGGGGCGTGGGGTGACAGTGCTTGAGAATGTTACCCTGATGGCTTTCCCAGTTGTTGTTTTGAAGGCAAATGTTTATTTTGTGAAGATTGCAAAAGTTGGAACAGTAGAATGTTGGCCTCTCCTTATGTTTACAGAATCAACAGAATCGAGACATCGACAAACGTGCGTCCTTGTTCCCTAAGGAACCGCCTGTTTGCCTCCTGTGGCATCAATTAAATTAAAGTGGGGCCTCTGGAGATGCAGGCCTCCGTCAGGCCGAGCATCCTTCTGCCTGACTCTGGTTCTCAGCAGTGGCCTGGTCGGTGCATCTGGGGCTGTCCTTCCTGTTTACCTGAAGAACACTCCTCAGGGCTTCACTGGAGGCTTTCTTTACGCTCTGAATTTTGCTCAAGGTTTTGTAAGAGGATCTAAAAGAAATAGAAGGCCTGACCTCTGTTCTCATGGCCCATAGAATGGAAAGGAAGAAGCAGGACAAACAGCCTCACAGTCACACAAACAAGAGGACAGAGTCCTCTGGGGACTGGACAGCAGTGCCCACCACCTGTCCTGCACTTTGTGCCCTCTCTGAGGATGGGGGGCTCCCTCTGGTCTGTAGCAGGTGCCTGGCACACAGTAGGTGCCCAATAAATGTTTACATAAACCAGCCTTTGTGTACACTAATTGCCTTCCAATGTTTTCCTTTCATTTACTCTGCTTAGCAATCCATGAACTGGGTCACCATCACTCCTCGCAGACACGCAGTGGAGGCTCAGGGGTGAGTGAGGTCCAGGAGCCTGTCCTGCTAAGTGGCGGCACTCCCACGCAGGCCACTTGACCCTGGCGTCCACCCTGGGCTCTTCTAGAGGTCAGGTCTGGGATGGGGGGGTGGCTGCTGCAGATTAGATCGAAGTTTAACTTTATATCATAACCGTTTCAGGGGTGGGGAGGTTTGGAGGGATTTCTAAAGCCCAGATGACGCTGAGTTCCAGGTCCCTTGGCAGGCGCTCCTGCTGGCCGGGCCCCAGAGCCCGGGAGCGTGTGGTTTGGGGTGGGAGGACACGGGGAGCTTGAGCAGAAGGCAGAACCTTCTCTTTCCAGAGCCAGGCAGCCTCCCTGTTCCCAGCGCCAGTGCCAGGATGGCCGGAGACCCAAGACCAGCCAGATCTACTCAACTCCAGAAGCCTCTCCTTCCCTCGGGGGTTGGGCGGGACGTGTCCCGCTGGGGTTGGACCAGAGTGGGCACGGCCGTGGGAGGCAGCAGGGCTTGGGAAATGATGCTGGTGGGGCGGAGAGGGAGGTGGGTGGGAGCACAGCCCGAGCGTCCGCCAGGTGGGAGCCCACGTCCTGCTCCAGGTGCTGGGGCTGGTAGCCGGGACGGTCATCACTGTAACGACTCCAGTTCCCCGAGAGAGGACAGTAGTGCCACTCCTGGGATTACTGAGCGGATTCCAGTGCGATGAGGCCAGCAAAGGACCGAGAATGGGGCAGGGGCTCCGTTAGCCCTGTCCGTACTCGGCGTGCCCTCGTGGGCTGAAGTTACTACTGCAGCCGGACCTCTGCTTCTCAATCATAATTTTGGTTTCATTTACCCATGTCCATCTGAGATGTCTGTCTTTCCCCAGAAGGGCCTGTCAATCTGTCCAGGCTCCAGAAAGCCACGGGGACCCTGCAGTGACAGGGTAGGGTCTGCGAGCCCCATGGAGCACGGTGCCTGGCAGGCCAACCCCTGTCCACCCAGTGACACCCTGACCACACTCCAGCCGTGCTGCCTCCTTTCCCCCTCCTCCCCGCCCAACACACACAAGCCGCAGGCGCTGCATCCGCTCTCCCTCCTGCCCTGGGCTCTCACCCAGGATGTCTGTGCCGCCTTCACCCCTCAGGTCATCTTGTCACAGAAACCCTCCCTGGCCACACTCTGTATAAACAGCAGCTCCGACCCCTAAACTCCTGTGTAAGGCCTTGCTCACACAATGTCGTGTAAATGTCCCCGTCTGTGTGTGAGCCCAGACTGGGCCGGCGATCAGCGAGTCTGTGTGCAGATGCGGATCGCAGCAGGGACAGGGGTGGGCACCCTGCCACCGCCAGAGAGGGGGCTTCCTCCTGGGTCCTCAGGGCCACCCGGGGAGGTTTCAGACGTGACTCTCCTGAGCCCCCAGGTCTGTCTGGAATCAGTGAAGCACGGCGGGGAGAGGACGGAACGAGCTGAAGTTAAAGAACAACCAGGAGACGGACCAGCTGGGTTTCAGGCGGAGGGCAAGGGGCAGCGGGTGGCTCCCCAGGCCCACCCCTCGGACCCCACAGCACCGGGCCCCATGTCGCAGGCGCCCAGGGCACACACACTGACACCGGGCCAGGGAGAGGGTGGCCGCAGCCCTGTGCCCACGCCCGCCACCTGTCCGCCGTCGGGAAACGGGGTCAGAATGAGGAAACTCCGCTCAGGGACCAGTCGCTCTCAGGACAAGAGCAGCACTTCTCCCCAAATAGTCCTTGCGCTTACCGTCACTGCCTGAGACCCTCGGGTCCTCTGGTTGTCCGCTCCTGCCTCGTAGTTAGCCTAAGCCCGGTGGGAGGCAGGAGGCCTCCCCGCAGCCCGGCCGCTGACGTCTGTCCGCCGCTGACGTCTCCCCGCCGCTGACGTCTGCCCGCCGCCGACGTCTCCCCGCCCAGGCTCTCTCCCTCCGTCCCTCCCCTCACTCACGGCGTTTTGGACAAACAGCTTGTCTGAACTGTGCAACCCTGGCCTCGGAATTCTGGTGGGAGGGGTGTCTTACAGTCTCTGTTCCTGGGGTGCCGCAAGTAGGGTGTGTGTGCGTGAAATGCAAAAACAAACAGCTTGGGATGAGGCTGGGGCCAGTCTGGGAAGGTGGGGGGAATGAGGGCCCAGGGCAGCCTCCCGTGGCCCTAGCAAAGAGGGCAGCGGTTTGCCAAACTCAGGCGGCAAGTCTGGCTCTCAGCACCCCAAGCTGGGTGGCACCTTAACCAACAGCCAGAGAGGCCTGTCCTGGGCATGAGTTTGATACTCAGGGAGGAGGCTGAAGCAATGCTGTGGGGGTGGGGACAGGAGCCTTCGTATCCCTGGACGGCTCAGCGGCGAGGAGTTGCAGGTGAATCTCGTTTTCTTCATCACTGAGCGTTTTGGAGTTGGCACTTCTTGGCTGTGGGAAGCAGCAGACACCTGAGCCCCCTTGGAGATGCAGTGTCAGCTCCTTACACACCCCTGCCCCTGCAAGAACTCCTGAGGCTTAATGGTTTCCTTTTGGAAAGCTTTCAAATTGTGTTCATTTGCGTTTACATGATCTGCTTCCTTCAGCTCTGTGTGTGGATTATTCTCCTGTTGGGTTTAATTTAACCAAGTTTGCATTTGTGCTAACAAATTCACCGATGCCCCCCTGCTTTCAAATGGCTTTTTCTGCCTTTTCTCTGGCTTTACTTCAAGACCAACTCCACACTGAAACGCTCCAGCATCGGGACTGTCTGCTTGGAGTACCTACTTTTTCAAAACCCATTTCCTGTGACTGAGCTTCACTGTGTCTCTAACAAGTTACTTTAATATTTTAATGGTCAAAATTAATGATTTATAAAAATCACTGTTAAAAACAAACAAAAAATGCACCTTCTCTAAAGCTGTCAGCTTCAGCCTCTAGCAGGAGGGTCTGTGTGTTTCCTAAACATGAGGGTCCCTTGCAGGCCTGCTCGTCACAAAAATACTGTGAAACTCTGAATCTTTAAGAAAATATCACAAACGTGCAGATGTGCAAAGACACCAGAACCTGCCAAGTTTAATCTTCTTGTGATTCTTTTAAATGAGCTTGTTGTATTTAATTAGACTTAGGAGAGACCTGGCCACCTGGTAAGAAGGTGATTATTGGGGACCACAGAGATTTAAGGGGCGTTCTGGGCCTGAGTGTCATGTGAACCCTTAAAACACTCCTCCTAAACTCTGCCTGGATCCGTTTGTACTTCAAAGACCAGTAACCTGGTTTTAGAAGACACGCGGCTCTTCTCAGAGCAGACAGAGCCCAGCAGGATTTCCCTGGAGGTGAGGTCAGGACCCACACAGCCACCCTCCTTCCCCGAGCAGACCCTACGAAGAGAGAGATGCCCGTCCCTGGGAGAGGGGACTGTGCACCGCAGCCCGAGCCACAAGACGACGCTTGTTGGAGCTTGTCTGTTTAAAACAGGCTCCCTGAGACTGTGGGTCCATAGACGCCATAAACCCTGTCGGTATAAGAATTCACTCCTGGGTTCATCGACAGGGTAATGTCTTGCTGTCTTGCATCTAATACGAGCTAAGAAAGCGATGCGTTTGTGTGAATGTGAGACTGAGCGAGAGAAGATGGTTTCCCTCTCGGCGGGAGCTCACTCGGCCCAGGAAAGCCCTCCTGGCCTTTCACAGACACCGAAGGCCCTGCCGCTCTCGGCTCGGATGCCTCATGTTAACGAGGTAGCCTTCCCATGAAAAGGTAGTGTGTGTCTCAAAGTGGAGAAAGCACCGAGCCCATCTTAACACCTGGACTCATTTTCCTATTGAAAGAATGATCAGAAAGGGCATGTTCTTCAAGAGCCAGAGGTGAAAGGCCACCGGGCCTCTCAGGGAGGCTCCGGGCAGAGCTCTGGGCCAGAGTCCAGGCTGCGTCTGTCCACCTTGGCTCGACCACCTGGCAAACGCCAGGGCAGCCCCACGAGAGACGGCATCCACTTCCCGTTGAGGCACAGCTGCCCCCGCAGCGTGAGCTCTGTCCCCGGGGCAGTGACAGGTACGCCGGCCCCTTGGGCAGCCCCTCCCTGACCAGGTCCAGGTCCAGGCCCTGACGCCATCCTCGGATAAAGGAACAGGAACTCCCGGAGAAACGGCTCATCCCGGGGCAGAGCAGGGACCGCTAGGTGTAGTGAGATGTGCATCCTGGGTGGGGTCCTGGGACAGAAAGGGGACATTAGGGAAAAGCCAAGGAAATCTGATCAAGTATGGACGTTAGTAATAACCACGATGCACCCATATAGGCTCAGCAGTTGAGAAAACGTATCCTACTAACGTAAGACCTTAACAAAAGGGGAATCTAGCTGTGAGGCACATCCCAACTCTGCCCTGTATTTGCAACTTTCCCAGAGATCTAAAACTGTTCTACGGTAAGAAGTCTGTTTTAGTAAAAACCCCTTGTTTACACTCAGTTCCGTCCTCTGCTCCTGAGCCATCTTCCAGCATCGGGTCCTGGACCGTGTCCAGCGGGAGGGCCTGGAAGCCGGAACAGACCTGGAACCAGACCTCCCGCGTCTCAGTCCCTCGGTTTCCTCCTCTGTAAACCGGGGTAACAGCTGCCGGCGTGGGGGCCGCATGACTCAGCACACGCATGGCAAGTGTTGTGTGCGCCATGCGTGTCGCTGTAACCCCTCCTTATTACCTGCTGGCTCCCAGTCGTTGCTTGTCACCTTGCAGCTCAGGAAGAGGGTGGCTGTCCTGTCGCTTTGCACGCCTGCCCCCTGGCGTCACCTAAAACTCAGGGGCCGCTGGCCTCTGTGGGAGCAGATTGGGTGGGATTGAGGACCCGGGGTCCTTCCCTGCAGGACAGTCGGACGGCCGCTGTCTTACCACGAACATTAAGGGCAGTCAAGCTTGTGGCTCCAAGGAGGACAGTTCCCAGTGTTTGGGGTCGGTGCGGGGTTGTGAACAGCGATACTTACGTGTGTGGCCGGGACTCCCGACGGGCCCTCCAGAGATGCACCCTCACTTTCCTCCCTGGGCAGGTGGGTCCAGGAGCCACTGGTTGCAGGCTGGACCGGCCAGCGCCTACTCACTGCTGGGGCTCAGGCCCCAAAAACCCTGGAGGCTGAGCCCCGGCCAGCCTGGAGGACCATCCGGCATCTGGCGGCCTATTTGCACTAAAGGCAGGGAGGTGCATTATAAACACCTGGTGAAGCACCCTCATAGGAAATACTTTAGATTTGAGGTGCAGGTTGCCGTGTTCTGGGCACGTCTCTGCAGAAAGTTCTAGAAGAAAATTCAAGAAGGCCAAGGGGAGAATAGCCAGGTGGGGCGGGTGGAGCACAGATGCAGGAAGAGGCACTGCGATGGAGGAGGCCGCCGTGCCCGAGGCCTCCCTCTGGGTCTCTGGGCCATCGCCTGCTGATCATTAGCAAGTCAGCCGGGCAGCGCTCTTTGTTTGTTTTCAATTTAGCCAAGTTCTCACTCTGGTGCCGCCACAGCCATAGCTACGATGGCAGAGCAGGGAAAATCCACCCACCTCGTTCAGACTCTGGTTTGGCAACACTTGGCCTGTGGGCGAGACGCCCTGTTTCTGAACCAAGCCCACATCCTCTTTGGCTGGGCTGCTCCTGGGCCCGGCGGGCTGGGAAGGGCAGTGGCTGCAAGGCTGGTGCGCACGCCAGCCAGGAGGGCTGGGCGGCCGCCTCTTCAGCCATCACACCCGTGAGCTGTACAAGTAAGTACAGCAAAAATAGGGTGGGGGGGACTTCTCTGGTGGTGCAGTGGTTGAGAGTCCGCCTGCCGATGCAGGGGACACTGGTTCGTGCCCCAGTCCGGGAGGATCCCACGTGCCACGGAGCTGCTGGGCCTGTGAGCCATGGCCGCTGAGCCTGCGCGTCCTGAGCCTGTGCTCCGCAGCGGGAGAGGCCACAGCACTGGGAGGCCCGCGTACCGCAAAAAAAAAAAAAAAAAATAGGATGGGGGGAAATGGGTCATTTCAAATGAGGTCTTGGAGGAACAGAATCTGACTGTGTATCTGCCGAGATGCCTACTCCCAGAATCCCGCCTGGGGGCAGCAAGGCTCAGGCGGGGATGGGAGGGATCTTACTGGCCCTTCTGCTTCAACCCCCAACAAGCACAGGGGCTCCGTGGGGCCCTGTCCCCTCACTGATCCTCCAGACCATGGCCGAGGAGAAGAAACCTCCCCACTGCAAACACGAGATGCTACAACCCCGATTTTCAAAGTTTAAACAACCAAAACGATTTTTGCACCATTAGGAAAGAAATACTGCTTTTCCATCTTTGACATCCTGCTTTTTCCTCTCCACGTGTGTGAATGTGTGTAATGTACGTAATAGCATGATAGGTATAGCGGGACATCACATACATATTAGTCTTTCTACCGTCGGGGACGTGCCCCCGAGCAGAGCTTGGAGCCCTGGGTGAGAATCCATCCGCCCCAGGTGTCTGTGTGTATCTGAGTCACCTGGGGACCTAATCAAACGGCAGATTCTGGTTCAGTGGTGGAGCCAGGGTCAGGGGTGAGGGAGCTCCGCCCTGCTGACAGGGGATGCTGGGGTGCTGGTCTGCGGACACGCGCCAAGCAGAGGACAGGCTCAGGCCCTAACCGGTAGGAAGCTGCTGGCCCAGAGGCCCACCTGGAGGCAGTGTGGCCCAAACACCGGCCGAGGGGGGAGCCAACCCCACCCCCCACGGCTGGCGTAGGAACTGCTCGGGCACTTCAAGCTCTCCTGCATCTCGGGTTCAGTGCTCTTTAAAAAGCGGGTATTTAGATAATCACCCAGAACATCACGCTGCAGGGTCACCCACACCTGAGGAACCCAGATGGGGTCAAGTCCCCGACCCACCGCAGTTTAGTTACTATGACCTGGCTCCCCACGTGTGACTGAGACCGACTGCAGCTCCGCCCCTACGCTGGTCCCCGAGAACCAGGTGAGACGGTCCCCGGGGGGCGCTCGGCACGATGCCCAGGGCCAGGCAGGGGCCTCTCCACCCGGACCCGGGATGGCCCCGCGCACTGGGCTCAGGTCCGCATCCTCACACCTCCCCTGCGTCCATCCCCACGTGGAAGCGAGCACAGCCCGCTCTGTGTCCAGATGTCCTGCATGCGCCATGCACTGGGCTGGGGCGGGGGCCCTGAGGGGTCTCCTTCTCGCTCATCCACAGGGTTTCCGTCCTTTGTCTCTGGAAAGTTGCTGCTCATCACATTGTTCCTTGGGGAGAATTTTATCCCGAGGGCTCTTACTTTCCTTCTAAAAAATCCGCATATGAAACCCTCAAACAAACAGATCCACAGAGAATTCCCTGGTGGTCCAGTGGTTAGGACTCAGCGCTTTCACTGCTGTGGCCCGGGTTCAGTCCTTGGTCAGGGAACAGATCCTGCAAGCCTCGCAGCGTGGAAGGAAAAGAGAAAGAAATCCACAGGCTGGTTTTACCCAGTGATTGTATCCTCGCAAGCTTTGAGGGAAAGGGGGAAAGAAATTGGTCTGAAGTAAAATTGAGGCAATTAAAGGATCAAACTCACAACTCCTTCTGCAGACACTCACCTGCAGCCTCAGCACCTAATCCTTTTCAACTTTTATAACCACCTTGTTTGGCAGAAAGATCAGGAAGTCACTTGTTGCACACAGGACGGTTGTAAGCCTCTTGGATAAGAAAAAAGGATGAAAAGACAGGCAAGAAACCTGTAAACACGAACTGTGAAGACCAGAGAGCAGCAGGCACCCCCTCCTGCCCTCCCATCCTGCAGACCCTCGAGCCCTTGTCTCCAGCACATTCATCATCGCAGCCTCAGGCAGCACAAAGCGCCGAGCAAAAGGAAATTCTACCTTTGATATTCTTAATTTTTTTTCCTGGTTTTCTCTGTGAAATATGAAGCCGCAACTGACTCGATCACAGACGTACAGGATTGGCTGGTGTCCGCTCAGCCCCAGTGAAGGGGTTCTGCTTGGTGTCCCTCTGTGGCCCGATCCCGTTGGGGAGCCGCTGTCCTGCGTGGGATCGGAGCCCTTTCCCAGGGGCTGGCCTCCCCCGGGCTCCTGCTTCAACCCCACACACAGCTCGGAGGGAGGATGGACCACCCAGCACCTGCCCACAGGCAGAGCCCGCCAAGCCGAGGCCTTACGACAAAGCGCTGTGGCCAGGCCTCCTGCAGAGACGGGGCCCCTCTGTGGGACGGAACCAGAGACGGCAGAGCTGAACTCCACTGTCCCGAGGTCAAGGCTCTGGCCCCGCGGGGACGGGCCTCCAGTGCCCTGCTCGTCCTGACATCTGGAAGCTTGTTGTAGAGCTCAGCCAACAAAACACGTTGACAACAGAGAGAACAAAGTCAGCACTCGAGCAGCTAATAGAACGCGACGTGGAGACATCTCTGAGTTCTTGAAATTTAGTACATGAGATGGAAGTGCATGCAGAACAGACCAGGAGGAGAGGATTCTTCAAAGTCAGCCCGATCAGAACCCCTAGGCGTGCTAATGGCCCCACCGCTGTCCATCCAGGGCTTGGGTGATGATACGTTTATTGTGCATGTTGGGTCCCGGTTGCAAATGGGGAGGTGTCACTCACAGATAAGGGACCTGGGCCTGAATTTTATAGCCTAATTTAATTAGCACTGATCTGAGGCTGGTAGTACCTGGTTTTTCCAGTTCTCAGGAAATATACCTTTGCCTGGGGGTGGGTGGTAAGCGGGTACGGAAGATACAGGTTGGGGGAGGGCCGGTGCGGGGAGGGGCCAGGGAGGTGGGCTGTGAGACATGAAAGGCTCAATATTGAATTTCATCTGTGATGTGATAAAACCCCAGGCCTGGCTCTCTTCACGTGCCAGTGAGCATTGCAGCTGAAACCCCAGGAAGGGCAGAGACTGCCCTCTGCAGAAGTGCCTGAGCGGAGGATGAAAGGGAACACAGACACCCCAAGGTAGGAGCAAAACCCAAGTCCCTCTGAGGCCTGTGGAGGTTGGGGAGTCGGCCCGCAGGGCTGAAGGCCCCTAGGGTCGTCCTTGTTTGCAGTCTCTCTGGGACGTTTGTGGTCACTGAAGGACATAACCATGACCTTGGGGACTCAGGGAAAACCCCACCCCCAGACACAAATTTTAACTCTCTGGGGGAATATGAAATAAAGAGCAAGGTTTTAGGAAGTTAGTGTAAAATAAGCAGGTTGCATAACTGAGGACAAAAAGCTTCAGATTGTTAAAAGCTACATTTTAAATGCTAAGCTGAACTCCGTAGGACTCAGTTAGAATGAACGAGGTACCCCTACTCTAAGTGTGTTTTGCGAAGCTGCGTGGTGTGTAGAGTTGACTGCACCTCGGGGGCCTTGATGGAGAAGGACTGGGTCTCCCGGGAGAAACTTCCCCCCACCAGGGCGGGGACACTCCTACATGGGCGGTGGGTTCACCTAACAAATGGCGTCGAAGCCAGTGCTTTGTGAGCTCTCGTCTGGATTTACTTCAGTGCTTTTTTCTTCGTAGAATTGGTTTGCTATTTGCTGTTCCTTTTGCTCATAGAAACTTGGTTCTTTAAATAGGGGTCTCTTAATTGTCGAAAAATGATCCTCGTTTCCACCACTGGTTACCATGGGGATTTTTTCCCAAAAGTGTCTGCCTTGCTGTTTAGAAGATGAACTTTTATTTCCCATATTTTGGGTTTCACACTCCATTTAGGGGAAGGATGAGAGAAATGTTGATGGGTTGGTCCTGTGACCTGGGCATGGAGGTCATGTGACCTGGGCGTGCGTCCAGCTGGGGCACAGACTCACTGAAGGCCACCAGAAAAGTCCTGGACCACTCGGAGCCTCAGTTTCCTTGGGACTGAAGCTCACTGCCCATCCCACAGGGAGGTAGATGGCCACGTAGACATGCCTAGATGCTTAGAACATCTGAGAGGTGAGAGATTGAAGGGCTGTGTCTGTCCTGCCTGGTGGGGTCTCCACTAGCCACAAAGGACTGTACATTTAAAGTGATTAAAGCTAATTAACGTTCAAGACACAGTTCCCCAGTCACACCAGCCGTACTCAAGGGCTTAGCGGCTGTGTGGACAGTGGCCGTCGTCTTGGATGAGGCCGGGCTCAGAAAGCAGTGGGGAGGTGAGTGTAGGACCGGCCGGGGCGGGAGCCGGGGCTGGACTCTGCTGGAGCCCGGCCCACAGATAGTCCAGAGAGCACAGGCATCCTTGCTTCCGCCTCCTGTCCACGTCTTTTCAGGTAGAACTGACAGAGTGAAGGGCCCCCCGTTTGCAGGTGGCAGGTTGGGGCTAGGCACCCCCGTGAGACCCTCGGCCTGGGAATTGCCCTGCACTGGTCAAAACACCCAGAGCCCAGGTTCATCCTTCTGCTGAAATGGCAGCTCACTCTTGCAGTTGACGGAGTGTTATAAACAGTCTCTAGAAAGTTCTCTCGTAGCTGTTCTGTACCACACGTCTGGGAGACGCCCGACTACGAAGCTGTGGGATGAGACCTTTGGGGTCAAGGGGACATGGGTCTCTCCATTATTTCTCACAACTGCATGTGAATCCACAGTTACCTCAAAACTAAAGGGTTAATATTTTTGAATGTTTCCCCCTTGTAGTTCCGACAATGCAAATCTTTTTAAAGTTAAGAATGTCTGCCCTGGGCACCCGAGGAGCAGATTGTGAATGGCCTTTAAAAGCACATTGAACTTTTTCTCATAGCTCCTACAAACGTCCCCTTGACTAAACCTGGACTTCGCGAAGATCTCTTCGCACTTTACATTTGCCCGAATTTCAAACAAGGACTCAGCGTAAACTACTTGATGGTGTTTCCCAAACTCTGAAGTATCTCTGTGTGTGGGCCCCAGCGATCTGAGTCAGGGCTGCGAGGGCCTGGAGCCCCTTCTGGGCTGGACGTGGGCCTGTGAGTGACCGGCGGCCTTGACCGCCAGCAGAGCCATAACGTTTGGTTCCCTCTGATGGCTTGTTGCTGCCGAAATCACTGCAGGAGCTAGGACATGGCGGCCCCTCCGCTCGGCGTCCCCGTGAGGCGCCTTCCTTATCCTAGATCAATGCTGGGGGTGTTGGTAGGTCTTCATCATAACCATCACAGACCGAGGGTCTTGGAATTTGAAATCAGTTTTTCTGCTCCGTCTTTTGGACGAGGTGGTGGTACGTGGCCTTGATGTGTGTGTGTGACATCATGCCAGGCCTGGGGGCAGGGTGGTGGCCTTGGGCCGCTTTCGGCCTTGGGTGGGAAGCCCTGGTTTGACTTCCTTCATCCCTTCCTGGCTGTGTGAACGTAGACAGTGACCTGACCTCTTTAATCCCCAGTTTATCGGTAAGATGCACACATGAACCCACCTGTTTCGTAAGATTTTCACGGGCAGTAAGTTGGGTTAGGATTTGGGAGTTAGTGGCTCACGGCGGGCAGGGCGCTGGTGGCCTCAGGAAGCCCGGAGGAGAGGCAGGGGTGCTCTGAACGCGGCCCACGCGGCCCCTGGCAAGTTCACGTTCCCACCTGGTGTCTCCGTGGATTTCCCCTCTGCGCTTTGCGGATAGAGTCTGCACAGGGAGAACATCTCTCCAGGGATTTACCAAACTGCTGGACACGGGGAGAGCAGGCGGGTGGGAGGAAGGACCCAGCTTCTGGCCGCATTCCCCCCACCCCGCCCCCGGTTTCCCGGAACACAGCAGGGGTCCTTCTTACAAACATCAACTTGGAAACGTAAGCGAAGGCCCGGATGCACGACACAGGGCTCCGGCCTCTGTCCTTTGGCAGCACGAGGACCCCTCGCGCAAGGCAGTGGCCTCACGCTCAGCCCAGAGAGGTTAAGAGCCACCCCCACCGTGAACCTCCCTGCAACCTAAGCCTGAGCGGCCCAGGGCCCCTGCATGAGAACCGAGTTCATTCTGACCACAGGGCTTCGGGAAAGGAACAATTATAACCTCTCTGCCAGTAACGGTCACTTGGTGCGTCTGTACTTCTCAGAATCGCTGTAATCAGAAAGGCAGTTCCACCTTGGACGTGTAAATCTGATGTTTGTCCCCCAAGACCTTGGCTTGTCCCTGTCTGGGTCCACTCTGCTCCTTGCAGAGATTCCAGGTGAGGGTGGCCTGGGTGGAAGCTTGGGCTCCGGGCCATGTGGCTCCCTCCCCCAGGAGAGGAGGGAAGGGCTGGGCGGGGCCTTTGGTTTAGCGTCCTCTTCACTGTGCGTCTCCGAAGTCGAGTCCGGGTGGACCGGGCCTGGCCGTGGGGGCTGCTCTGCAGACTTCGCCCCACGCCACACCCCACTGCATCTCTTGGTCTTGGACCCAACAGTTCTGCCGCCAGGAGTGTTTTCTAAGGAAGAATCAGAGTCCCTCACGCTGTGTGACTTATATACGGCGTCGTCACATTGATGACAACAGTGGAAGATACTGGGATAAACACGAGTGTCCAGCCAGGGGTTGGGTTACCTGCTCCTGGGCCTGTGAGGTGGGATCCACGTCCGCAGCTGTGCTCCTGCTGTGTCGTGACAGATGGAGATGCTGGTTAAATTATTAGGCAAAAAGGATACAACGCTGTATACAGCATGACTCTCAATTCTATATGTATATAAAATGGAAGGAAATATATCAAAATCTCAATAATGTTTCGAAGAGTAGGACTCTAAGTGACTTTTAAGTTTCTTCTTCATACTTTTACGTATTTGAAAATATTCTGTGAAGTTTTTATAGTCAGGAAATTAAGAAAAAAATGGAACAAATGTCAGAGACCAAGGCCAGGTGACTAAGTCCCCATCCACCTTTCCTGGGGGGCCAGTGCAGGCGTGAGTCCCCCATCTGGCCCCTCGGGCCCCATCCCCCCAAAAGTTCCCAAAAATATCTGTCTTTGATGGTCTTGGCTTGAGAACTTCTGTTCTGCACCGTTTGGGAGGATAACGTTTGACCACCATCCACAGCGCCTATGACCTCAACCCACCCTCATTAAACATTCTGAGGTTCCGATCGCCTGCTTTTGTTCAGATCAGGTCCTAAAACCAGAGTTAGAACGTGGCGACCATCGAACACAGGGCTGTCGGTTACCGCCGGAGAAACCACCACCAGGAGACACGGTGCGCGTGCGGGCGGGGCTGAGCCAGGACTGCCCCTCGGAGCCCGGCCTGCTCCCGTGTGGTCAGGAGCCCCTCCCCGGAGCTGCCTTCCCCCCTGGTTGCTGGTGGGAGTTCCATGCCCGTCCCCCCTGGGGCAGTGTGTCCTCAGCTGCCAGCCCCTCCCTGAGGGCCTCGTGGAATCAGTTCGCTCGTGGGTCACGACTCGCACCCTGCCCAGGACCGGATGCAGTGTGTGCGCTTCCACGTGGCAGACAGAAGTGCAGGCCGCAGGTGCGACCGTGGGTAAGTCTCTCATTTCACTTAGACGCGCGCGTGCCGGGGTTTTACGAGGGGCCCGAGCCCCGGGGTGAAGTCCTGCGGGAAAGCCCGCATCTCAGAGGGTGCGTCGTTCTCGTTTCCCTGCACCGTCTGCGCCAGGCTCTGCGTGACCACGCAGGACATGGTGGGGGAGAGCCTGGCCCGGTCATCAGGACAGCCCAGTGGCCCGGCCACTCCCTCCACTTCCAGGGCCACGTTCGCAGGGGCCCCTCGGCCCGGCGACTTCCTTGGAACCAGGGTCCCTGGAAAGCTTACAGCCTGAGTTGTTTCATCCCAGAAAAGCGAGGTGCGGAGGGACGCAGCGCCAGGCTGTGACAATCGAGAGGCCCCTCACGGGCCACACGGTGACCCCTCGTCCGGCTCCTCCCTGGACTCTTTCCCCTCCGCCACAGGCGGTCTGGTGTCCACTTTCCAGACTTGCCTCCAGGGGCCGCTGCTGTAGCCCCTGTGTCTCCGAACTCGGAAAGTCCCTCTCCTCCCCAGCCCCTTCCTCTCTGGGGAGAGCTCAGCGCCTACCTCAGGGCGCAGCCCCAGGCCGCCACGTGGGTGCCCTGACCCCGGGGCAGACTGGGCCCCCGGATGCCCTCGCTGGCCTCGCTGCAGCTGATGCTCCGCCCCCGTCACCCCCGACCAGCACACACTCCGTCAGGCCTGAGTCCAGCACGTTCTCAGCCGGGAACCCCTGGCAGCCACGGGGCTGGGCGCCGACTCCACTGCTTTCCTCCCTGGTCCCTGAGCTCAGTGTCTGCTCTCCAGCCACGGAGGCCACTTCCTGGGGACGTGTCAGCGGGGAGGCTCTATTTCATTAGCACCGCAGCTCCCAGATGCTCACGACCTGCGCCTTCGTCCTGCCGCAAACCCACCGCCTTCTCTCGTCTGGGAGCCTGCAGGACCCGATCCCCATGCCGATCTTTCTGATGCGCCTTAAGCTCTCAGCATCCCGGTCCAAAGCCTTGCTCTGGGGCTTTACCCGTGGGGGGTGGGGGTGGGGTGGGGGTCCAGCAGAGGGCAGCCCGCAGGCCCGGGCTGGACTCCAGGGGCCCCTACACTGGAGGGTGACGGGCGGAGAGGCAAGTGCCCGGCTCAGCTCCGCCACCGCCCAGCCGCGGTCCTGGGGCCACAGAGTGGCTGTGAGATACCCGCCAGCTGCCCCTCTGCCCTTGGCCCCGTGCCGCCGCGAGCCTCGGCCCATGGAGTGCATTCGCCTGTTTGGGTTTTGTACCTGCTGAAGGAAGGAATACTTCACGGTTATTAACGAAAGTGATAGCGATCCCGGGTGTTTATCTTGGATTACGCGATCGTTACAAGATGAAGCACCCAGCCCGTCGGCCTGTGGCTGATGCGAGAGCAGGCGAGTCTGGACGACGAGCATGAGGGAAGGTGCTGGGTGTAAACCTGGGCTTCAAACAGCCAGGCTGCATTCCAGACTTCGGAGGCACTGTGTGTGCGGGGACTTCTCCCCCCTTCCTGTCCTCAGCCCCGGCCTGGAGGAGGATGAAAGTGCAGGCGGGCGTGCGTTTAGGCTGACGATGAGGGCGAGGCTCGCGGGCACGCTAATGTGGCAGCTTCAGCGCTTCCTGTAACAGTTTTACTTTTTTTTTTTTTTTATCCAAAGCCTGCTTAAAGACAAACATTTTTTGTGAAACTGCTGGTAGTTCATTTTGTGCAGGAACCGTGCAATTAATCTTGTTTACATTAAAGAGACAGGCTGCCTTTGCCAGCTTTCTTGAGCTATAATTAATGAAGATCAAAAATGTTACAAAGACATAATACTTAGCTCAGTGCAGATGCGGCCGAGCCACAGCTGCACCCATCGTAGGAACACAAGGAAAGCCAGCATCCTTCCCTTCGGAATCGCTCGGATCCATCAGAAGGCGAGGGTCCTCAGGTGTCTTCCCTCCGCAGGCTCCCTGGTGGGCCTGGTGAGACAGGAGGCTTGGGCGTCAAACGGTTTTCTATGCCCCGTCAATTATGCTTTAAATGCAGCTGGAGGCAAGAGCATCTTTCCTCACTCAGCTGAAGTGCATCCAGGTGTGGGGCTGTGGATACGGAGTCTGGGCACTTCAAGCAGAAGGTGGTGACGAACGTGGCGGCCACGGACCCTGGTAGAATCATCAAGCCCATGGCGGGGGTCTGATTTAGAGCCCGCGTTTGACGACTATTGTTAGGAAACGAGAGATTAAATATATAATTATCTTCCCAGTGACCCTTGGCTAAATAAAGTCACTGAGGGACAGGGTACAGGTGAGCAGGCAGAGACTTCTGAGGCTGGTGAAACACCAGATGAGATGCAGGTCTGTGCGGAAGAGGCGTTGAGTACGATATGGAAGGGCAGGCGTGTGTTTCACAATGTTTCCAAGAGGAGTTGGTGCGGAGTGTTTTTCCAAGCATAGTTTCAGGGCTGGTGGCTGCGTGGATGCAGCAGGCCCAAAGCACCGACCCAAAGGTAGCAGGTTCTCCAAACCTGGAAGAGGGCAAGTCGGCTTCAGAACATCTGTGAAATTCTGTTAATTAATGAACCATTCAAATGATAAAACATTAAGATGGGGAAATTGCAGCACATATATCGCAGGTCTTATCAGAACCATCTGCCGAGGGCACCCCCATCCTCCTACTGGGCCTGGAACAGGGTCCTTGTTCTGAAGAGCAAATGGTCCAGGACAAGAATTTATGCCATAGAAACGCCTCCTGTGCTACCCAGGCTGCCATAAGTGAAGGATTTTATAAAGCAGATTCTCTACAGCACATCATTACAGTATGCAGCATGAAATAAAACATCCCCAGACATATGAAGGAGATGGAAAATGTGACCCAAGAATCCAGGAAAAAGCAGTCGATAGAAACAGACCCGGAGACAACCCAGATGTTGGAATTAACAGACAAGACTTAGGACGTCCAATATTACTAGTGTTGCCAAGAGCTTTCGCTGTGTAGCCTACATGTAACCATGGACTAGTAGAGGTGGAAGGACACAGAAATCGTCTAGCCTGAGACCCTCACTTCCCAGTTGAAGAAACAAGCCTCTTAGTGGGGTTCTTACCCAAGGCCCCACCCTGGTCCAGCACTCTTTCCTCTACAGCACATTACCTCCATCTCTATAGGGTTATACGAAGGATGTGACACAAAGGCCTCAGACATGCATGTAAATCCTGATAAGACTAACCCCCTTCCATCAAGATTGCTTTATATCGGATTCCTTTCAATTTCCCTGAAGTTCACTACCTGTTGGAACGATCATCACAGAAGCCTCTGGTTGAATTCTTGTCTGACCTCGGACACAGCGCTGCCCAGAAAAGAGGAATAACAGGAAGCTCGCTCTTTGTGATCATCCGCCACGTTTAGAGGTTCCCTAGGACCAGCCCTGTGGTGTGGCCACTAGAATTGGGGCCCACTAGTCTGGACGTGCACGTGGGACAGACGCTGAGACAATTCAACCGCAGCTCCTGCTGGGGGACTGAACCGGCATAACCATTAGGAAGGGAAAGACAAGAGCCCTCGGAGGAAGAGCCCCACGCTGCACTGGGAACCCCAGGGTAGGTAGTTATCAGCCTGGGGAAGAAGCACAAGAAATGCGGGTGGAGTAGAGCCTGGGGTGCGCCTCCCAGATGCTGGGAGGATGGATGGCGGGTGGCTAGCAGCTGAGTCCCCCAACCTGGCCACTGCCCTTGGGTGGAGAAAGCTGCCTCGCCCGAGTCACAGCCCGTCATGGTGCCCTTGCTCCCATCCAGGGCAACTCTGTGGGCCCACCCCAGCCAATCTGAGGTCTCTGCTGGGACTGCATCACAGCCCCACTTCTCAAGCCCACCTCCCGGTAAGCATCTTGCACGCAGATCTCCAGTTCAGGGAGTCTCTTGGGGAAGAAGAGAAGTAGGTGACAGAGGAACTTAGAGCCGAGGGGAAGCTCAGGCAGAGCTAAGGGGAGAGCGTCCGGCAGGCGTCAGGCAGGGAGCCAGAGCCCGGGGGAGGTGAGGTCTCCCTGTCCCACCCGCAGGCACCTTACGTTGGAACGTGAAAGAATGAAGGTCCCTCGCACCCCCCGACTGACCAGCCCTGGCTGCCCACCTGCTCACTGGCTTCAGCCCTTGTCGAGAAACTCGGTCTTAGAGGCTGTTGTCAGCTCTACTGCACCCGTGGCAGCAGCTCCCCAGCCAGGAGGCACCGTCCTGTGGCTGGAAGTCGCCAGGGCACTGTGGCCGCGGCGGAGTCCGTGACCGTGAGCATCGACGATGGATTTGTCCCGCTCGCTGCACCCACAGTTCCAGAGGCAGGAGTTCCAGCTGCTCCCAGACACACCAGAGTCTTCAGAAACCTCAGGACGTGAGGGGACTAGCCTCAGTCAGCTCACAGGCCTTTAATGTGGAAGGGGCGTGTCATCCTGAGGTCATTTCCAGCCCCATCTGCCTCTAAGGCAGCATGAAGACCTAGCCCATGAGAAGTCACAGGCTGTGTCCGGCACTGTTTCCGCTGAGTCACTCCGGAGTTAGGGAAGAAATGAGAACGTGTTTCCCGTGTGGCATTCAGGGCTGGCGGGAGTGGATGTCGCTTATGTGGGCAAGATTATTTCCCGCAGCCCCGAACCAGTCCTCCAACCTCAAATGATTCTTGTTTATGGGCAAGAGTAGCGATGTCATCACAATTGTTAGGAAAAAAAGTAAAGTGAGTCACGCACTGGTTCTGAGGAGCACGGCAGCAGGAGGATGGTGGTCACGGTGGGTAACTGGACGCGCCAGGCGATGTTCTGACGGACGGGACACAGGCCTCTACCAACACAACACTTTGTAGGATGGGAAAACTGGCCTCACGGTAGCCCTGTTCTCCCATCAACTCGAAAGCAAAATCCCCAAATATTTCGCGTGTGTGTGACTATCAACGCCATTGCTTTAGAGTATGCTTTAGAGTCATTATTTTTTCAAGACAGCCTATGTCCATAGGAAAAAATAATCGAGCAGTATAAAAGTATGAAGAACAAAGCAACAAAAAAATTCTACTTCTGCCACCCAGCAACAGTCATTACTAACATTAAGTTGAGGTTCAAAGTGCGTGCATATACCTGTGAATGTGTGAGCATGCCTGTGCAAGTGTGTGTGTGCACGTGTGTGCGTGTGTGCGCATGCACTTGTGTGTGTGTGTACCTATGTGTGTGCATGTGTGTGTGTGCATGCATGTGTGAAGTCCTCGGCACACCTCCAGTGATGAGTTTCTGTCAGCCTTTCTTGCACTGTTCCCACCATGCGGCCTGGGCCCCGTGGCACCCATGGCGGGGCCCCTCCCTCAGGCTGTGACAGCAGTTGTGGTCTGAGACCCTGGACATGTGACAAACATATGAAAACAACCAGGGGTCACAACGGGGAGCCACTTGGCTCCAACAGCTCCCAGACACTGCCCTTGCCTCCCTTCCTGACCCCCTTCCTTCTCGGGCAGTTGGGGTTGATGATGGAAATGCAGCCAAAGCCACAGGCTCTGCTTCGCTTTCTGCGTCCATTCGAGGGTTTGCTCATCCAGGAGCCTGGACAGCCCTGAGCTGCGGCCCGGCCCTTCTCGGGTTTACAGGGAAGCCCTCCCAGGTGCAGCTATATTTAGAAGTCAGTTAAGTGAGAAACCCTTGGCCTTGTCCTTGGAAGGGCCCCAGGGCTGCCGGCAAGGGAAACCCACCATCCCGACCCAGGCCGGCTGACCCAGGGGCCGGTTCCTAAGTTCCGGCCTTTGTTTGCACCTTCCCTCCCCCTTGCGGGAGCAGACCCGGTCCCCTCGCCTCCCTACCGGCCCCAGCTTGCTCTTTGCTGGAAGGAAAGCATCCAGGAGTTCAGCACCAGGTGGCCGGTGCTTTAATCTAGCCGCGTCACTTGGCGTTTGCAGCCGTAAACGTAGCTTTGAGTGCAGGACTGTGTGTGGAAACGTGGGGAAGGCACTCTGTGTCTCTTCAGTAGATTTCAGAAAACCACCCCTCCCCAGAGCCTCCCGATGTTACTGGGGTGAGAGGCCAACAGGGGAGCGATCCGGAAGGACCTCAGCCCCAGCGCCCTGCCCGCCTCCCCGTATCTCTCCCTGGGGTCGGCGGGGCATCCTCCCCAAACCGTCCTGCCTCTCCTCCTGGTCACACAGCTCATTCGTGGAAAGGGGTCGCTCCCCATAACCTCCCTCAATCCGCGGTCACCCCTCCCTCCCCCCTCCCTGCCGAGAAGTCTTCGTTGAAAGGCCAGAGGCTGTTGCTGCAGAACTGCTCCCACGTGTGTGGGGAGCTTTAGAAACCAGCCGGAGCCGCCTCTGGGGAAGCCGAGCCTGCCCTGCACTCCCTGGGCCGGTGGCCCACAGGATGGCGTTCGTGAGAGTGGTGAACACGCACCGACTCCCACGGCCCCACCTGGACCTCACCGACCCCCTCCGCGTGGGGAGCATGGGGTCAGGAGGCCGACGGGGCCGCTCGGACGGCCCGCCAGGGTGGGAGGCGGCTGGACGCAGAGTTCCCAGGACAGGCCCCGGCCCGGCCGCTGGCCACGTGTGTGTGTGTTGGGTGCCTCTCCCGAAAGTGCATTTCCCCCAAAAGTCTCACTGAGCAGAGTCCTGGCGGTTTAGAAAAGAAGGCCCGTCTCACAACGCCGGCTGCCCCCGCCCTTCCCCGACCCCCAACTTTCTCCAACAGTGATCTCGTGGCAGCTTTTCTCCCGGGGCCCTGAGGAACCTGATCTGTACACACGAGGTCCCCGGAGCAGGAGTGGGTCCCTGCGTCAGGGCTATGGCTCGAGGCACCTGCTCCGTCTCCACGTGGGTGGGGATTGTGGGTTTCCGTGACCAACGGCGGTCGCCAAGGGGACTAGGGGTGGGGGTGACCTTGGGGGCTTCCCGAGATGAGCTGACCTCTGGTCTGAGTCGGTGGTTGATTCTGGAAGCTCCTCCCACAGGCCAGCGTCAGAACGGGGTGTGTTCTTTTGTCACGAATTCAAACCCCGTGTCCAGGCGAGACAGCAGTGGCCCGAATGTGGCTGCTGGGGAACGAGGAACACCGGGTGAGCCCAGCATCGCTCCGTGCACCAGGCTCCCAGGTAAAATCGCTGTGCGTCGGAAACACAGGCCTCTGATCCTGAAAAAGGAGAAGTGACAATGACGGCAGGGTTTGGTTGGTGAAGCGGGCTGCGGTCGCCCCGTCCGTGTGGCAGCTGTGTGGCCTTGGGCCAGCCCCTGACCTATCTGGGCCTCAGCTGTCTCAACAGTAAAACTACAGGGCTGGACCCAAGTGTGCTCTGAATGGCTCCAACGGGTGCCAGGGAGGAAACTCACATCGGGCAGGGAGGCAGGAGGCGGGGGCAATGGGTGGTCTGGGTTCCGACCTCTCTCAGGGCGCCCCCGCGGCTGGGGGATCGGGACCTGCTTCTTCAGACCCTCCGAGCAGGAGAGTGGCCATTACCCTGGGCTTGTGCATCGGCCCTCAGTGGGCTCTGGTCCTTCGTCTCTGGAGCTCTTTCCCCGGGAGGGCACGATGCTACGGGGGCCGTGGGTGGAGGCCGTCCAAGGGGCCTGGGGCTCAGCTTAAAACCTGCCTTTTCTTTTAGGGCGTATTCATTCCTGCTGTGCCTGCCGGGAGGCCCTCAGACCCGGGGGCAGTGAAGGTGGGGCTGGTCGGGGCCGGGGTCCCGGAGCAGCCCTCGCCTGCAGCCCCCGCACAGATGAAGTGTGTCTTTCAGGTGACCCCTCGGGAAAGAATGGCCCACAGGAGCGGCGGCACACGGATGGCCTGGCTGCCCATCCTGGTGGTAAGTGGCCAGGGCACCTGGGTAGGTTCCAGTGGGAGCTCCACCCGGCCGTGCCCTTCACCAGCCGTGTCCTTCTCGGCCTGTTTGTGTGGCAGCGACACGGGCGATCACACACCCCCTTCACTGCGCTCTCCAAGGCGCCAGCAAAGCCCCGACTGGCCCCGGGCCCCGAGGTGGCCGCTGCTCGGAGCTCCCTCGCCGGCCGCGTGCTCTGCGCTCCTGCAGCCACGGAGCGGGGGAAGCCAAGCCCCCGGGCTCCCCAGGAGTCGAGGGCCGTGGGGAGGGGAGTCGGGGGAGCTCCTGGGGTGGAGCGTTTGGGATGGAGCCTACGACAGCAGGGCGGGGGCTGCCTGGTCATTACCGAAGTCGCCAAATCAGCGCCGGGGGCCGCAGGGCCCCGCCAGCTCCTTCCGCCACAACCTCCGGAAGCCGACCCCGAGTTGGGGGCGTCTCCCAGGGCGCGTGGAGGCCAAAGGAGACCCTTCCTCGAGGCAGGCGTCCCTGGCATGCTGGGCCGGAGCGGAGGACGCCACCTGCGGCGAGAACGAGTTCTACAACCAGACCGCGGGCCTGTGCCACGAGTGTCCCCCGTGCGGGCCGGGGGAGGAGCCCTACCTGGTAAGACCCCGCGCCGCGCCCGCCCCGGAAGTGTAAGAAGCGCAGGCGCGGGGGAGGGGGCGGCGTCCTGCCCCGCGTGGCTGGCGGCCTGGACGCGGCCTCTCCTCCTCCGGACGAGCTGCACGCCGTGATCTCAGGTCCGGGAGCCCCAACGCGGCTGCGGTATTTGGGGTCCTCGCGCAGCCCCGAGAGTCGGGCGCCCAGGCCTGCAGCTCCACCGGCTTGAGTTTATCCGGGACCCGGCGGGAGCGGCAGCATGGGGCCGGGCGCCGCGGGGCAGGAGGGCTCAGAGGGACCAACATCGGGTCATGGCGGGCGCGGCCGCTGACTCACCTGTGTCCCCGTCCCCGGCCAGTCCTGCGGCTACGGCACCAGAGACGAGGACTACGGCTGCGTCCCCTGCCCCGCGGAGAAGTTCTCCAAGGGCGGCTACCAGATCTGCCGGCGCCACAAGGACTGCGAGGGCTTCTTCCGGGCCACGGTGCTGACGCCGGGGGACACGGAGCACGACGCCGAGTGTGGGCCCTGCCTGCCCGGGTGAGCTCAGGGCCGCCCCGCCCCACCTCCTCTGCCGCCCCGGGTCCCACGGCAGGCAGCCAGGCCTGCGGATCAGCAGGGCGCACATGTCCAGGGTCGGGGTCCCTCCCTCCACCTTCCCCGGGATGGGCCGCCCACCCAGGCTCCGCGTGTGTGTCCCTAAGTGGACATCGTCATCATAGCACCTCTGAGCTCTCAAATCAAGGAGATCTGTTGAATACTTTCAATGAGACAACACGTGGAATGCTCTGGAGGAAAGAAAACCAAGATTCCATACCAATGTATTATTTTTGGTATTTTTAGTATTCTGGAAAAAACTTAGTGTAAAAAGCTACTAATAGAAATATTTGAGACATATGGTGCCTGTAATTCCACCACAATTCTGTTATGTGTCAAAAGTCTTCCCAAAAAAGCAAAGTGAAAGCACAATTAGCCTAAAAGACAGTCTTCCTTCTTAGACAAGACAGTAGTAAGTTCCTCTTGGGAGAAGGAAAGTACAACCCTGACACCCAGTGACTACCTCCCTCTGGTGGTCACACAACCTGTGCTCACAAGGGCTGCAGATAGAGACTGAGAGCAGTGGTGAAGGCCACTGGTGGTGGTGACAGTGGTAGAGGTCATGGTGGTGATGCAGGTGGTGGTGATGCAGGTGATGAAGGAGGTGATAGAAGGGATGGAGGTCAGGGTGGCGGTCATGGTGGTGATGGAGGTGGTGTTGACGGACACAGTGATGATGGCGGTGGTCATGGTAATGACGAAGGTGATAGAAGTGATGATGGAGGTGATGGCAGTGGTCGTGGCGGTGACGCAGGTGATGTTGATGGACACGCTGATGATGGCAGTGGTCATGGTGATGATGGAGGTGATGATGGCGGTGGTCATAGCAGCAGCAGTGTGAACAATATTTCGCAGCCGGCTTGTCACTTGTTATCCGCCCGCCCCTCCCACCTGGAATCACTGTATTGAATTAAGAGGAGATAGAAAATAAGAAGACTGTGTGCAAACAAGAGCAGTGGACGTTAGTCTATAAAAAAAGGGAAGTGCACAAAGACCCTCCAAGTCAGAGACAGATTGAAAGTGAAAAACTCTTTAAGATGAGGGAGGTATTTTAAGCTTGCAGAAATTAACCTTAGTTCAAATGTATGCTGGGAAGCATCTATTTCCTCCACCATCCCCCTGCTGGTGACCGTCCCCACCCCGAGTCTCTGAAGCTTTCGGCCTTCGGTTCAGACCCGCCTCCTGAGCTGCAGACCTGCATGGCCACGTATCTGCCTGATAGGCCCGCATCCCCATCCCTGACAGAGTACGATCCAAACATACTTGTCAAACGGGTACAGGAAGCAGGGGAACAGTATTTCTCAATGTGCAAAAAAACAGGTAGCTACACCCAGGGAGGATAGTAGGCTGTTCCTTTAGAAAGTTTGATAAGAATAGAAGTTCTATAGCTGCCAGCCTTTCATTTAGTTGTGGAGGTTATCGTGTTGCCCTGTGCCCACCAAAACGAACATATCGGAAGAAGTAGAATTGAGGTTTTCCCACCAGTGACACAAGCATTGCTGAGGACTTTGTGCAGACACTGCCCGAACAAGAGAACTTCAGTAGGACCTTGACCTTAGGTGGCTGGAATCAGTCCCTCGTAACATACACTTCCTAGGTCTTTGCCTTGACTGGTTTTTATTGGTGCAGACACATAATTCACGAGAGAAACGCAGTTTCGAGGATTAACTACAGCTGTGCCGAGGAAAAGCTTGCACACCTGGCCTTGCTCACCTCGGGAAGAAAATAATGCTCTTTGCAAAACCTCAGCTTACTTTGAGAGCTTCCGGGTGTGAGAATCGGATCTGACAGGCACAACCTAGCGTAGCAGCTCCTGTACTTACTTTCGTAAACCTCTGACTTGAGAGCCCACCAGGTGGGTAGTAGTGAGACAAAGAGGAGAACTTTGTTCCTCTCTTAGCAGTGGAAGATCGGTGAGGGCAGGTATGCCCAGTCGTCTAGGGGTCCAGGAAGGACCCTCCTTAGTGGCGGGGGACGGGGGCCAAGAAGAGGACAGGGCTGTCTGAGGCAGATGCTCAAGACAAAGTACAAGGGGCCGTGGGGCTGTGGTCCCTGTGGCCAAGCGGAAGGTGCAGGCAAGGCTGTGGGGATGGGCAGGGGGCAGGGATGGCAAGTCTTCACTTGGTGCCGCTGCAGGTCCCCTGCGGACTTCGCGGTCGCGTAGGGTGCTGTCGGGCTGCGTCCAGAACAAGGAACCCGGCCGCTTGGGGAAGAGACAGAGCTGGGACCAGGCAGGGGAGTCGTGGGAGCGGGCGGGAGCAGAGGCAGAGGAAACCTTTAGAGCAGCTTGAAGATCCTGGTGACGGAGCTGCAGACCGGGGTCGTGTGGGATGCCTGCCCAGCCAGCCGTGAGGGCGGTGATGCCTCTTGCTGGGATGTGGCTGCAGGAGGTGGAGGGGAGATGGAGGAGGGGTGTGTGGAATTCGAGGCGGTCCTAGTGTCCAGACCAGGACACCTAACACGTGGATGGAGACAGGTGTGGAGCTCAGGTCCGACCTCGGAGTCACCTGCACATTCGTGATCTGGATGGGATCCTCCCATGATTCCACTTCGCAGGGCAGGAAGCGGTGGGTGGAGGCTCGCCCGGGCCGCTCCGACCCAGCTCAGCCCTGCGAGTGCATCCTGGGGTTTGTGTGGCCGTGTCCCTGCCTGTGGTTTGGCAGGCGCTGTGTGTCAGCGGGAGGCCAGGCCCTGGCTGCACAAGGAGCCGTCCACGGGCTTTCCTGTGAGAAAGGCTGTGCAGGAGGCCGGGGAACAAAGCACGCAGAGAGGCTGGATTTCACTGCTTCCCCACGACAAGCTCCCGCTGGCCGCGGCCACTCCCTGCCGGGCCTCCTAGGACGGAGGGAGGATGGGGTGAAGTTCATGGTGGCTTCTGCCCGCCAGCACGGGGGGAGGGCAAGGGAGCGTCCGCTAGCCTAGGAGCCCCGAGCGGAGGAAGTCCTTGGGGAGAAGCTACACCCCGTCAACTCGGAGGAAGATTCCAGAGGCCCCGTATGAATTGAGTCTTGTCTTGGGCCCCTCACCTTAATCAGCCCTTGAAGAACAGGAGCAAACAGAAAACAGAACTGGGGAAGGTCACAGTGTAGACCAGAGTGTGGGCAGTCTGACCTTTACACAGAGACAGAGGGCCGCGGGGCCCTAAGGGAACAGCCAGCTTCGGGTGGAGGGAAATGAAGCAGCTGAGCTGCATCCTCACCCCCCCGTCCCGCCCAGGACAGGCCGAGTGAGCCCCGAAGAGAAAAACGTTTCTGAAAATTTTGGTGCGCAGCAGGTGCTGGAGACCAGCGATGGGTTGAATGCAGGCCCAGTTAGGAGGAGGCCCCTGACAGCTCCTGGAGGAACATGCTAGAAACCCTGAGAACCTGCTTCTCACTGGGCCTTCAGCTCATCACCCCGCTGGGCCCAGGAGCCTTGTCAGGCTGGGGCACAGCTCCGACAGCCTCCCCAGCAGGGGCCTGTGTGCCAGGAAGACGGAGGAGGGCCAGGGTTGGGGAGGGTCTCACCTAGACACCCCTGCCCGTAACGCCGCCAGGCTGCAGGCTGTGCCCGAGGGGCCTGCCCGCCCTCCCCTGTGTCCGGCTTTGGTGGCGGGCATGCCGAGTGCTCAGCACGCTCCGTGCTCACGCCTGCTCACCTGTCTGCTTTGTCTTCTCTCCGCCCCGCAGCTACTACATGTTGGAGAACAGGCCTCGGAACATCTACGGCATGGTCTGCTACTCCTGCCTGCTGGCGCCCCCCAACACCAAGGAATGTGAGTGTCTGCGCCCCGGCAGTGGTCCCAGCTCAGCTCCAATACCTCGCGTTACACGGGAGCTTCCCACCCTGGCTCGTGACCGTGAGAGCACAGAGATGATCTGCGCGCCGGCGGCAGGCTGCAGGTCCATGGGGCGGGGCAGGGTTGCAGTGGCAGAACCACGAGTCAGATGCAGGTCAGCACCAGTGCAGGACCTCTGTGAGCCTCAGTTTTCTCATCCGTAACGTGGACCATCCATCTCTCACGATCTTTGCAAACACCCACAATGCCGAGGTGTTTTGTTGAACGCTGCAAAGGGCTCAGCAGTTGTGAGTTCTCACGTGTGTTTTATAAACCAGACAAGGCCAAGGGAATATGAGGATTGATCACAACGCACGTGCCGTAAACAGTCTCTCAAGTTTAGAATCTCACCTCGGGCTGCTTCCTTCCTGCTCTAATTTTGGTTTGACGTTCTTGGGTGTCCATTTATGAGGAAGGGCCAGTAATCTGCTTCAGAGAAGGCGGTGTGTGGCCTCTCAGGTCTGTGGTCGGGAGAGACACGAACAAGGTGGGACAGGTGGACGGATGGACGACGGGACGGCCGGGAGGGAAGTGGGGGTCTGGTCCTGGGCTGCGTGCGGCCCCGCTCCCATTCCAGAGAGCTGGGGCCCTGCCCACCCCGCTTTCTCACAACATCTTGTCAGGGAGACTAGAACAAGGGCCTGCCTCCTGAAAGCACCAGGAGGAAGGGGAGGAGGGCTCCTGCCCTTGGGATCGGCTGGAGGAGATGCCTTGGGCAGTGGGAGGGCGTTCCCTCCCGTCCAGAGTCCTTAAGTAGATGAACCTGGCAAGGACAGTTTGCACGGCTTTAAAGCTGAGCTTTCCCACCCAGCCAGATGCTAATTAATTCACAAATTAGAGGAGGGCCAGAGGCCTGGGCTGCCACTTCTGTGGCTTCTGCTGGGAATCTAAATGGGTCAATCCCAGGGGCCTTTGGGATGAAGTCCTGTCTGGGAAGACGGCAGACACTCCCCCACCTGCTGAGAAAAAGCTCTTTGCTGTGGAACCTGGGATTTGTGCAGCTCTTCCCCATGGGCCTTCATCTGAAAGCTCACGGGGCCCGTGTCCTCGTCTGGGGGGGACCCCACTAGCCACCCCGAAGCCGGAGAGCTCTCAGCCCGGGAAGCAGCCCCTCCTCTCCTCCAACACGAGACCCATCACACGGGGAAAGATAGCAGAGTCCCCGAATCCAGCAGACTTCGACAATGAGCGCGTAACCCCTGGCCCCCAGCCCGTGATTAACTGCTTATCTCAAGAGCGGCCCCCAGTGGGTTCGCAGGATCCAGCCCTGAAGGAGGCCAGCAAGGAAGGGAAGCTGAGAGTCAGGGGACCCGGAGTCCTGCTGTGCAACCTTGAAAGTCACCTGACCTCTGTTTGTCCCTCTGGGAAATGGGGAGATGCAGCCAAGAGGCTCTGTGGGCTTACGTGGGGCGTGGAGCCTGCTGGGTAGGGGGTCTCCAGGGTGGGCTCCACCTCTGGGGTCTGCACCTTCCTCTGCGCTGACCTTTTATCTGGGGCTTCTGCTCAGGGGTCAGCAGACAGGGCCAGAAAGGCTGACAGTGACCAACTCATGGGGCTGCCAGCAGCCCCATCCCGGGAAAGCCAGGAGTTGGTCAGGTCCCCGGAGTCGCCGGCTGGATGCCTGGGTCCCACCGGTCGGGAGCCCAGAGCCCCTTGCCTCCAGCCTTTGGTTGGATGTAATCGCCTGGGCTGGACCCCCGTGAAGCCAGCCCCTTGACACCCCAGGTTGCTGGACAGTGGACCCTACAGACCACGTCAAAGAGCATGGCACGGACCCCAGGGCAGCGTGTGACACAGGCCCCACGTCTCAGTGCTGGAGCAGCCCAGCCAGGCCAGGCCGCGGGAAGCTGTCCTGCAGGCCGAGCCCTGGGTGTGCCCCCTCCCTGCGCGCAGCGCCCGCCCTTGAAGAAAGAGGCCTCTCTGCACGGCGGAGCCTCGCAATGAGTTTCCACTCCTGGAAAGGTCCTTGACTTTGCGCCCCAGTTTCCTCGTCTGTCAGGGGGACACCCCGACCCCCGTCCAGCATGGTAGGGACAAAGGCGCCCGAAGCGCCCGGTCCAGGGCCAGCTCTCTGCCCAGCAGTGCTGCTGCGCGAAGGTGAAGCCTTGGCCCCAGCGGCAGGATTCCAGCTGTTCCTTAAGGCAGAGCTTCTCAGCCGGGAGGGTGCACACCCGTCGCCTGCTCCTGTCGCAGCTCCCGTGGGGTCCAAGCTGCGTCCCCCGAGAGCAGCCAGGCCCTGGTGCTCCGCCGCTGCCCCAGCCTCTGCACCGGGGCCGCCCCGTGAAGCCGTACGAGTCCATAAATCGTCCCTAAAAATCCAAACTGTGCCCTACATGGAGGATCCCAGCCGGACTCTGATACAAGCCGGAGTATCCACAGCTTGTGGATTAATAGACCAAGGGCCGCAGAAACTCCGGTCGCCCGCGCCCCCCAACCCCGGCGTGGAGGTGCGGCCACATTAAGCCACGTGCTCGGTGCTCAGTCCCCAGAGCACGACCCCTACCCAGCGGAGGGCCGCGCAGACCCGGACCTGGACCCAGACCCGCCTGCTTTCCTCTGGGGTCTCCTGCCTCGCCTCACCCCGGTTACAAGACGCCTCCTCGTTGCTCCCTTGTGGGTGGAGGGACGGACCCGCCGACCACCCAACCCCGAGGAACATTCTCGTCTCAGGAGCCAGCCCGGGAGGCACGTGCTGGATGGACAGAAACCTCTCGGCACCAAATACTGGTGCTGGTGCCGAGTCAGTCCTCGTGGGACCAGAGCAGAGCCTGGGACGGGGACTCAGAGACTCGGCTGTGCAGGGTCCTGGTGGCACTGTCCCGAGGGCGCCCGCCCACAGAGATGCCCACCGGCCACGCAGCCTCCCCACCCCTCAGTGTGCCCAGAACAGTCCGTCTGATCCACTGGAGATCAGCGAGGATCCCAGGGCTGTGCAGGTGACACCAGCTGGAGGCCCCTGGGGGTGTCATGAATCAGGGCAGAGGCCCAGCTGCCACCCGGCGGGGGCGGGGCACCTGCGGGGCAGGGGATGTGGTCACTGTGTGCCAGCCCCTCCCGTCGGGGGGCAGAGGCATCTCGTCAGTCCAGCCGCCAGCAGCTCTGGTTGTCTCTCTCTAAACCACAGGCCTGGGCGCGTCTGTGTCCCCAAGCCCGTCACCAGCCGCATGGGCAAGCCCAGCAGAGAGGGACAGGAACAGACGGAGATGACAAACACCCACACGCAGAGCCCACGGGGATTTGTCTTCCTGAGATGCGGCTCCAGCTGCCTCAAGCCCCTTAGACAGATGGCCTGGTTCCCAGCAACCTGTTTGCTTTTGAAAGGAAATCGGGCGGTGCTTGACGCTGCCCCCCACCCCAGGAGAGATGGCGAAATCAATGCCGGTTAAATCTCGCTTCAGTCATGAGATGTGTCGGACGTTGGTGGGTGGGGGAAAGGCCGAGGGACGTCCCTCTAGGCCCTGGACGCACTCAGGAGCCCACCTGGGAGAGGATGCGAAGACCCACCGCGGCCTCCCGCGCCCCTCTCAGCGGGAGAGCTGGGACTCACCCGAGGGCCAGCATTGGCAGTGGCGGGGATCGCGGGCGTGAGCCTGGCGTGGGGAAGGGGCTGCCCCGCCGTGGGCAGAGGGCAAAGGGCAAAGGTCGGCAGCTCATAGGGGTGAAGGCCCTGGGCTGCAGGAGCCGAAATCGCCAGCGGAGGCACCTCTGGTCCTGGGACACCTGAGCAGCCGGCAGTGTTTTACGGACGAGGGAGGCCGCCCAGGGGGACAGCGGCCCGGTCGGGCTGCGGGGACCACGTGTCCTCCCCCCTCCCCCGCGAGGGTCTCCAAACAAACAGAAGTGCGGTCACTCGGGGCCAGTCCCCCACTGCCTGTCCTGCCCAGCCTCCACCCTCTCCACCCGCCCACCTCCAGAGCTGCCCAGGTCCTGCAGGGCCAGGACGGCCGTCTGTGGACACGGGGGCCCCGCGCACCTGTCCTCACTCAGGCAAACCCGAGCCGCGAATGACCCCGGACCCGGAGAGACAGAAGCCAGACAGGAGGAAACGTATTAAAACACGATCCTCTTCACGAACCACAGAGCTCAGTCGGACCTAAGGAGGTTCTACCGTCCGGGCGGTTTAACAGGACAAACCGCTGCTGGCTCAGCCGACCCCAGAACCAGACGCTGCGACGCCGCTCACGAAGGAGCCAAGTTTGTGCTTCACAGTTTTGAGGGAAGGAAACCTCATCTCTGTTCTTAAGCCGTTCGGTCACAACTGTTTCAAAAACGTTATCAGAGGAAAATTCTAGAGGGAAATAATCAAAATGTCAACTTTAGACCGTGAGGCTGTGGGTGATCCTCTCCCTTCTTTCTTGGGTTCTGATATTTTCCAGATGTTAAATCATGAGCCTGTATTCGTTTTATAACTAGAAAAAGTATTACAAGAACGTCCCTGTTCGATGCAATGGAAGGAATCCCTCAGGTGTCTCCCCCCAAACACGCGCGCACACACCTGCTTCTGTCCTCCCCACGGGTGCTCGTGGAGACCGAGTCTGAATCCCTCGGACTGAGCAGCTGTGAACCCGTGTGTCCCACGTAGGGAGCAACACCACCGGCGAGGTCCGGGCACTCTATAGGGTTGTCATGAGCTCTAAGAGGTGAAGGGGCCCCGGCCCAGCCCCTTCCTCATGAGAATTCTGGATCCCTGGGGCCGGGGGCGCTCAGCCCGCAGCCTGTGCTCCATCTCCAAGGCTGGGGCAGCCGGGTCCTTTCGAGGGACCCATTGTCACCGCCGTCCCCACAGGTGTGGGAGCTGTCTCGGGAGTCCCTGCCAGCTTCCCGCGCACGCCCGGCAGTAGCACCCTGTCCCCGTCCCAGCTCGTCCACAAAGGTAAGGCGGCGAGGGTGCTGGCCCCAAGGGGTGGCCGAGAGTGAGGGGGGACAGGAGGGTCATCAGACGGGACCTTCCCCACCTCGGATCACTCCCCTCGCGTGTCAGTCGCGCTCAGGCCCTGGCTGCTGGAAGTTAGCAACTTTCTCTGCAAGGAGGGAAGCCAATCCCTCCACGGGTGCCGGGCCCCTTGGACCACGCTGGTGACCCAGGTGTACGCAGCAGGGAGCTGGAGGGGAGGCCAGCCCCCTGGGCTTTGGGCCTGACTCAGGGGAGCCTTGCTGGCTTTCAAATGAACCTGCCCACCCGACACTTTAATACTTGTTTCCAGTAACTGTGCTTCACCCCCAAGTCCTCAAGGCTGGGGGGCTGCAGGACCCTGGCCTTGGTGTCTCTCGGAGCAAGACTGGGGCTTGTTCCCGTGCTGCCCGGTTGGGAAGCACGTTCCGGGCCCACGTCTCAGAATCCCAGGGCGCGCGGCCCACCAACCTGACCCCTGCATTCACACGGAGCACTGAGGCAGGAACTTAGCTGAAGTTCTGGACCTCACTTCCTCCAGGACGGAGGTGGCACCAGCACAGAGGAAAGGAAAACACGAGGACCACCCAGATGCACCCCACCCGGAGGGGCAGCGCCTGGCTACCGGCTCTAGTGCCTTTTAACAAAGAGGGGCCGGCCTCCCTCTGGGGGCCGGGGGCCGGGGGCCTGGGTACCTGGATCCTGCTTCGGGAGAGCGGGTCTTGCTTGGTTCCCTCAGAGAATTAGGACTGGTCTCCCCTTTTTGGGGAGACGGGCAGAGGAGGTGCGTGGCAGCCTGGGCACGCCTCTGCCTGGGCCCTGGGCACGCGGAGCCCGAGGCTGCAGGAGAAGCTGGAGCCCCACCAGGGATCACTTCTCGGCCCTCGGAGGCGACGCTTCCACCCTGGCTCTTGCTGGGAAAAATCTTGGATTGAACTGTCTTCAGGACAGTTTAGCTCGTGGGCCCCCTTCTCTCCACACCCACCTGCTGGGTCCCCAAAGAAGTAGAACCGAGAGCAAACACCCGGGAGCAACCGGGGCATCCGCCGCCGCTGGCCACCAAGGGGGCTGGACGGGCGGTCCCGACGTGACGGCCGGAGCGGACTTTTAGCGCTTGGTTCTCAGACGAAGCCAGCGTTTTGGATCCCGAGGGTCCCCTGGAGGGTCAGCGGCAGGGCCACTGCTCACCGGGGCCGCGGCCTCGCAGGGTGGCCCGAGCCCCGAGTCACGGCCTTCTCTCCCGACCGCAGCAGAGCTCTTGGGCCAAGGACACCTGGCCACGGCCCTGGTTATCGCCATGTCCACCATCTTCACCATGGCCGTCGCCCTCGTCCTCATCATCATGTTCTACATCCTGAAGGCCAGGCCTCCCACCCCAGGTGCCGCCCCCGCGCCCCGCGCCCGCCCCCCCCCCCACCGCTCCCCCCGACGCGAGCCGGCCGCCCACGCCCTCTGTACCCACAGCCTGCTGCCCCAGCGCCCCCGTGAAGAGCCCGGAAGCCCCCGTGAGCCAGGAGGAGGAGAAGAAAGCGGCCCCAGGTGGGGGGCAGCCCCTGGGCCGGGCGCCCGGGAGGGCGTGGGCTGAGGGCCGGGCGCGCGCGCCCCTCCGGGGAGGCCGGACACTGACGCCTCCCCGACCTGCTCCCGCCCCCACAGACAGCATGGTGATGTTCTCCGAGCAGGATGAGTTCGAGAAGCTGACGGCAGCTCCGGCGAAGTCGGCCAAGAGGTGAGTCGGGCACAGCAGCCCACGGTGTGGCGGGCGGGCGGGCCCTCGGGGGTGCGAGCGGGAAGGGGCGCTAGGCCGCCCCGCCGCCCCCGCCTGCTGTCCGCGCTGGGCTCCGTGTCCTGCCCCTCCACGTGGAGCCGTGGCGGGGCTTCGCTTCCGTGACCCACTTGCTAGGACACAGGGCTCTGCTCTTTTGTTTTTAAATCAATCTTCAGCCAAACCACAGGAGGCGAGCAGGGTGCCTATGAGGAAGAATGTGGTTCTTCGTCTGCGTGGAGTGATTTCGAGAGCGTGACTAGGGCCGCGGCCTGGGCGGGGGCAGGGGGGTGACGTGAGCCCCCCTGCCCCCCGTGAGGGGTCCCCGGGCGCAGGCTGTGTTCGGCTTTGTTTCCAGTAACTCCAGGCAACTGCAGGGTGCGGCGCTGGCCCGGGACCCCGTCTGCTCGGTGGAGACTTGGGTGTGGACGGCCAGGAGGTGGGGAGGCCCCAGAGCGGTGTCTCTCCGTCTCAAGGCCCGTGCCCAGAGCCGCTCGGCACAGCGGGGACAGCTGCCGGTGCCCACAGTCCCCACTGCTGGGGCAGCGGGTGAGGCCAGCCAGCCCGGGCGCCTTTAACCCTAATCCTGTCTCCGTAGTGAAAACGACGCCTCATCGGAGGAGGAGCAGCTGCTGAACCGGAGCCTGGACAGCGACGAGGAGCTATCCCCCGACGGGCAGGGCCCCTCAGAGCTGTGCCTGCTGTCACTGGTCCACCTGGCCAGGGAGAAGCCGTCCACCGCCACCAAGGCGGCCGGGGTGAGGCCCATGCCCGGCCCCCAAACACACCGCCTTCCACTGAACAGGCGCTGCTGAGTCCGGGGGTTCCTCCCACGAGCCCCGCCAGGAGGCAGGTTCAAAAGGAGGCATTAAGGGCAGAAAAGTTAGTTCCCTTACTATGCAGCTTTACAGAAGAAAAGCAAAAATAACAAACCAAGAGGAGAAAGTTTAAATGGCTTGGAACAGCACAGGACAGCACATCCTTTGTAAACATACTGGAATATACCCACCCAGACAAGACACACGCGCCTGCCGCCCAGAGAACGGCCGGGCGCCGCGGGGGCCGAGGTGCAGCCTCGGGGTCACTCCCGACAAGGATGTGCCCTGGCTGCCCAGCTCAGCGACCCTTGGAGGGGGCCTGTGGGGTCGTCCCAAGAGATGGTGGCTCCGAGGGCCACGTGTGCACCCCGAGCCGCCCGCTCTGGAAAGCGCCAAACGGCTCCGTGCCTGCAGGAACCCCCCTGCAGGCTGGGGCCCCCAGGTCCGTCCTGCCATACAGACCGAGGCCAGATGTGGCCTCTGGTCGTCTTTGAGTCTGAATGTCCAGTGGAGCCCAAGAAGGCCCTGTGAGCACGGAGGGCGCCGGAGCTGGGTGACCCAGGGCAGAGGCTTCCTTCTGCGAATCTGACAGCCGTTCCTGCCAGGCCGCGGTTCAGCGTTTCTGATGGGAAATCGGGAAGGTGGCTGCCCGCCAACACTGAGGTGGAGAATTAGGTGCTTTGCTGCCGTTTTCTCGCTTTCTGAAACTTAATACTCACCTTTTTTCGTAGATTCAGAGTCGAAGGAAGAAAATACTGGACGTGTATGCCAACGTGTGTGGCATCGTGGAAGGTAAGCGGAGGGCCGGGGGCACTTATTCCCGGGGACCCTCTCCGGCCGTCTGGCTGGGTTTGGCTCTTGGGTCTTTCAGTTTCTCTCTCTTGTTCAGGTAGGTAATTTCTATTCCGCTATCCAGTTCACTAATTCTTTCCTCTTTATTCTGCCATATCTCCTGAGCTTTTAATCTTGGTTATTACATCTTTCAGTTCTAACATCTCCACTTGGTTCTTTTTTTTTTTTTGCGGTACGCGGGCCTCTCACCGTTGTGGCCTCTCCCGTTGCGGAGCACAGGCTCCGGACGCGCAGTCTCAGCGGCCATGGCTCACGGGCCCAGCCGCTCTGCAGCATGTGGGATCTTCCCGGACCGGGGCACGAACCCACGCTCCCCGCATCGGCAGGCGGACTCTCAACCGCTGCGCCACCAGGGGAGCCTCCGTTTGGTTCTTTATACTTTCTTTTGTTAACCTTTCTACTTTTTCTCATCTGTTTCAAGTGTCAGCATGTTTGTAATTACTTGTTGAAGCACGTTTATCGCGGCTTCCCTAAAATCTCTGTCAGGTACCCCAACATCTCTTGTCATCTCAGTGTCGGCATTTACTGATCGTCTTTTTTCACTCATTTGAGATCTTCCTGGTTCTTGGTCATGATGAGTGAGTTTCTATGGAAACCTGAACAGTTTTATGTGATGTTCTGAGACTCAGGGTCTTACTTGAAGCTTCTGTGCAGCTGGCTTCCTCTGACACACCTGGGCGGGGGAGGGGCACCCCTTGTCACTGCCAGGTGGCCGTGGATGCACGGGTTCCCACTCGGCCTTCGCTGACACCCGTGGGGGTGCGGGTGGGCATCTGCTCTTCCGAGTGGTCCCCACCAACACCACGGGGGCGGGGAGGCTTGTTACCAGCCGGTGAGGAGCAAGCCCCTGTCCCTACCTGGCCCTGCCGACACACCTGGTGCTACGGCCTCCTGGGGGTGGACGCCCAGGCTCCCACTCAGCTTTGCTGGCCTTGGAGGGAGTGGGACCAGGGCTGTTCTGTGTGTCTGGCTGTAAGAGGGCAGTCACTGTCCGAGTGTTTTCTTCTTGCTGAGAGAGCAGGCTTTTGACAGGCGTTTTGTCTGTGCTTGTGGGTGTGTCCCGGGTCTTCAGCTGTGCTACCAGGAGGAAGAGGGAAGAGCGTGTCTACTGCATCTTCCAGAAGTGGAAACACGTCTTTTTTAAGTGCCTCTGGCCGAGTCTGACGTACAGTGGGGTCTGAGGAATGCTAGGCCCCTGACTTGGCAGTGACTTGGCTCAGATGACACCCACGCCAGGCTGTCCTTGGAGCACCTTTCATGAAGGTGACCGTGGTCCCCATAAAGGGACCTGATACCGGCAGGGGCACCTGACTATGAGTGGCCCGTATCAAAGGCGCTGGTGATGGCCCACCATGTCCTAGAGGGCGTCCTGGAGGGCTGCTTGGGTCAGGGGAATGGAGGGGCTTCGCGTGTGGCTGGCAGTGTCCCGGGAGTTGTTTGCCTTAAGCATATATTCTGTGTGGTTTTCTGCATTTGTGTTTTATTTTACAGTTTTAAAAAAGAGTCTAGAAAGCCTTTTCGAAGGTGCCGCGCTTCTGCCGATCTCTGACCGTGGCCCTTTGTCGCGCAGGCCTCAGCCCCACGGAGCTGCCGTTCGACTGCCTGGAGAAGACCAGCCGGATGCTCAGCGCCACGTACAACTCGGAGAAGGCCGTGGTGAAGACGTGGCGCCACCTGGCCGAGAGCTTCGGGCTCAAGCGGGACGAGATCGGGGGCATGACGGACGGCCTGCAGCTCTTTGACCGCATCAGCACGGCCGGCTACAGCATCCCGGAGCTGCTCACCAAGCTGGTGCAGATCGAGCGGCTGGACGCCGTGGAGTCCCTGTGCGCAGACATCCTGGAGTGGGCGGGGATCCCACCGCCCGCCGCCCCGCCGCCCCCGGCGTCCTGAGCGGGGCCCGCGGACCCCGTGGCTGGGCTGCCTCCCGTGCACCAGGGACGCCTTGCTGGTCCGAGAAACGGGAGGAAACAGGCCCATCTCCCGGTCTAACCAAAGACAGAAATCCACGTGGACATGCCAACCCGCCGGCCTCGCCAGCCCCAGCGGAGTCTGTGCGCATCCGTGCGTCCTACCCGCCACTCCCTCCTCCGCGGACACGGTCGGCCCCACCCGTGTGCACCAGCAGTGCCGGGAGGACAGACGTGAAGCCTCTGGTCCCTGGCTGCGGGGAGTTCACAGCCCAGGGGAGACAGACGTTCGCCTGGAAGACGGCACACAACCCGAGTGGGGGAGCGCTTCCTCTGGGAGATGAAGCAGGTGGGCGGGCGTCGCCACGAGGAACACAGCTCCAAGGCTGGGAAAGCGGCAAGAGGCAGGCCCCGCGCCACACCCTCCCGCTCCAGGCTCAGCGTGGGTCTGAATCACCCACGTGGCCCTGGCTCACCGTCTCCCTGCAGCCCTTCCGGTCACACGGAAGCCCCTGCCACCGGCCCCACGCGCTGGTCCGCAGGGCGTCCGGTCAAGGGCCGCCGCGTGAGTCCAGCCTGGGGGCCGGGGTTCCTGCACCGCTTCCCGCTCTCATCCGCACTCGGATGGCGCCCTCTGCGGGCAGCAGTGCTCAGGGACACAGGCCACTGGCTTCAGACAGAAACAAGTGGTCGGCTCTGCTTGGAAAAGGAAATCACGACTTCCTGAGAGGCCAGCCACGTAACCCCAGGTTTCCTCGTGGCGCCTTCCGAGCCCGTCACGGAGCGTGAGGCCTGCAGCCACGGAGCGCCTGGGCTCGGGGTCTGGGGACCTGGTCTGCTCGTGCCAACGTGGGCCATTTTCGTCCCCTCCCAGGCCTCAGTTTCTGTTCTGCAAATAAGAGGTTAGTCTGTGATTCTGAATCAGGGAAGATAAAGTTCAAGTGAGCAAAAATGAAATGGAGCTGCAGGAGGTGCCAGGCCTTCCTAACGTCAGCGTTCCTGAACATCCCCCGTGTGTCACAGGACTTTTAACAGGCACGTGTCCAGTGTTTCACAGTAACTTTGCTGACTTAGTGGCCCTTTAAACATACTGTAGTAAGTTTTATCAGGAATCTAAGTTGAATTATAATATTTTTAGGCATTTATTGAGTGTACGGCTTTCTACCTTTGCTCAGCAAATACAGGAAACTATAGATATATTTCTTTTTTACCAGAAAGCCAACCTGGTATTTCTGGAATGCATGCTACCCTAGTTGGTCATGGATTAATGTTCCTGTAACATACGGTTGGTGTTGATTTGTTCATATTTCTTTTAAACTTTTGAACCTCTTATTCTTACTTTCTTTGACAATTTTTGGTACTGGGTTCATGCTATCTGTATAGAATGAATGTTTTTTCCTACATTCTGGGCCAGTTTAAATAGCTTTAAATATTTCCTCTTTGAAATGTTAAAACAATTCACCTGCAAAACATCTGGAATTAGTGTCATTTTTAAAATTAATTTTCACGCTTCTATAAGACTTTAATGATTTTCTATTGCAGATTTCTTGAGGCAATTCTCAAAGTTTGTCTTTTTCTAGAAAACAGTCCATTCCATCCAGATTTTCAAATTTATCAACATAGGGCAATACGGAATTTATTCGTAATTTTAAAAACCTCCCTTACTTACCCTAAATATATATTTTTACTCTTCACATGCTGCTGGCTTTCTATGTTTTGCCATGTCTGTATGCGTATTTTAGTTTTCAGTTAAAAGCAATCTCTTCTGCTTTTAATAGTGGTTACGCTGACATTTTCCAAAAGCCTCCTTCATCCTTCCTTCTTCTGTCGAAGTCAGTACTGAGATGGACGGTGAAAATGCAGAAAGCTGATGCTTTCACTAGAGCCCCCGCTCTGCACCGAGATCCCAGGCCCCCGTTAATTCTGCTTTTGACATCGATGAATAGAGTCTCATCCAAACACTCTTAACTATTGCTTTCCCCGTTATTTACCCTTTTGAGGAATTTAACATTTCACTCCATGTTATACACAAATCACAACAAATCTTTAAACCTATTTACGTTTCAGTGGTTCCAGAGCCCACTACAGTCTTTCGGTACGAGGCTGAGTTAATAAACTCAATTTTAAGTTGGTTACAATAATCTGTGCAGTTTCTTTTCTCAGGAATGGTACGTAAGTGGATAACTTCTGAACACCTGCAAATCTGAAAACACCGACGCCAGGCATGTTCACTAGGTGTGAGTCCTCCCGATTGACCTCTGGCACCGCAGGAGCTGGCTTGCTTTTCTCCTCCTGCAGGTAGCGGCCCATCATGCCTGGCGTGCGCTCACGGGCCTTCGGTCCCCACTCGACTCCGGCTCTCAGCTCGGCTTCTGCTCGGCCTGTGCCCCGTGGCCCCTTCGGAAGGAGGCGCCAGCCCCGCCGCCGTGCGCCGCCGCCCTCTCCCGGGACCTCCCCTGCCCCCCAGCGCTGGCTCCGCCTCCTCAAGCACTGGTGATGGGTTTGTTTCTCGCGTTCACTGTCGCTTCTGCATTTTTAAGTGCCTGTAAGCCTCCCCATCACATCAGCCAGCTCTTTATGGATTTCTGTTTCTGCTTCACAAACAGCACAGTCTCTTACATTCTTTTGAAGGGGCCCAACTTTCCTGAGACTTTCTTCCAGATTCTGAAAATGAGACTAAATGCTGGTAGAGGATAATCTCTGTGAGTCTTCAGGATGATTTCCTCTGTGTATCAGTTTTCTGTCCTACGCCCCGAGCTCTACCCAGACCTCTGGCTACGTCACTCACCTTTGATGGCAAGAGAGCTCTCTGGGTGCGGGAACTATGGCAGCTAAAGTGTGTGTACATACACTTCTAGAAGGGGGACTTTTAACATATTAAGAAAACAGAACGATGACACGCTCTAACCTTGTTCCCACATGAACGCCAATTTATTCCAAAGAATTTTCCTAAAACATTTTTACAAAACGTAACTCCAGGCTCATTAACCCTGAAAATTCCATCGTGTACATTAGTACCACCTTAGCTGAATGGAAAAAATCCACATTCCACAGCTTCTACAGGTTCCATTTTAAAGGTTAAAAGAATTTTTCCATTTTTCATGATAAATGATGCTACTCATAACTTTACTTGGTCGTTACTTTGGTGATTTTTACAGTCTTACAAGTAGCAACACATAGGTAATACCTATAAATAATAATGAGCCAGCCTAAGGGTTTGTACTGGCGGCCAGGGAGCTGCATTTTGTTAAACCCAAATTGAACAGAGTTGAATTCAGGTTAATACAGAGAAATGCGTGCTCTGGATGTGTCGTCCTTTGTATTTCTTGAAGCATCAGATGAACTGTAAAGAGTTCAAAGAGCTTCTTATTACTCCTGTAAGAGAATGAGCACATTAATTTAATTACACACTTAGGAACAGTGAGAGATACGTTATGTGTAAGTGTGGGGAAATGGATAACTAAAGGATTAACATGCCAAGACAAACAAAATAGCTTGTATGAAATAGGCCTAAAGTGGAAAAGTATTCAAGGAGAAAAGAGAATATTTTATCATCCTGAAACGTGCACCCTATTCACTACTGGAGCGGACTTTTCCCTCACAGCCGGAAAGAGTGACATACTTGACCACCTTATTTTAAGTAAGCTGGGCTTTCTAACGCAGCAGAATATTACCTGGCCTCTTGACTTGGCTCCAAAATACCTTTGCAACCATCCTCTGTATAGTGACCAATCAGTAACTTCACTTTCTATCAGTGAGAATGACACCTGGTAGCATATCTCCCATTTCCTTGTGTACATCCATCTGTTTGCCTCTCCAGTAACCCAAGTGACCACCACCCGATACAGAAGGGTTTACAGATTTACCCTGAGACTTGCTTGGGCGTCAACTTCTCCCAACTCCTCATTCAAGCTTCGTTCTAGTTCTTCATCTACGTCTGAAATGAACATGGACTACAAAACAGATTGCCAGCCGTAAAGCACTCTGGCCCAAGGACACAGCTGCACTGGGCACTACTTCAACAAAGCCCAGGGATTAAGAGCTGAGAAGGAATTAAACCTAAGTGACGCCACTGCAGCCTTGTGCCACCACAGAGGGTAAACTGGCAACAGGCCTCCTCGAGAATTTACTGATTACAAATCGAGACGATCACAGCCAGTCGGCCTGCAGGCAAAGGAAGACAACGAACTGACAAGTTTAGCTGATACCAGAGCTCAACTCATAAGTTGGTGAGTTGCGTATGAGGTTACAATTTGACAGTAATTCCCTACAGTGCGGTACGGTGTGCGACACCAAACAGAAGAGACGGACCTGCGGTCACACAACCACAAGGAATTTCAGGATGCGTTGTATTCACCATCCCTGCATGCTGAGGCCTGGCGAGACACCCAGGTTCGCTGCCATGGAAGTCACAGGCGAGGGGATGGGGCGGGGCGGGCAGAGGAGCTGAACCAGCCCAGCGCTGCACTGTCATAAAAACGCAACAGACAGAAGGTGCTCAGAGGTGCCTCAAGGGAAACACTGGCATATACAAGACTCCAGGAAAACACGGCTTAAAGCCTATGTCCTTTTTTTATAATTTATAAACTGCTTTTACCGATGTGTGCATTGGGGAAAGAATATGAAAAGAAAGCCCTCAATTCTTGCAATAAAACCAAACCAGTGGCAGTAGCATGCCCATAAGAGTTTGTTACCAGCATCATTTAAAATCTTTTCTGCCTGATTCATTCTCTTCCCTAAACTCACTGCAGTCAATAATAAGGATCTACAAAATAGATTGTTTTATTCTCTCCCTTATTTTCACCTGTTGCGTCGCAGAACACCAGTGTGCAGGAAGCTGTTCGAGGGTTCACTCTGTCCCTAAGCGTGTGGTCTTGGATCAGTGTTAATATTCTACACACTTACTGGAAACTTTGATTTAGTCATCACAGTTGAGCCACTACAGGATTCGGAAACATCTAAATGACCACAGTAAGATACGTCCTAACAAAAAATGTGAGAAACACGAAATTCTTACTTGATTTTGGACAGTTTCTGTAGGATGATGCTGAGCTTCTCTAGGATGTGGAGGTCGAGCTTCGGGCCCCGGAGCAGCACCGAGCAGGTTCGGAAGAAGAGGGAGCAGCTGCACACCTGCAGGAAGGGCTGCAGGAACCCTGCGAGACAGGCAGGTCTGCGGTGAGGGGCCAGAGCGCCTGCGGATGGGCTCACCAACACTGAACTGGGTGTTCATTCTTTCCCCTCCTAAACTATGGGGAAAGTACCATCATTTGAAGAATTAAAATACTACTGGCTCTTGTTGAACGATGCAAACCGAAGGTAAGACCATTTCCCCTGGTGTCAAACTTCCATTAAGCGGAATCTAGAAGAAAGTCCGTAAGAGGAGGCTGTTTAAATACTTAGCAGTAAGAAATTCTGTTGGGGTAGTAATTCTTTAAAAACCCTAAATTTAAGAATTTCATTTATGTGCTAATGACAACTTACATAATCGCTGAATAGGAAAAAACTTTTTAAAGCATAAAAGCAAAAGTGGGAAAGATTCATAAAAGAAAAGATTGAAAAATTTTATAAGGTAAAAAACTTTAAATGTCTATGTAAAAGAAATGAGAACAAATTAAAAGGCGAAAGCTCTAAAAAACAAAACAAAAGGGAAATGCCAAACTTGGTGGGGCGGGAGTTGGGGGCAGAAATCTCCTCGTAATATATTTGCCAGAAGAATTGATATTTTACTATAAAAAGAGCTCCTATAAATCACTAAGAAAAATATGGACCTAATATTGTTAGAAATGAGCAAAGGGTGCAAGCAAGCAACTCACAACAGAACAAAAGCAGTAACAACATTCAGCTCAGTGCTGGTGTAGTGAGACAACTGCAATTTGCCAGATTCCTATGAAGAGACTGAAGTGTGATATCCTTTGACTCTGACAGAGACGTATACAAAGGTGCATGAAAAAGAGCCCCTGTAAAGTCTGTAACCGTGGAAACTGAGAGCTCCACTGAACAAAACAGTGTGTGAAAATGCTTTCCAAGGTGTAAGTCACTTAATTTGTAATTAGGGAAGCTTGGACAGAAACAAAAATCATACAATAACATTAAACTGTGGCCTTTAAAACAGTTAAATTCCCCTGTAAAACTCAGGGGCTCCCAAAATGGAGACAGAACTTTATTTCCAGCACAAATCAGTGACTAAAGGACGTAAGAATAAGAGAAGTCTGCGCTCATCATTCTTTTTGAGCACATAAGCACAGCCGGAAAGACTCTATGCCAGTATTTTGATGGTGTACTGAGGAAAATAAACTATTAAGTGGTGAAACTGGCAAACCCCAAAATAACAGTCGGAGGAATGTTCTGGTAACAGGAAGTGAAAGCTGGTACATGGAATCAAGGTTTGCACGGGACCCCGTGGTGAGAAGCTGGAGGGGAAATGCACACCTCCCCACGGGAGCCCACCAAGTGTCTACATGTGTTTCGATCTCAGACACACAGACACTTTCTGAAGAATGAACTTTAGGTTACGAGTATGGTGCACATAATCTGCAAATATATTAAAAATACACCCAGAGTTCAAGCAGCTTCGTTAAGCAATTGTACACCTTCCTCGGTTCAGATCCTGAGACCCGTGGTGCAAGTCACTCTCAACCGGAAGGCTGACCACTGCACAGCTGACGAGTGAGGTCTGGGGAGAGGGACAGCCCCCAGTCACTGCCGGAGCCACCTAGGGGGGTTCTCAACACTGCCACAGGCCACAGTATCAATGCTTTCCATTTAAGAGCCCGCAAAACACCTAAGCAAGTTATGATAGTTGTTTGTAAATTGCAAAAGTGTAAGAGAGTGCATCTCCCTTTATTTTGCTTTACTTTATGTGTAAATCAGGTCCCGGCATGAATAAAACACAGATATTTACAAGTAAGCACTTCCAAATAAAAGTGAACTTCCTTGTATGACCTCTGTAATGGAAAAAGGCCAAGACCAGGCAAAGAGTTTAATATACCCACATATTTTAAAAGTAAAGCTTATAAAGGTCTTTTAGAAGCAGAAGAGGTTCACTGGCCTGACTTCCAATCTCTCTTCTGACCTGTGAGACAGACATCAAACAAGAGAAAGGAAACGCAAAGATTCATATATGCATTCGGTTAGGTTTACCTATAAAAGGTGAAACAATATAGTCAACATTTTCTTCAGTACTACCGTGTTTAAATTAATTATATATTTTTTAAGCTTAGAAGAATTTCAATTTGAATACACGTGGCCAGTACGAGAGAGGAAAAGAAGAACCAAAGGCCCAAAAGGCCAGGTGACTCCTCTTCTAAACTTCCCTGATGTCTTCACTGATTAAAATGGGAAGATCAAAGTGCTTGAGAGAATTTCTCTCCCCAACACCTAGTCATATGGATCAAAAATTGTAAAACAAATGAAACAAAAAACCTCATTTACAAAAACCAAACCCACACAGACAAAGGAAGGGGAGAAGTCCTCGTCACGACCTTAAAACTGGCAGCAGGCAGCCCAGGACAGAAGCATGAAGTTCCAGAGCAGGGCCTGAGCCCACCTCGATGCCCCTCTTCCGCAAGACACGGGGGAGGGGACACAACCTCGGGAATTCTCACCAACCCCCCCCCAAACCTGCAGAGGAGCCACTGCCGCCTCTTCACTCCTCTGACAGGGAATCAACTGAAAACAAAGTCCCAGAGCGAACTGTACTGGGAACCAGCTGAAGCCAAGAGAATTTCTCTATGGGAACAGGACACCCACGCCTCCCACTAACTAGGTTAAATGAACCCAAACGAGATAGTTTAGCAGAATCTGAGAACACAGCCCTGAGAATCTGGCAAAGAGCACGTCACCACCAGAGCCACCGGCTACAGGAAAGAACGGATACATTAGGGAAAAGGGCTTTCAAACTGTGGCACGGAAGGGAGAGAAAACCTGGGCTGGGACGAATGGTAGGCAGAGTGTGGAAGGCCCACCCCGTCCACGAGGACAGGGAACCAGAGTCATCAGAGACAGATGAACCGGTTTGCAAGGCAGAAATAGAGACAGATGTAGAGAACAAATGTATGGACACCAAGCTGGGGGCAGGGAGTGGGATGAATTGGGAGATTGGGATTGACATATATACACTAATATGTATAAAATAGATTTAAAAAGAGACAGCACGTCAACTCGGTGAGCATGTTATAGCAATCAATCAACCACTCAGTCAATCAACCAATCAATCAGAAAGGGATATAGCACACACAAGGCAGAGTCAAACCTAAAAGAAAACACAAAAACAGAACAGTTTTCCGTAAGAGTTCTGAGGTCTCAGTTAACCTAATAACAAGGCTAGTCAATAAAATAAGAAAGAAAAGATGATAAACAGGATTTAAGAGAGAGAGAATCAAAACACCACCATTAAAGAATAAATTAAAACATCAAGAAACCGAAAGGACAGAGCTGAAAATTAGATTACTATCATAACAATCCGATCATCACAGAGAATGAAAACAAAAAAGAAAGGACCAGAAAGAAGCCAAGATATGGAAAACCATCAAAAAAGATCCATGAGGACAACTGGTGTTCCTAACGATATAAAGTTAATAAAAGAAAAAGATTACATATTATGTTATATGTGAAATGCTAAGTGGACACAGAACTGGACCTGCAGATCCAACGAGCACAACAGCAACCCAGGCAACATCCAAGGGCTACACCGTGGGCTTGAGGGAGGAAGCAGCTATCAACCACCCAGGAGAGCAGCAGGGCACCACTGCTGGGAAGGCCGGGCTGCCCTCTGGCCTCTCGAGACAGCCGCGAAGCACCACGTGCGACCCAGCATGAGCATTCAGACGGGACCTCCTTGAGTGTAGGCGCCCCGGCAGCGCTTCCAACACAACACGAAGCAGCCTCCACAGCACCTCCTAAACTGGGGGGTGCACACAGGCGAGGGAGCAAGATTAAGAGATCGTTCAGGGACTTCCCTGGTGGCGCAGTGGCTAAGAATCCGCCTGCCAGTGCAGGGGACACGGGTTCGAGCCCTGGTCCAGGAAGATCCCACTTGCCGCGGAGAAACTGAGCCCATGAACCACAGCTACAGAGCCTGCGCTCTAGAGCCCGCGAGCCACAACTACTAAGCCTGCGCTGTAGAGCCCGCGAGCCACAACTACTGAGCCTGCGAGCCACAACTACTGAAGCCCGCGCGCCTAGAGCCCATGCTCCATAACAAGAGAAGCCACCGCAGTGAGAAGCCCGCACACCGCAACGAAGAGTAGCCCCCGCTCGCCGCAACTAGAGAAAGCCAGCGGGCAACAACAAAGACCCAATGCAGCCAAAAATAAATAAATAAAATTAATTAATTAAAAAAAAGAGATCATTGAGAATTAAGAACAGAAATGCAGAGGTTGCAGTCAAAGGACTAATCCTGAGTGCTGAATGTGATTAAATGTAAAACTAATATAAAGCAAAGTAAGAAGAAGAAACTAGCATGAAGCAAATGTGCAGATTCTGCCGTCACAGGAAAGATACAAACTAAACGGCCGGGAAGTGGAGGTGGGGAGAAGGAAAGAGCGGTGGTGCCAGTGCCCACCTTCCACGGCTGGGTGTCAGCACTGCCTAAACCGAGCGGTGCAACCAACAGGGCACACTTAAAAATGGTTAAAATGAGAGATTTTATGTTGTATATATTTTACAATAAAAAAGGTAAAAATAGACAGACTCGATGTTTTTCACCTTCTTTCTTTCTTTTTTTTTTTTTTTTTTTTTGCGGTACGCAGGCCTCTCACTGTTGTGGCCTCTCCCATTGCGGAGCACAGGCTCCGGACGCGCAGGCTCAGCGGCCATGGCTCACAGGCCCAGCCGCTCCGCGGCATGTGGGATCTTCCCGGACCGGGGCACGAACCCACGTCCCCTGCATCGGCAGGCGGACTCCCAACCACTGCGCCACCAGGGAAGCCCCAGGCATTGACTTCTTTAGCTATGAAAGTCCTAGATGGCATCTTCCAATAGGAGGCTGTTTCATCTGCATTGAAAAGCTGTTGTTCAGTGTAGCTTCGTGAATTCTCTCAGCCGGATCTTCTGGATGACTCGCTGCAGCTTCTACACCAGCACTTGCTGCTTCCTCTCGCTCTTTCATGTTACGGAGGCAGCTTCTTTCCTGCAACCTCAAGAACCGACCTCGCCGGCTTCAGACTTTTCTCCTGCAGCTTCCTCACGTCTCTCAGCCTTCAAGAACTGAAGAGTCAGGGCCTTGCTCTGGATTAGACTTTGGCTTAAGGGAACGCTGTGGCTGGTTTCATCTTCTGTCCAGACACCGAGACTCTCTGCAATCAGCAAGAAGGCTATTTTGCTTTCTTATCATTCCTGTGTTCACTGAAGTAGCACTTTTAATTTCCTTCAAGAGCTTTTCCTTTGCACTCACAGCTCGGCTAAGTGTTTGTTTCAAGAAGCCTGCCTTTAGGCCTATCTTGGCTTCCGACATGCCTTCCTCACTAAGCTTCATCATTTCTAGCTTTTGATTTAAAGTGAGAGACGTGTGAGTCTTCCTTTCACTTGAACACTTTGAGCCACTGTAGGGTATTAACTGGCCTAACTTCAATACTGTTGTGTGTCAGGGAACAGCGGCCGGCAGAACAGTCAGAACACACACATCATTAAGTTCACCATCTTCTAAGGGTGCAGTTCATGACCCCCCCCAAACCATTACAAGAGTAACATCAAAGACCACTGATCACAGATCACCACAACAAATATAATAATAATGAAAAAGTGTGAAACACTGTGAGAATTACCAAAATGTGACACAGAGACAGGAAGTGAGCAAATGCTGGGGGAAAAATGGTGCCAACCGGCTTGCTCAAGGCAGCGTCACCACAAACCTTCAGTATGTTTAAAAAAAAAAAAGTACTTGGAAAAAGCACAATAGAGCAGGGTGTGCTTGCAAATGTACATATTTTTGGATACTAAGACTTTTTGGTTTTTTGCCAGTTTCCAAATTTCTATTACTTTTATAATAAAAGTAAATTATACTTGAAAAAAACAAGGTGTGCAAAATGTACTCAAACACATTGTTGCCATTCAGGTGTGTCACCTTGGACCAGACGGCTTCTGGGGCACACAAGAGAATAAACTAACAACACAAACACAAACTTAAATGTTCCATTCAAACTACGTCTGACAAGAAAAGGAAAGTATTCTTTAAAATAAAGTAAGACTCATGTCCTTACACAGCTAAACCCAGATAAGTAACAGCTTTTACCACTGACAGGAAGAAAAAAAAGAAACCACCGAGTAGTTTTCTAAAAGCACATTGCTCAGGTATTGTATGATTTACATTCACGCCCGAAACAGATCATCAGAAGCCCTCAATCTAAAAATAACAGTGTGCTCACAATACGTATGTTCAGGTAAATCAACGCACAGCCCTCAATTTACACTCAAGGAAACGCGTCACAGCAGCTTTCAAAGAACTCTGCCTGCACAGCTAAGGGCAGCCCTCACGCCTGGGGAGCAGCGGGGCTGGGCAGAGAAGGGACCCTGCGGCCACAGGGGCCCAGGACGGACGGAGCTCCTACCGCTTCTCCACCTCCGCACCGAGGACCAGTCTTCTTGAACTTGCCACCCAGCGCCGGGAACCCAGTACACTTTCCCCAAATACTGTCACGACAGTCAGTAAACAAGGCGGCCACCAGACTAGGTGGCTCCAGTCCCCCCAGGTCACAGCCCACCAGACAGAGCAGAACCCAACCAGAATCTGAGAAACCGAACTCAAGAACAACGATCCTAACAGCCAAATAAGGCAAACATTATATTAGACACAAATACACAGGTGCTTCGCTTTGCTTCTGTGTCTTGCCTACAAAGCCCCTGCCTGAGGCCGGCCACCGGGCACCCGGCCTCGCGCACTCACTCCCAGGCTCAGGTCCCGTCTGTGGGCTCCGCTTCCTGAAAGGTATGATCAGAAATGCAACACAGGGAAAAGGAGCAGCTCCACGTGAAAAGGAATGACCGAAGCTAAATGCTGCTTCTTACAAGTCGAGAGCTCACCTGGGGTCCAAACAACAAGACAGCCAAAGCGAACCAGAGCACCCGGGCTCGGCACCCCCGTCCGTATCCAGGCTAGGTGAGGGGCCACCGCCCGCAAGTCAGAAGAGCGCGCTACCCCAGCACGACCGCCGGAGGGAACCGGGTCCCCACCCCCCCTGCAGGTGGGGACGTGTCTGAGGGCCCCGCTCCCTCCCAGCCTCAGGGACAACACGGGACACAGAGCGCAGAGAGAGGCGCGAGGACGGGAGTGACGCCGCAGAACGAATCCACACAACCGGGGCCCCCTGGAAACTGCGCCGATTTCGTGCAAATGTGGACGAAGGGTCAGGGGTGGGACTAAAGACGCTACCACACAGCATTTAGGGTATAAGAGGCACCAGGGCCTGACCCGCAGAGTCACACTGTCAGAAGAGATGTAACACTCACTGGATTCCACTGTCATCTGCAGCAGGCTGTCGACGACGCAGGACAGGAGCCCTTTGCTGGAAATCTTCAGGTGGCTCAGCACCACCGGGACAGCCTGGTACTCCAGGAACAGGCTCTTCCCTTCATCCGCCTTCAAGTCCAGACACAGAGAGTCAAACGCCTGCGCCAGGTAGTCGGCTGAAAGACAGGGCGTCAAACAGCGGCTGCGTCAGTGGTCCAGCTGGTAACGGACGCGGACGGCAGGAAGGGAACACCGCCACTTCCATGGATCCAAGAGGAAAGGAAAAACTGAACGACCAGAGGCGACAGGCTGAAGGCCAACGGGGAGGGACATTACATTATGACAGGGCAAAAGTCGTTCAGAATTTCCCTACTGTAACGCTTAAGTCACAATAAACACCGTTCCTTCTTTACATCAAGAAAGAAAACGATGGATGCTTAATAGGAAACACCACAAGGAATGTTGGTCCCCGTATCTGACTGTAACTACCGCGTGCGTCCACAGATCTCAACAGCATTAGCACCGTGATCTTGACAACGCTCCTGAGATTACATTTTCTTGCTACTGCTGCCACACGGTCACCTGTTTCAAAATGCAAGTTCATACAAACGTGCTCAGTGGGTTTTAAACCAGGGTTTCTGCCCTCTGATCCAGACCAAACAGGAGCCCCTCAAAGAGCCTCAGGAGACTGACCCGCCCGGAGTCTCCTGCGATGCCTCCACCGTGACAAATGGCTGGAGATCCGACCACAGCCGACGCAGGGACGGCACCTGCGGTCAGGAGCCCTGGAACGTTCTCCAAGATGTTCCATGGGTGACTGGGAAGCACTGATGTGACCGGGATCAACGCAGATGAGTTAAGATACTTCAACGGCTACAAAGGTTTACACCGTGCTTTCAAATGTGCAAGAACATTCCAGTTTTCTAAAACTCTTTCAACACACTATTCGAAGCAACAGAAACTGTTCATGCTGTTCCCGCACTAGTGAGTTAATTTTTCTGCTGAAAAGTTCTGTTTAAAGAAGGCTCAGAAGTGTTGTGAAACACACTGAAAATATGACAGGATCACCACTAAATTCCTGTCCTCTGGCCTCAGGTTTTGTCTCTTCTTTGCTGTCCATGCTACGCAAACTAAAGAAATAATTAGAGCCCTAATTACTAAGAATGAGAAGCTGCTGGGACTTCCCTGATGGCGCAGTGGTTAGGAATTCGCCTGCCAATGCAGGGGACACGGGTTCGAGCCCTGGTCCAGGAAGATCCCACATGCCGTAGAGCAGCTAAGCCTGTGCGCCACAACTACTGAGCCTGCGCCCTAGAGCCCGTGAGCCACAACTACTGAGCCCGCATGCCACAACTACTGAAGCCCACGCACCTAGAGCCTGTGCTCCGCAACAAGAGAAGCCACCGCACCGCAACGAAAGTGGCCCCCGCTCACCGCAGCTAGAGAAAGCCTGTGCGCAGCAACGAAGACCCAACACAGCCAAAAATAAATAAATAAATTTATTAAGAAAGAAGAATGAGAAGCTGGGAATAACCTGTGTGAAATTAAAACACGTGAAAGAATTTTTAGAACTTAAGATCTGTGCCTCTGCGTCAATTTATAACACACTTCATCTTTACTTCTGGTAGCATCTGGCCCAAGGCACACTACTGCACTTAACTTCCGAGCTTCACAGAGCACTGCAAAGCGACCGTGTATGTAGGTCGGCAAAGCTGCAGCTGCTCTCCGGAGCTGCCGTGCTGAGGCGGGAGAGCGCTGACGGCCGCTCCCGGGTACAAGCACCACTATGCGTGCTGCCCTGCTGCATCTGACGCCAAGTCCTCTCCCTTCTCACTCGGCATTGCCTCAGATTAAACAGGCCGAAGGCTGCACGATACAGCAGGTTTGCAAACTTAAAAAGTAGTCCTTTATTAATTTGGAGGGGATACAAAGATGGTGTTTGGTTATTTTATTTTTATTTTTTTCGGTACGCGGGCCTCTCACTGTTGTGGCCTCTCCCGTTGCGGAGCACAGGCTCCGGACGCGCAGGCTCAGTGGCCATGGCTCACGGGCCCAGCCGCTCCGCGGCATGTGGGATCTTCCCAGACCGGGGCACGAACCCATGTCCCCTGCATCGGCAGGCGGACTCCCAATCACTACGCCACCAGGGAAGCCCTGGTTATTTTTTTAAAGTGGTCTAATCTTTCGAGGGGAAATTAAAAGTTACCTCCTTACTTTAATTTCCCGAATAATGAAGATTTCCTAAAAACCAATTTAACCTCTGAAAGAGTATTCTAAAAAAGTTTAGTTACCAACTGTGCCAAACCTGGTTTCTTTCTATACACATGCTGTACTACTGAGTGTTTAAGAAACGTCCCGACGTTCAACAAGACCACGTTTTAGTCCTGATCAGAGGCCATCGGTGGGCGACGGCCGGCTCGAGGATCGGATCGGATCGAGTCTCGGCAGTGACTCCGCCTCTGCGGCCGGGCCCACCTGGGACTGTGACCGCAGAAGGCGGCAGAGACCTCCAGCCCAGCAGCCCCTGGTGCGGTGTAGACAGGTGCAGGCGAGGGGCCGCATGGGGGAGGAGCCCAGCCCAGCCCAGCCTCCCAGCGGAGCTGAGCCCAAAGAACCAAGTGTTTACGTGGTCCATTTGAGCAGCGACAGAAACCCAACGGCATCCAACAGATCGATTCTGTCTCAGGGGAAATCAACCCTGAGCGGTTTAATAACAGCAAACAGCAATGACGGCCACAAGAAGAGTGGCTAGCGTACTGCTTAGGGGCCTGCTGGACGCCAGAACGCCGCGCTGCAAACACAGAAACGGGAGGGGCCCACGCTGCACATCACTGACGGGGCTGAGCCTGTGGCTGCAGAGCTGAGCTCTCACCTGCCGGTCATGCTGCCGCCTCCCCAGGCCAAGCCTTCCTGCCCCGGAGCACGGCAGTCACACCCCGCACCCCTCTAAGGCTGAGGGGTGACAGCATAATCACAAACACACAAACCTGTGTAGGTCGCGGGCCGAGAGCGGGTAGGGCAGGCCTACAGAACAAGCCCTGACGCACACATTAAGTCCAACAGGAGAAGGCTGTCCCTAAGACAGGTAATCCCATCACGTAAGATTCTTATCACTTCTTCTAATGCTCGTATCTTTACACGGATCACGTGTAAAGATCAAGTGTGCATGCACAGAGAGTTGTATTAAAATGTTTCACGCTGATTCCCACACCTATGCAGTATCATTGTTGATGACGCATGACATTTCTCTGTCCTCGAGAAAGATCTGGCTCCCTTACAGTTTGTTCTTCTGTAAAAATGACAACCCCACGTCCCTTCTCAGGTTCCTGTGGGGAGGAACCCTGAAACCACCGAGTGTGGCTAGAAAAAGACCGGCAACAGCACGAGAACCCACCCACTTTCTCCACCAGCGCAGACAGCACACCAGCAACCTGGGACTTCGTTCCCTTTTGAACTGTTTCCTTACAACAAGTCTTATTAAACGTTAGCATACATCTTGGTGGCTCCTGAAACCAGAATGCACTTCAAAAGTGATCCTAAACTACAGTGCGATCAAAGCTGTACATGTCCCCTCCGGTGGCACATTCCCCGATCACTTCGCTTTGTGTGACGGGTCTGAGGTCGCAGCTCACAGTGAATGTCAGAGAGCCGCACAGCAGTGACGGAGGGCGCAGGCTTAGCCTCCACGTATCACCTGCAGGACGGGGGTGAGAGAATGCTGCCCCCTCGCCACCCTGCTGGAAGGGTCGGAGCAGCCAGTATGCGGCGCTTAGCCCAGGACAGCAGGCACTGTGTAGGTGTCTGCTATTACTACCTCTGATGGTCTCGGGGAGTCACACTGGAGGGTCAAGAGGTGGGCTTTAGAAAGAGCTGAGCTGAACCACGCTGTCAAACACTGCTGTGTGGCCCCGGCACAAAGGTCTAGGCTCTGTGACCTAAGAACCACTCAAATGGGGATAACCATGTTCAGACAACATACAAAGGGCTTGACATGACAGTGTCAAATCCACACCAACGATCACTACCTGCGTCGATTCTCAGGAACAATCTACCCACACTGTCCAGTCAGTGGAACAGGAAATCACCTTACAGACCCACATATTTTGGGGTTATTAAGCATTTAATATTATGTGTATCATCCAACACATCTATTCTCCATTGTCTCTACTGAATTTACCGATATTGTAACAGACACTTCTATTTTATAAGTAGGAGATGTCCTCTCACCCAGTCTACTGTTTAATTTAAGAGCTTTTCTTACGCTTGCTTTTTTACTTTTCCCGGAACTTGCTGCAGCGCGTGGCAAGACGGCGTGTGCCTCAATCCCCTTTCCCCACACGTGCACCACCGCCCCTAACGGCGCTTCCTAGGTGCCCTCCTGCTCTCCTGGCTCTTCCTCGGCTTTCTGGCTGAGACCCAACGGCCCCCTTCCAGTCCTCAGGACCTCTCTGGGGCACCTGACAAGTGAAGGCTGACAGGGGACCAGGGGACCAGCTCCACAGGGGCTGGCTTATGATTCCATGTTCTTAAAAAACTGACTTGGACCAGGAAGCAATCAAATTCATTAATTCAGTAAGTGCACACGAAGTGCCAGTTGTGTGACAATTCGGGACTATTTTCCTATTATAAGGCTTTATATCAATATTACTCATTTTTATTACTACACATCACAGTTGTTTTACAATCTGCGAAGGCAAAGCCTCCGCCCCAGGCTGCTATTTCACTTGTTTCCTTTAAATTAGCACACTCACTGCAAATATTCTTTCAAATAAACTTTTCTACTACTCTCTCAGCTTACACAAACCATACTGGAATTTTAATTGGTACCATTAGATGCAGCCACCTGGGGTGTCTTATAGATTCTAATAATACTCTTGGTCTTCCCGGGTAAGAAGAACGAAAGTCCTTTATCGCTGCCCTTTAACTTCGGCGATAATCGTTACCAACCTGCTCATTCACCCATTATTCACCAAATCTTTACTTATGTCCTGTTGTATTTCACAACAGATGAGGTTTTACAGATCCCATGTTAGATTAATATCCACATTTTTTACATTATTTTGTTTTGCTTACATGAACAAGATCTCTTTTTTTCACACATTACAGCTGCTTGTTACTGATGGTCACGGTAGTTACGCTCTAGTCACGACAGCAGTCAAAATCAACGGACTTTTGTGAATTTCCTCTGGAGCCCGTTTTCTGAAACCCAGATTAGGCCTTAGACCACTTGGGCTGCTGTAACACAATGCCAGAGACTGGACGGCTGGGAAAGGACAGAAGGTCCTGCTCGCAGCTCTGGGAGTCTGGGGTCGAGGTGCTGCTGGTTTGGCATCTGGCGAGGGCCCTCCTCCTCCTTCACGGTCTTCTTGCTGTGTCCTCGCGTGGTGGAGGCCCGAGGGAGCTCTGTGGGGTCTTGTTCATCTGGGTACCACCCTCACGACCTGAGCGCCTCCCAAAGGCCCATCTCCTGACACCACCTCCCTGGGGATTAGGGTCTCCTCAGGTGAACTTTGAGGGGGACACACATTCAGACCACAGCATACTGATCTCTCAGCCAGTTTCTCTGACTGTCAGACTTACACAGAGTACCCATGAGTTACCAGTTTTCTCTATTCCTTTCCAAGGTTCATTCCCACTTGTTTAAGGTCACCACAGGTGGTCAGCACGGCCAATACTGTGCTGCACAGAAGGGGGACAGGAGGCACCGAATCCCTTCCTGCTTATTTCTCCTTTCCATTCGCTCCATCGGTAATGAATACCACTTTGTATCAAATGACGCTATCATGTATGCTGACATGCGGTGGACTCTGGCTTGGCTAATACCCCTTCTCACAAACAACCTTTCAGGCAGTTACCACCCTATCTGTTAAGAAAATAAGAGTCACAGTTTGGTTTTTCCCTTAAATTCCTTATAATCAGGAGAATATACTTCAGAGAAAGTAGGCAAAATAATTGACCACCACTGCGCACTTAAAAAAACAACCAACCAGACTGAGTTATATAATTTAACAGGGAAGGAAGAAAGATGGTCTATTTATTGTTTGACTACATTGGTATCACTCACCTTAACACAAATTCTCATATTTAATAATCCAAAAAAGATAACTACTTATAGCTGTATATCAAAACTGTACTAAAAACGGCCAACTTTGATGGAAACATTTTTTTTTTTTTGGCTATGCGGCATGCAGGACCTTAGTTCCCCGACCAGGGACCGAACCTGCGCCCCCTGCAGTGGAAGCGCGGGGACTTAACCACTGGACTACCAGGGAAGTCCCTGAAGGAAACATTTTTAATGCATTCATTTCCTCGTTCCCTCGTATACATCAAGCATCAGGCTGGGTGCAGGGTGTACAGTGGGCAACAAGGCGGTAAACTTACACACGAGTGTGGGGGCTGAGAAACCTTTTCTGTGAAGGGCCACGTAACAACTTTATAGGCTCTGGAGGGCAGGCTGTCTCTGTTGCCAGCTACTCAGCTCTGTTGTTATATGGCAAAAACAGAGACAACAGGAAACAAATGAACATAACTGTGTTCAAATAAAACTTTATTGACAAAACAGGTGGTGGGCCACATTTGGCCCATGGGCTCTAGTCCGCCAGGCCCTGCTCTAGTGGGAATCAGTAAACTATTAATAGCAATCTCAATACCACGCGGGAAACGTAAGGGCAGTGGCAGCAAAGGTTGCTATGGGCACGTGATCTAAGAGCATCAACAAGGGCCTCTGGGAGGGGCAACAAAGCCAACCCACCACTCATTTTTCTCAAATTCAGCAATTAAAGTAGTTTCTAACAGTGGGTCACAAGTATAAAACAACTTAAAAGCTCATTCTGAAAATGTAAAATATATTCAACTATAGTGTAAGAACTGCTCCACTACGGAGGATTCTCTTCTGGTTACTGACAAGAGATTATACCACAAGCACATCTGAAAGCTTACCTTGTGTGACTGTTTTGAGAACAATTAGAGTTGATAAAAATCTCAGTGGTAAACTGGAGCTCTTAAAGAAAGCAGCTGTCTTTGGTTTACTCTCCCCAGAATGCTCGAAAGAATTACCCTGAAGGCCCTTGGTCACTACTCCTTTGAATATGTCTTCACCCAGTCGCCTCAATGTTGACGTCATAGTCGAATGCTGTTAAAAACATGTACTGTCTTAGTACACTTACTCAGGTTCAGAAAATACGTATTTCAAATACTACAATCCAATATATGAACTAAAAATAAGCCAATCTTTTGCTAACTAAAAACAGATCAAATGGAGCTGGAAATATGCAAGACTGGAAAGCAGTAATTTTATAATCAACTTGAAAAAAATATTTATACTACATATTCCTCTAAAAGAAATGGGTACAACTAAGAAATGAGAAACAGTAATTTCCAAAGAATTAAATTAGGAGAAGCACTATGACAAGATTCCATTTCACAACATCTAAGAGCAGATCGTGAGAGAGCTCTGGCACAGAGCAGCCAAAGGAACAAGGAGAGGCTTGTGGGGTCTGGGCTGCCCGCCTCCACCACTGCCAAAGAGCCCAGCATCCCCCAGTGCCCGCTCACACTGATCATCTAGCGCCTCGCTGCTTCGCAGCCCAGTCAGATGGTAAATGTCACCACGATTGCGATACATTTTATCCATTTCAGAAGAAAAAAATGCTGGGTTAGAATCATGGACAATTCTCAGGGCGAATCAACTCAAACAAGAAAATGAGCAAAACAGAAATGATGGCATATTAACTCCCTCTAAAACAACACAGGCTCTGACGGTTTTCCACAAATACGGTAAGAAGCCAACACAGGAAAAGCATTCAAACTGCTGCAGATGGGAGTGCTGAAGCCACACTCAGAAATAACTTAAAATTCCCTTTGTTATAAACCCGTATCACTGACTTTTGTAACAGCTTCCCCCATCTTCTGAGGATTTCTGACCCATCTGTACCCAGATAAGCACTGATCTTGCAATGTGGATAAAAAGCATCAGCTCTAGAATTTCTGCACATAAAATCAGAGGCAGATATACTGAGATTTTATGAGTGTCAGAGGCCAACTGATGTGGTGAGTCGCACAAGCAGTGCCACCTAATTCACATATATCATCAATAAGCTTTTGATATCATTAGGAAGAGATAATACATTTGTGCTTTAAAGCCTCAGCGTGAAAAGGTAATAGAAGAAAATATTTCAAAATCCTACTCAGAATAATGCATTAGGAAGACAGGATTAAGGGAATTTTGCTTATGTCTAAAAATAAGCTTTTTGTTTTCCTAAACGTGTGTTGATACTACTTCCCTCTAAGTGGAAACAGAAGAGAAACCAAAGTCTCTGCTGAAGAACGTGATGTCTCACGCACCTGTGCTCAGTGCGGCTCAGGACCCGCCTACGGGGGTCGCTCGCCCCAGGACTTCACCCATATTTTATAGGACAGGTTGCCTTCTCTACTATAAGGCAAAAAACATGTCAAAAACAACTTTGACCCGCCCCCCAGGTTAACAAACTTTTTAAAGTAGAAAATAAGATTTCTGGCCACAAGACTGAGCAGGTATTACCTCCCCCAGTCTTCCTGCTCTGAAGACAACTAAACCCCCTGGACATTGTACAGAAAACAAACACCAGATGACTGAAAGGCGGACAGAAGAAAGCAGGCTGGCTGGGGCCCCAAACACCCAATACGGCTTCAGACTTCCCAGATCTGGAGCCGAAAAAGCGGCCACCAAAGGATAGAGAATGCCCACCCTAACGCCAAGCGCTGATCTCTGGCCACAGGGCGGCAAAGGGCAGACCTGCGAGACAAAAAACGTGCAGACAAGACTGCGCTCCAGCCAAACACCACAGAACAGCCCGTGGCCCAGCCCCCCAAAGCCAGCAAGGTCGTCAGGAAGGCGGGGACTCCCACCCCCGCCAGGCGGAACGGCAGCGTCGGCGGAGGCCACGTGGGAGCCGTGAGGCGCCCCCAGCCCCACCCCCACCGCCTCCCATGGCCACACCGGCTGGCGGGGAACCAGGGCTTTGACTGAGGAGGCCCCTCGTCTGCAGAGCAGCGCCAGCCAGGCGAGACAAAATGTTTACTAACATCCGGAGTCTCGTGACACAGTGCCGGGATGTCCAGTTTCCAACAGAGAATCACTAATCACACCAGAAGGACCTCAAACTGAATGAAAAAGGAAAACCAGTACTTGCCAACACCAACATGACAAACACGCTAGAGGAGCTGTGACGAAATGAGAAATTACAGACATTTTTGAAACAAATGAAGAAAAAAACAGAAAATCTCATCAAAGAAAAACAAAGTCTAACCAAAGAAAATGTAAAGAAGAACCAAATAGAAATTTCATAACTGAAGCCACGACGACCAGGACAAGCCCTCAGTGAGCTGCCTGAGCAGCAGAGCAGAGAGCAGAGGGAAGGGCCAGCGAAGTGGGAAACACAAGAACAGAGACTGCCCAATCTGAGCAGAAAGGGGAACAAAAGAAGAGACTCGAGAAGCTGAGGGACCGTCACAAAAGCTGTGACAGCAACGACAATCAGAGCCCTGGAAGGAGCAGAAAGCCAAGCGGGGCCAAAGGAACAGCTGAAGGGGCGGCGGCTGGAAGCCATTTGCAGAGGTTGAGGCAGCTGAGCAAGCCCCAAGGAGGACAGACCCAGAGACCAACGAGACACAGCGCAGCCAAGCTCATGAAAACTGAAGAAAGGGAACAAAACCAAAAGCAGTGTCAGAGAAATGAACATACACGGGAAAGCAATTCAAATGGCAGCAGACTTCTTAACAGAAACCACAGAAACTGACTAGAAGGAATTGGCACAACATTTTTCAAATGCTGCAAGAAGAGAACTGTCATGCCCAAATCTGAAATCCAGTGAAAATATGCTTTAGAAATGATGGGGAAATCAGAGCATTCTAAGATGAAGGAAAAGCTTCTGCACAGCAACGGAAACCGTAAACAAGATGAAAAGACAACCCTCAGAATGCGAGAAAATATTTGCAAACGAAGCAACCCACAAGGGATTAACCTCCAAAATATATAGACAGCTCAGCAACTCAAGAGCAAAAAAACAAACAACCCAATCAAAAAATGGACAGAAGATCTGAATAGACATTTCTCCAAAGAAGACATACAGATGGTCAAAAGACACACGAAAAGATGCCCAACATCGTTAATTATTAGAGAAATGCAAATCAAAACTACATTGAGGTATCATGTCACACCGGTCAAAATGACCATCCTCAAAAAATCTACAAACAATAAATGCTGGAGAGGGTATGGAGAAAAGGGAAGCCTCTAACACTGTTGGTGGGAATGTAAATTGGTACAGCCACTGTGGAGAACAGTATGGAGGTTCCTTAAAAAGCTAAAAATAGAGCTACCATATGACCCAGCAATCCCACTACTGGGCATATATCCCGAGAAAACCACAATTCAAAAAGACACATGCACCCCAGTCTTCACTGCAGCACTATTTACAATAGCCAGCACATGGAAACAACCTAAGTGTCCACTGACAGAAGAATGTGGTATATGTATATACAATGGAATACTGCTCAGCCATAAAAAGGGATGAAATCATGCCATTTGTAGCAACATGGGTGGACCTGGAGATCATCACACTAAGTGAAGTAAGTCAGACAAAGAAGAACAAATATCATATGATATCGCTTATATGTAGAATCTAAAAAAAAAAAATGATACAAATGAACTTACTTACAAAACAGAAACAGACTCACTGACTTAGAAAACAAACTTATGGTTACCAAAGGCGAAAGGCTGGGGGAATAAACTGGGAGTTTGGGATTAGCATATACATACTACTACATATAAAACAGATAAACAATAAGGACCTACTGTATAGCATAGGGAACTCTGCTCAGTCTTCTGTAATAACCTAAATGGGAAAAGAACTTTAAAAGGAACAGATACATGTATACGTAGAACTGAATCACTATGCTGTACACATGACAATAACACAACATTGTTAATCAACTATACTCCAACATAAAATAAAAATTACATTAAAAAAAAAAAAAAAAGACAAGACAGTTTGTCATCAGACTGCCTAAGGGAAGCTCTCCAAACAGGAGAGACGGAAGAAGGAGCTTTGAGACATCGGGAAGGAAGAGCACGGTGAGCTCAAACACAGGTGAGCAGACAGACTTCCCTGCTCATCTTGAGGCATGTTCGACAGCTGAAGCAAAAGTGGTAACACTGTGCAGTGTTAGATTTGTCCTCAAGAAAACTACTTTATCAGAGCCTAACCTACTGGAGTTTTATCGGAGTCCAATCAGCCTAGGGGAAGGGAAATGACACCCAACTCCAGTGAACTCTACGCTCCTGCCCCACCTCAGGGGCAGAAGACCCGAGAAGCACCTGTGAAGTTCACAGGCCAGGGACACGCGCTCCCTGGAAGACTGAGACCTGATCACACAGCCAGAGCACTCCCCTCCACACACCTGCCACCACAGCACTGAAGGCCTATCTGCAGCAGCTCCAGGGCACAGTGCGGCACGTCCAGGTAGCAAGGAAGACACGAGGCACACAAAAGGCAAAGCACAGTTTGAAAAGCCAGAGCAAGCAACAGAATCAGACCCGAATACGGTAGGAATGCTGGAATAATCAGCCTGGGAATTTGAAACAACTATGATTAACATGCCAAGAGCTCTAATGGAAAAAGGAGACAACACAAAAGAACAGACGGATAAGATAGGCAGAGAGATGAAATTCTGAGAAAGAACCAAAAGGAACAATAGAGATGAAAACCACTGAGAATGGAGAAGAGCTTTGCTGGGCTCATTAGTGGAATCTACGGGGCTTCAGAAACAACCTCTGAGCTTGATGATACCTTCTACAGAAACTTCAGAAACTAAAAAGCAAAGAGAGGGACTTCCCTGATGGCGCAGTGGTTGAGAATCTGCCTGCCAATGCAGGGGACACGGGTTCGCGCCCTGGTCCGGGAAGATCCCACATGCTGCGGAGCAACTAAGCCCGCGAGCCACAACTACTGAGCCCGTGTGCCACAACTACAGAAGCTCACGTGCCCAGAGCCTGTGCTCCGCAACGAGAGAAGCCACCACAATGAGAAGCCCATGCACCGCAACGAAGAGCAGACACTGCTCACCGCAACTAGAGAAAGCCCGTGTGCAGCAACGAAGACTCAACGCAGCCACCCCTGCCAAAAAAAAAAAAAAGCAAAGAGAAAAAAAAAAGACTGAAAAAATGGAACAGACTATACAAAAATTATGGGACAACTACAAAAAGTGTGACATACAGGTAAGGGGAATACCAGAAGGAAAAGAGAAAAAGAAACAGAGTACTTGAAGCAATAATGACTTGAGAATCTCCCTCAAATTAATGTCAGAAACAAAAACACAGAACCAGGAAGCTCAGAGAACACCAACTAGGATAAGTAGCAAAAGAAAAAATAAAACAAAACACTACACCAAAGTGTATCATAAACTACAGAAAATAAAAGCTAGGGACTTCCCTGGTGATGCAGTGGTTAAGACTGTGCACTTCCACCGCAGGGGGCACAGATTCAATTCCAGGTGGGGGAAGTAAGATCCCACATGTCGCGCAGCTGGAAAAAAGAAAGGAAAGAAAAGCTAATGAAAAGAATCCTAATAGAAGCCAGAGGAGAAAACAGCTCACCTATAGCAGAGCAAAGATAAGAATTACATCGAGGTTCTCTTCAAAAACCACATAAGCACGAAGAGAGCAGAAGGAAATATTTAAACTGTTGAGGGAAAAAACCCCGCCAACTTAGAATTCTATATACTGCAAAATTATCCACCAGAAATGAAGCGGAAATAAAGATTTTCTCAGATCAACAAAAACTGAAGGAATTTGTTACCAGTAGACCTGTCTTGCAAGAAATACTAACAAAAATTCTTTAGAGAGAAGGAAATTATATATCTTGGGAAACTTGGATGTGCATAAAGTAAGAGCATTAGGGAAGGAAGAAGTGCAGGTAAAATAAAAACACTTATTTTTCTTATTCTTAATTGGTCTAACAGATAACAGTTTGTTGAAAATAATAGCAACAATGTATTCGATTATGTATGCATGTGTGTGTTTATATGTGCATGTGTGTATAACATATATACACACGTGTGTGTGCTTATGTATAGGGGTAATGAATGACAGCAATGAAACACAGAAGGAAAGAATTAGGAATATTTTGTTCTAATAAGGTACTCAACCACTAAAAAAAGTTAAAAAAGTAGTACAATTGACATGCTAAAAAGGATGGAAAGTAGACTATCATATGTCCAGTTAAAGCCACAAAAGAAAGGAAAAGAGCAGAAGAACAAAGAACAATGTCAACAAACAGAAAACTGACAACTTGGGTAAATATTAACCGAACAGTATCAATAATCACTCTAAATAACAACAGTCAAAACACACCAAATACAAGAGACTGTAACAGAAGATCCCTATACACTGTGTACAAGAAACCCACTTTAAATCTAAAGGCACATACAGATTAAAAGTATTCAACAAATGGATAAAGAACGATATACCATGCTGACAGTAATCACAAGAAAGCTGGAAGAGCTTTGAAATCTTACTTTCAGACAAAACAGGCTTCAGAGCAGGGAAAGTTACCAGGGACAGGAGGGGCATCACATAGTGATGAATGGGTCAATTCTCCAAGAGGGTGAAACAACACCTTGGGTACGGTGATCACTTTTTAGATACAACACCAAAGGCACGATCCGTGAAAAATAACTGATAAGCTGGACTTATGCAAAAGTGTGTGCAAAAGACACATCTGATACAAGACTGTTATCCAAATATACAAAGAACTCTAAAAACTCAGCAATAAGAGAATACACAACCCAATTAGAAAGTGCACAAAGGACCTGGACACCTCACCAAAGAAGATATACAGACGTCAGGCAAACATAAGATGCTCCACATCATATGTCATCAGGGAGACGCAAATTAAAACCACCGTGAGATACTGCTACACACTATTAGAAGGGCCAAAACCCAGAACACAAACAACACTGAGGGCCGGCGAGGATGTGAAGCAACAGGAACTCTCATCACTGCTGGTGGGAATGCAGAATAGCGCAGCCACTTTGGAAGACAGCTTGTAGTTGCTTAAAAAAAAAAAAAGTATATTCTTACCATACTATCCAATAATCATGCTCCTTGATATTTACCCAAAGGAGTTGAAAACTTATATCCACACAGAAACCTGCACATGGATGTGATAGCAACTTTATTCATAATTGCCAAAACTTGGAAGCAACCAACATATCTGTCAGTAGGTGATGGACAGATAAACTGTGGTCTATCCAGGCAATGGAATATTATTCAGGGCTAAAAAGAAAAGGGTTATCAAGCCATGAAAAGACAGGGAGGAACCTTAAACACATATGACTAGGTGAAAGAAGCCAATCTGAAAAGGGTACACACTGTATGGTTCCAGCTCTACGACATTCTGGAAAAGGCAAAACTCTGCAGACAGTAAATGGACTGGTGGTTTCCAGGAGTCAGGGGTTGGGGGAAGGCAAGAATAGGCACAACACAGAGGATTTTTAGGGCAAACGATTTTTTGTATCAAATTATTCTGTACAATGACGGTTACATGCCCTGATACATTTGTCAAAACCCAGAGAACGTACAACACCGAGACTGACCCTGATGTGAACCTCACACTGTGGGTGATGATGACGTGCACGTGCAGATCCATCGACTGTGACAAAGGTCCCATCTGGTGGGACGCTGGTAGTGAGGAGGCTGTGCATGTGTGGGGGCAGGGGTTTACGGAAACTCTCTGTGCTCCATTTCGCTGTGAACCTAAATTCGCTCTAAAAAATAAAATCTATATATTAAAAAAGCAACATAAGAAACCTTCATGGTGATGAAACTCTTCTGTTACCTTGACTATAGCCATGTCAGTATCACGGTTGTGGTACTGCAACTAGTTTTGGAGTATGTCACCTTTGCGGAAATGGAAACAAGTGATCGCTCTGTTATTTCTTATGAATACAAGTGAATCTACAACTATCTCAAAATAAAAAGCTTAATTTTTAAAAAAGTACTTGCAATTAGACAATTGTTAAAACTGAAATGTTAAAAACCCATCAGTAAATGTTGACCAAACGAATGGGAGAGTGCCAAGAATGCTACTTTTCACTAGAAAGTGGGTGCAGGCTGGCAGTGCACACAGAGTGGTGCTGAGTGGCGATCTGAAGACAAGAACAGAGTACAAATTATCTGAAGAAAAATGAGAAGACTCTTCTGGAAGGAAGATAAAACAAAGTTTCACTCAATTCTGTGAGTCTAGCCTTTTGCGGCTGAGAGCAAGCATTCAGCCGACCTTTCTCAGAAACCATCACGTGAACAGCAAAGTCAACAGTGACATTAACCGACCAGCTAATTTCTATAACTTTGGTGAGACACATAGTTAAGGTCAACTGTGTGTATGTGTGTGTATGTGCTTGCACGTGTGCACGCGCACACGTGCTCACGTACTCGCTCATGTGCGCCACGAAGGCAAAATATTTAGGAAATCCTCAGAAAGCCATTTTCCCTAAACCTCAACCATCCCACTACTTAACCACCAGTCCTGCACTTACTAGTTTAGCCGTGTGCTTCCTGAGCTCCACAGGACCAAGAGTAAGCTACCCGAGCACTAATTTGTTTTTCTCCATTTTTAACCAAATGAAAGCTGTAACAGCATTTATCAATACTAACTGGGAAAGTAACATTTTACAAACCTACTACAACTCATAGCACAATTGGTTATATATGCACGTCATATTTGGATTAAATAACCCTTACGTGAGCTGGTAACACCTAGCCTTCATTTTATAAGATGCTGGAATAATTTTCCCTCTTTGATTAGGTTATCCTAATAATCACTGTTCCATTTAGCTAGTGTGTGTTTACTGGCATAAAGACAAAAAACCAATTTCTGTTACCTTCAGAAGAATATGAAAAACTATAAAATAAATAATGAGGCGGGGGGCGGGCAGTTGGTTTCAACAATAACCTAACGCAGTGAAACTCCTTATTACACAATTCTGAAACTCAAAAGCAATGTTACACCCTGAATCCGATCTACAGCATCGAGAAATAGGATAGTAAAAGAGGAAAGAAGAGAAAGTGGTGAACAAAGCAATGGAGGCGAGGAAAAGTCCCGAAACAGAACAGGACGTGTGGGGAAAGCTGTGCGAGAGTAAGACCAAGAGCAAAAGGGTTGTACTTGCAGACAGACTCCCGTTCACCAGTTACCTGTGTTCCGGCATCGAGCTGCCTTAGAGACCAATATATAAACTTTACAAAAGGCTCGTGAAGCTTGGCATTCACAAAAGGCATCCACTGTAGCTGCTCTGTCATCACAGGCAAAAGCTAAAGATAAAATGATGGAAAATACAAAAACACACACTATTTTTAGATGCCTGAAATCAATTACCACAATTTTCCAAAAATTATCTTTTTCCAAAAGAAAAAAAAGAGTTCTCTAACAAAAAATCTTCACTTTAAAACCGTACGTAACACAATAAGGAAATATGTACTTGAAACATTACGTGTCTACGCCCTTGACCCAGCAATGGCACATCTAGGATTTTAAGACTAACCTATAAAAACACACCCTGAATCTTAAATGGTTAAATAAACTTATGGTGCATATATAACCATTAAAAATGATAATGGCATCTATATTTATTGCCATGGCATATTCTGGGGTTATAAAAGCAGGTTACAAAAAGTGTAATAAGATTCCACTTACATAAAATATGTCTGTATGAATTTATATTGAAAGAGATAAGATATTTTTAAAAAATATTAACAGTGAGATTTCAGTAACTGAAGTGATATTTACTTTCCTCTTTATAGGCCTGTCTTTCATAAATATCTTAATTAATGTCAACTTATAAAAATAATGCAAATCTTTAAAAAAGGTATTTATGAACGCTGCTTCAACAGTATGTCATTTTGCTGAAAGATTAAGATCATAGCGATACATTCTAGTTCTGTGAAAAATGCCAGTGGTAGTTTGATAGGGATTGCATTGAATCTGTAGATGGCTTTGGGTAGTATAGTCATTCCACAATGTTGATTCTTCCAACCCAAGAACATGGTATATCTCTCCATCTGTTGGTATCATCTTTAATTTCTTTCACCAGTGTCTTATAGTTTTCTGAATACAGGTCTTTTGTCTCCTTAGGTAGGTTTATTCCTAGGTATTTTATTCTTCTTGTTGCAATGGTAAATGGGAGTGTTTCCTTAATTTCTCTTTCAGATTTTTCATCATTAGTGTATAGGAATGCAAGAGATTTCTGTGCATTAATTTTGTATCCTGCTACTTTACCAAATTCACTGATTAGCTCTAGTAGTTTTCTGGTGGCATCTTTAGGATTCTCTATGTATAGTATCATGTCACCTGCAAACAGTGACAGCTTTACTTCTTCTTTTCCGATTTGGATTCCTTTTTTTTCTTTTCCTTCTCTGATTGCTGTGGCTAAAACTTCCAAAACTATGTTGAATAATAGTGGTGAGAGTGGGGAACCTTGTCTTATTCCTGATCTTAGTGGAAATGGTTTCAGTTTTTCACCATGGAGGACGATGCTGGCTGTGGGTTTGTCATATATGGCCTTTATTATGTTGAGGAAAGTTCCCTCTATGCCTACTTTCTGCAGGGTTTTTAAATTGAGTTATTTGTAGTGAGGTTGATGGACTTAGAGTGTGTCATACAGGGTGAAGTAAGTCAGAAAGAGAAAGACAAATACCGTAGGCTAACACATATATATGGAATCTAAGGGGAAAAAAATGTCATGAAGAACCTAGGGTAAGACGGGAATAAAGACACAGACCTACTAGAGAATAGACTTGACGATATGGGGAGGGGGAAGGGTAAGCTGTGACAAAGTGAGAGAGTGGCATGGACATATATACACTACCAAACATAAAACAGATAGCTAGTGGGAAGCAGCCGCATAGCACAGGGAGATCAGCTCGGTGCTTTGTGACCGCCTGGAGGGGTGGGATAGGGAGGGTGGGAGGGAGGGAGATGCAAGAGGGAAGAGATATGGGAACATATGTATATGTATAACTGAGTCACTCTGTTATAAAGCAGAAACTAGCACACCATTGTAAAGCAATTATACTCCAATAAAGATGTAAAAAAAACATGGCAAGAAAAGAATGTTTGAAAAAAAATAATAATAAAAGCTAGGATATAGAACCATATGTAATTGGACCCCAGATGTGATAAATAAGGTATAAAGATAAACCTCTGAGTCTGGGAGGACATATATGACCTACGCACTCCTCCGGAAACACCCCACCCTGGCTTCTGTGTCACCAACTTCTCCAGCGACACCCAGCTCTCCTCTACTTCTCGGGCCACTACCATTCTCTCCTGCTGGCTGGTCCTCATTCACCTGACCATTAAATACCGGAGTTCCTCGACTCAGTGCTAGCCAGTCCGGACTCACAACCCCCATGTCCACACGCCCAGCTCGGGCCTCTCCGCAGAGCCCCAGCCCCCGGAGCCACACCTACACCCACACCCACACCCACACACGCACTCCAGTGTCTGCAACTCAACTCATCTAAAACTACCTTACCAACAGTGGAAGCTCAAACCCAGATCTCGTGTAGTATTTCCTACTTGCAGTGAACGCGACCAACGTTCATCCCGGCGCAAAGTCAGGAGCCTGGGTGCCAACCCTGGGAGCCCACCTTTTATACGGGATCCATCACCAGTCTCGTCAATCTTCCCCCCTAAACATTCTCTAGACGGCCCATTTCCAGCTCACAGCCACACTGTCCTTCCCCTGAACCACCTGCGTTTCCTAAGTGTCCTCCAGACCCACTCTTGCATCTCTTCGACCCTCTTGCCGCATCACAGAAGACACGACCCTTTGAAAGCATAAACCTGACGCTATTTTCTCCTGAAAGCTCTTCATTAATTTCCTCCTAGTCTTAGTTATTTTCTAGAATGAAATTTCAAGCAAAACTGAAAACTTACAGACATCCGAAATTGAGTACTTTTGTGGATGAACAGAATTTGATAACCACCTACTCTGTTAAGGTCATAGTCACAGGAACATTTTGTATTCTTAATTCCCCCACCCTTAAATTACAGTATTTAAAACTGGTGAGGAAGGAAAGTCTTCCGTTGCAGAGAGAAATCTTTCAACTGGGACCACACATAGGTATACAAGATAAAGTACACAGAACTATGTATAAAGTGCTTCTGTCACAAACAAAGTACATAACACGGGGAAGCACGCAGGAAAATCAGAAGTGTGAGGTTACCAGCATGAAGCTGGGGAAGGGAAGCGAGGGGAGGGGGAGGAGGCGGAGTGTCCCAGGTCTACGGACCCAGGGGACGCCAGGAGCAAGAGCGCCTCGTGCGGGCCTGGTGTCCTTCCTGCCTTTCACGGCGGCGGTGGTGAATTTGCCGGTAATCGTTTTAGTGAGATATAATTCACACACCATACGAGTCACCCATGTAAAGGGTACAACTCAGTGATTTTCAGTATATTCAGCGAGTTGTGAAACCATCGTGAGAATCCGTTTGAGAACATTTCCATCACCCTCCCCCCCAAGAACCCTAACCGTTAGCAGGCATCTCAGCATCCTGTCCTCACAACCACTCGGCTACTTTCTCTACACTGATCTACACGGTTCCAGGATTTTCATATAAATGGAATCACACAATATGTGGTCTTTTGTGACTTGCTTCTTTCACTTCCAGTATTTTCAAACTTCACTCACGCTGTAGTATGCATGGATACCTCATCCCCTTTTACCACCAAGTTACATTCCACAATCTACATACACCATTTTACTGAGCCACCTGTCAGCTGACGGGCATCTGGGCTGGCTCCACGTGTTGGCTATCGTGCGTCATGCTGCCATGAACATTCGCGTATGAATCTATGTGCGCACACGTCTGCGTTTCTCTTGAGTACACGCCTCAGAGTGGAGCAGCGGACTCGTTTGGTAAATCCACGTTTCACCTTCCAGGAACTGCCGGGCTATTTTCCAAAGTTCCTACTACACCTTTTTACATTTTCACCAGCAGCGCACGAGAGTTCCGATTTCTTCACATCTTCGTCGATGCTTGAGATTCTCTGGCTCTTTTATTTTAGCCATCCCAGGGGGTGTGAAGTGACAAAACAAAGGGACCCGGATTTGCATTCCCCAAATCACTAACGTTGCTGAGCGTCGTCGGACACGCCTATCGACCATTTGGGTGAGTGTTAGAGAACCGTCTATTCAGGTGCACTGAGCATTTTCAATCAGGCTGTCTTTAATTACTAAGTTGTAAGGTCTTTTTGTTTAAATACTCAAGATGGAAGTCCCTTATCAGATCTGATTTGAAAAATATTTTTTCCATTCATTGGGTTGCCTTTGACTCTCACGATAGTATAGTTTGAAGCATAAAAGTTTAAAAAAAAGTTTTGACTCAAACTTCACTTTTTTTTTTTTTTTTTGCGGTACGCGGGCCTCTCCCACAGTGGCCTCTCCCATTGCGGAGCACAGGCTCCGGACGCACAGGCTCAGCGGCCATGGCTCACGGGCCCAGCCGCTCTGCGGCATGTGGGATCCTCCCGGACCGGGGCACGAACCCGTGTCCCCTGCATCGGCAGGTGGACTCTCAACCCCTGTGGCACCAGGGAAGCCCCCTCTTCCTCATCTTCAAAGCCACTGAGGATGCGAGGATGCACTGAGTGTCTCACCTACTCTTCTGCCTCTTTTGTCTGGCCTGAAGTGCTCACGTGATTACTGGACCCACCCAGATCATCCTGATTAATCTCTACTTGAGGGTCAGCTGATTAGTAACCTTAATTTACTTTTTCCATGTAAATGTGACACATTGACAGGTTCCAGGGCTTAGGTTATGAACATCTCCGGGGCCATTATCCTGCCTAGCACAAAAAGCATTTAGGAGAAGCTTTTTAGGTAAGGATGAAAACCGGAAATAATTTCCTCAAATGAAACCCTGGCCTGTATTTATTAATTCGTTAAACCAAACAAACAACTTTAGATATCCACTCTTCAGAGTTTTAATGTATTTCTTGTAGAATGCAACCGTCAATCTCTAATGACAATTTATACTGACTGGAAATCCTGAGTATCGATATCCAAATTAACGTCTGTAATTTAAGAAAATGGTCATTGCTCTTTGTTAATGAGAAGCCCCTTGAAAATACTATTTAATCCTTCATGACAAAAGGCAAAATAAAATTATTTTAGTGGGATTTGGATCCTAAAATGATGTGTATCAGGAATTGTTCCTATCACTGATTATCTGCCTAACTCTGATACACAATTATTTTGCCATTTTTGGAGTAGGTTTTCAATTTCTGGTCTGCCTTTAAAAAGAAATTTCCATCATGTTACAAAAAATATAAGTATGAATTAATTTTTTTTTAGTATGAATTAATTTGAATTAAGTCTGAAATGAATCTTTTTAGAACTATTGGTATAATCGACTTTCTATCAAAAATACTTTCAATATTTTTTCTCTTGTAAAATGTACCACTCTTTCAATCTTCGTGTCTACTGAGTCGTATATTTCAAATTAAAAAACAAACCTTCACACACTTCTCCTGAATATCATTTCTCTGAGAAGCAAATGTGGGTAGTGCCTTTTCACCATCCATTCCAGATTCTTCATGTTTCAATCTGCTAAGGTGATGATCCGAAATCCAGTCCATGAAGACAGTTAAAAGTTCATAAACTTGTCCATTAAGTGGTACCTATATGCAAAAAAACTAAATCAAGCACTTCTTTCAATTCACAGCTTCCTAAAACTTCAAAGGCAAGTTTTAAATTTGGTAAGTGATTATGGCATAATTTATCTAAAACACTAAAACATGTATTGGATGACAAATCTTCTCCAAATGAAAGAAATTCCAAATCAAATATCTCTAATTAATATTAGAAACATGTTAAATGCTGGTTGACAGAAGGGGAGAAACCCACCATAACAAGGAAATTGAAAGAACTGCACCTTATAACCAAAAGAGAGAATTTTCATTAAAATTCTTTACCCAAGTTTGATAATGGAGAAGAGTAAAATTGGCCTTAACTCAAGAGCATGAGCCACCATAACTAACAGATTTGAACAAATTTAAAGGTCTCAAAAGCTAAACAATTTCCACGATGAAACTTCATATCTTCTTTTTCCTTTACACCGTAACATTCTATAAATAGGGTATGAAAAATTTTTCCTGGAAATCCTGTTCTCTGAGAGTCCACCAAAATGGGAGGAAAACAAGAGCAAACTGCCATGAAAAAACTATAAATTCAACTAAGCTGATTTCCGTGTTCCTTCAAATCACTTTCAGTCACTTCAATTCAACATTTATCACACACTTCAACGGGAGCTATGCTAGATTTAATTTTAGACAGAGAAATACAAAAGCAAATTAATAAAAAGGCAAAATTAAGCAGACAGCAATCCACAAAAACAGAATCAGATGAATGAAAACAAAGTTATACTATTCTGACCAAGAGTCACTTTTAACCTTCTCAATTTTCTTCAAATAGGAACTTTTGATGAAAACTGCAATCATCTTGACTAACCTGAGTATAAATCTCCACTTTTTCCAATTTACTTTATTATTTGTTTTTAATTAAAAAATTTTTTTCATGGGACTTCCCTGGTGGCGCAGTGGTTGGGAATCTGCCTGCCAATGCAGGGGACACGGGTTTGAGCCCTGGTCTGGGAAGATCCTACATGCCGCGGAGCAACTAAGCCTGTGCGCCACAACTACTGAGCCTGTGCTCTAGAGCCCGTGAGCCACAACTACTGAGCCTGCATGCCACAACTACTGAAGCCCGCATGCCTAGAGCCTGTGCTCTGCAACAACAGAAGCCACTGCAGCGAGAAGCCCGTGCTCCGCAACAAAGAGTAGCCCCTGCTCGCCGCAACTAGAGAAAGCCCACGCGCAGCAACAAAGACCCAATGCAGCCAAAAAGAAAATAAACTAATTAATTAAAAAAAATTTTTTTTCCACAGCCAGCATCCATGACAGGAAAAAGGAGGTGGGGGAGTTAAGTACGATCTGTTCCAACCACTAAACCCTCTGCGCACAGCCGGGGCCTGGTAGAGGTGAGGGCAGGCGGGGCGGCCACAGGCTAGGGCAGCCCCGTTGGGAGTGCAACGTGGGGCCCAGGAGGGGTCCCTGCAGGTCAGAAGGGGCCCCTGGGCCTGGAGCCCCCGGGAGAGCCACGCGGCCGGTGCTGCCACCCTTGCTGTGACTGCCGTGCTCCTCCTGGACGAGACGCGGAGGCCGGGCCAGCGATGCTGTGGGCTTGGCTCCCTATCCGCCCCACGTCGATAGTCCGCCCCGAGATGACCTCCCACCGCAGGTGCCGGAGGGGACACAGGCCGGGTCCTCTGTGCTCTCGGCAGCACGGCCCAGAGCCGCGGCACCTCCCTGCTGACACCCCGCAGCACCGCCAAGCGGGGGCCCCAAGAGCTTGGCACAAGCAGCTCCCCCAGGCCTGGCCCTGCGGACGGACGAGGTCCCCGGCCTTCCGTCGAGGAGGTCCCGTGCGTGGACCCCTGCGCAGGGCTGGGAGCGCGGCGGCTCCTGCTTGATCCGCGCCGGCCCGTCACAGGCCAGACGGTGCCCGTCCCACGGCAGCTCCTGCCTCTGCTGCTGGGGCTCCCGTTGCCATCCTTAAACAAGGCCATCCGCCCAGTTCACTTTATGAAAAACTACAGCATTTATCAAAACCACTGAAGCCCAGTGAGGTATCACTACCCACCCACTGCAAAGGTCAAAATAAGAAAGACTGAAAACACCAAATGTTTTTTGGTGCCATAAAAGCTGACAGCAAACTTTTTAGCCAAGTTGTCACACACATTGCTGGCAGGAGTATGCATGGCGTGACCACTCTGGAAAACTGGCAGTTGCCCCCCAAATTAAATATACCTCTACCTTATGACCCAGAAATTCCAGTCTTGGCTATATTTCCAAGAGGAATGAAAATACATGTCTCTAAAAAGCCTTATACATGAATATTCTTAGCAGCTAAACGTTTTGTTTTGTTTTTGCAAACAAAAGCATATCTGAAATATTATAGCAATAGTTTTCTACAAAGAAATTATCACAGTGAATCCTTTCACACTAGGAAGAATGTTTGCTAAAGGGGAAAAAAAATAAGGAAGAGAAAAATGTCCTGGCATTCCAATGGAGAAATCATATCATACCTTATGAGGTTTTGAAACTGGTACTTTTTCCTGTTTTAAACTTTTTGCTTCGTGAGCGGCGTGGGGATTTCCTTTCAATCTCTGTATTGTCATAAACTCATACTTCCTCTGTGACAGTACATATCCGTGAATTAAAAGAAAATTATATTAAAAGTGAGAAAGTCCAAAGGCAGTCATTTTAAATTTCACTTGTGTCTCAAGAGAAGAGCAGGTACCTTACCTGTAAATTATCTAAACGAGCTTGAACTCTCTTAGCCTGAACCTCCAACTTCCTGTTTTCTTCACTTACTTCATTTAACTAAGGTAGGAAAACATTAGATATTTCAATAGAAACCTCAAGCCAGTTTCCTACTGAAGTTTTCCCAGTGTACCATCTTATCTAGTCTGTGTTACCAAGCAACATAACGTAACAGACAGAGGTAGCGTCCATGATTAAAGATCACAGCTAAAACCACCATTTGGTCCTAAAACATTAAGAGTTTCTAAGAAAGTTTACTTCATTCTATGAAAAATGTGCAAGTCTCCTAACATCTTACACGTATACATTTTAATAGGAAACGTCTTTTAGTTGAACTTTTTATTGAAGTATAATGTATGTACAGAAAAGTGTACCAATCATTAAATATCACCATAACGAATTACTGCGACTGGAGTAAATGTATCTGTTAATTTAGGAAAACTGACATCTTTACCATATTGAGTCTTCTCATCCCTGAACACAACATAGCCTTCAACTTACTTCGGTCCTCTTTAGTTGCTTTTAATTAACATTTTGCACCCCTCAGTATGCATGTTTTATACATGTATAATCTCTTTAGATTTATTCCTGGATAGCCAATGCTTTTTGATGCTACTACCCATAGTAGCTTTCAATAAACATTCACTACTTGATTATTGTTGATATACAGAAATACACTTGATATTTCATATACTGAACTTATACCCAAAGATTCTCCTAAATTTGTTTAATTCTAATAACTTGTCTGTATGCTCACTTGGATACTTACTACATCTGTGCATAATCATGTCATCGGAGGATAATTCTTATTTCTTCCTTCCCGACCCTGACTTTCCTCTCCTCACTGCACTGACCAGGACTTCAGCACAAAGTTCAACAAAACAGTTAACAGTGAGCACCTTTATCTTGTTCTGATCTCAAGGGAAAAGATTTCAATAACGTACATTAAGTGTGATTCAGAAGTTGGTTTTTTTTTTTTTTTTTGTAGGTACTCTATGAGAATTAAGTTCTCTTCTATTACTAGTTATTATCTTTGGGCTGGTGCTGAATTTTAAATCAAGGAATTATACGATTTTTCTCCTTTTATCAGATGATGTGTTAATTTTCAAATGATAAATGACCCTGTATTCCTGGACCAAGTCCACTGAGTTGTATTACACTTTTTGTGTACCTCTGGATTCAATTTGCTGATATTAAAAATTTTTGCATCTGTACTCATGGGAGACTGGCTTGCATTTTTTTTTTCTTCTTGTAATGTTCTTGACAGGTTTCGTTTCAAGGTTATGCTGGCCTCATACAACAAGAAAGGGAGCATTTCTCTTTTTCTGTTTATGTAAATAAGGTACATGATATTTCCTCCTTAAAAGTTAGCCAGTAGTCTTATGCTCCTTCTTTGAAGGTAAGGTGTCTTATTTTTCTCTGATTTTATCTTTATCTAAAATCTTCGTGTCTTAAAATAGCGTGCTTGTATGGTTTTCCTCAATATTTACCCTGCTTAGGGTTCACAGAATTCCTTAGAATCTACAGGTTGGCATCTTTCACCAGCTTTGGATATCACCTCTTCACATATTACATTTCTGCCTTATTAACTACTTTTGGAACTCCCGTGTTAAACTTCTTCATTATGTCCCACATGCCTCTCTTGTGAATTTTCCAACCTTTCCCCACTCCTATCAATAGGTTCAAACTCGTAATAATGCACACTTCCCGTCACCACACACTCATCAAACACACGCAAGATTATCAAGGATTATATCCACCTAAGAGACAGGTATGGGCAACAATGCACCTATACTAGCAGTTAAAGAAACCCTTCTCAAAAAAGAGCGCTCGCCTGAGACTGTGATGGGAAAAGGCAGTCTCTCCAGGATAAGGAGGCTTCCAGACAACCGTGAGTCAAGTTCACACGCTAATTGTGGGAGGTTAGACCTGATTCAGAGAAGCCAGGTCATCAGGTGAAGTGAGAAATGGGGGACCTAGTTATCACTGCCAAGGGGAAAGGTCGTAACAAGTAGTGAAGAGCACACAGCTAGCCAAGGGATTCCAGGAGCCCAGTTCTCTCTCAGAGTACGAGCTCACCAACATGTTGGAACCCACGAAGTTCCCCAGCCCAAGGCCTTAACCACTAAAGTGACGAGCTTCACCTGCTTCTGCTCATCTATGCGTCCCTCCCCACGAACACACACAATCACTCTCCTGTCCCTCTTCCACAGAGCCCGTCACTTTCACGTCTTTCAGGCAAAAACTGGCAAAGGGAAGTGAAAAAAAAAAGTACAACTCCTAAGAATTTGGTGTAACTTGAGTATTATTAAGCACGGAGCTAAACCACAGTACTTACAAACGTAAGGGTAGTGCACCGTGACACAGTGGGCGTGAGCTCACACTCCACTTACACACGTAAGGGCAGTGCACTGTGACACAGTGGGCGTGAGCTCACACTCCACTTACACACGTAAGGGCAGCGCACCGTGACACAGTGGGCGTGAGCTCACACTCCCCAGCACAGGATCAACACATCACAGACACTCCAAAAACAAAGAGTGGTGTGTTACAGCAGGTGCAAGAACAGCACAAAGCTACAAACCAGCACCTAAAGTACCCAGGTTAGCAGGTTTTCTTTTGCTTGTTTTTAATCTAGTCATTGCTCTTAATAGTTTAAAAAATTTCAAGTTGTCAAACGTCTCAGCTGGTTGTCAGAACAGATGATGAGAAACCAAGAGCTTAATAATACTTTATTTATATTTGGAAGTATTTTATAATAAAGGTAACAAATAAAGATAATCAAGGTTTTCTCTAGCCAGAATATGTTCTAAGATTTTGACTTACAATTTGTTAATCTATATAGTTCTAAGAATGTCTTAGAATCTAATATAGATAAAATAGGTCTTACCTGTTTTTTTAAGCTATCATTCAATTCTTTCAATGCATCAAAAGAGGACCTTAGCCTCCTGCTTTCTTTATTTCTTTCCTTAAGAACTTCAGTTAAGCGCTCAACTTCTGCATCGTGTTGCTAGGAGGGAAAAAGTACAGATTCTATGTCACTAATGCCACTGAACATAAATTAATTAAAAATTAAAACTCCTTGAATCACATGGACTTTAATCAGTGTATTTAAGCATAACGACTAATAATGCAAATGATTTATAAAAACTGTATAATCAACCAAACTAATAACAAAACATTAAAAGCATATGTTAAGTACCTATTAAAACATATTACACAAATTAATTAGCAATAAGGCTACTTTCTGTTTCTGCTCAGAAAAATCCACAACAGAAACACACTGAAATAATTTCTATTTGACATCATGGAATGATAAAACAATGAAGGATTTCTGATCCTTTTCAGAGACTAGTTAATTATTCATAGCTTTGTGAATTAAAATTTAAGGTTTAAATTACCCTTGTGGAGTAGAAGTAATATTCCACAGAACAAACTAATTTCTTGTTCTCATAAATTAGCTAAAATTGTACATCTCAAGAAACTTAAATACATAATAAAATTTCCTGAGACCCAAACTATTCGACTTTCCTTAACCAGTTTTATAAATGATTAAAATCAATTTCCCCTCTAATTCCATTTAAATGAGAGCACTTTTAGATTTAAATTGTGAATACTTATATAGTTTCTTTCACCTTTTACTCTCAAATTGATGCGTAATGTATTAAAACAAGCAAGTTTCCACAGGAAATCAAGAAACTGAGTTAATTTCCTTCTTTCAAGTAATCATCTAGTTCCCATTAAAATAAAGCAGTTAGCTTTATACTTATTACAAGTAGCATACAAATCCAAAGAGCAAAATATCAAGGCTAAAACTGGATGGAGAGCGCTGAGAATCCAAGCATTCATTCTTTTGCCCTGTTTAAAAATCCAAGCTTGTGAAAAAAATTAGCTTTATGCAACTTTATTACATTAAATGACTCCTTAAATAACTTAGGATATGGTCACATATACTATATGTATTTTAAAAATTAGATTAACATTCTCACTGTACAAATCTTCCACCTCCAGAAGAGATTAAAAATGTATGACGTGGGTTCCATTTCCAGAGGGATAAGCCCCACTGCACTCTGCCTCTCTTACGGATTACAACTAATTACAACTAAAAACCATACACAAAACACAAAAAGCAACTACCTAAGGAATGTCAAAGGGAAACAAAGCAGGGAATAGTAGAAAGGAGGGAAAACCTGGAGAAGAAACCATCAAGGGGCGGAAGTTTCCTGGGTTTCATTTTCCCTTGCAGTCTTGCCCCAGGGCAGGCCCCAGACACTGCTAATTGGAGAGAAACTGCTTTTCAGGGCTGGGAAACCAGGAAGAGGGGACCCCAGGAGCCAAGGACTGTGCTCAAATCTGGATCAGCCCTGAGCTGGCGAAAGCAGCAGAGCAAAGGGGCAGAGACAGGAGTTCAGTTTAGAAACAGCCCCACTGTGTGTAGGCACCTTAAAGACCCAGAGCATCACAGCAAAGGCTGAGAACCCCCAGCGGTGCCTGCATGACAGGCTCCAGAGCAACAGCACAGGCTTTGGAAACCGAGCGACGGGGCACAGCCCACACGGTGAGAAAACACTCAGCCTCAACCCACTGGGCTCACTGCTTCAGAAATGAACACATACAACCAACATTCTCCAGAGTGTTATGAAAGGATCCAGAATCTATACAAAATTAATAATATCCAAAAGGTCCCAAAGACAATCCCAAACTCACCGCACATACAAAAAACCAGAAGAATGTGATTAGGTTTCAAGAAAAATGCCAACCCTTAGGTGATCTAGAGTGGTATTTTTAACTGAATTCCAAATGCCAATGAATGCAAATGGAAAGACAGAAATTCTCATGAGAAAAATTGAAAATAATTGGAAAATTTAGAACTTTAAAATGCCAGAAATAAAACAATTCTCTAGACAAGATCAACTGCAACATGGAAATGAAAGAAGAAACTGTGATCCCGTGATCAAATCTGAAGGGTGCACAAGAAAAGGACTGGAGAGAGGAACAGACTCAGAAACCTGCGGGGTGACAGCAAAGTGGGAGGGGGGGAGGGTGCTTGCTGGGGGGTGCGGGGAGGTGGGGGGGACGGATAGCTACGAGGAGCACGTGGGAACCCTGGGGGCCGGGACTACTCTTTTTCTTGATCACGGCGCCCATCGCGAGACTGCATGCGCTTTCAAAACAAATAGTAAATTCTCCTCTATATAAGTTGCACGTATAGTAACCCATCTCTCGATAGGAAACAAAGAACAATACCGTACAACCTACCTGACAGTCTCGATAAAAATATTTAATCTGAATATAAACATTAGGAAACAATCAGGCAAATACAGAATAAGACACACTCTTTAAGACTACAGGCCAAAAGTCTTCAAAGAAAAGCCTCAGAAAAAGCAAAAATGGTGACGTGGATTGCTCTAGATGCAGAGAAACCAATGAGATTTGCCTGCATTTTGTCTAGTTCCTTGATCAGAGAACAAAACAAAAAGCAATAAAAGACAATTTGGGGACCCACTGGGAAAGTGAGCGTGGACTGTGAATGTATTTTAAGTTAAATTATATAATTAGCATGCATTTCCTGTTCAACGGTGGTGTGGAGAACACCCTCATTTCTGAGGCAATTCACAGCACAGAAGAAGGACTTAGGGTGCTGGGTCTTGATTTTTGCAACCCACCTTCAACTGGTCCAGGAAAAATGTGAGGGCGGGAAGGCTGAGCAAATGTGCAAATGCGAACGAGTAGGGAGCCCAAACCAGAGGAGGTGGGCCCTGCCCGCTAAAGTCAGCGCCATGCGCTTACCTCCTTCAAGGTCTGGAACCTTGTAAGAACCTCTTCTTTGACACCTTTAATTTTATTCAAGGCACTTTCATGTCTGAAAAGCAGCTCTTCTCTCTCAGCCAGAAAACGTTCTCGCTTTTGAAGCTCTTCAGCAAATTGCTGTTGTGCTGCAGTTCCACACTGCATAGAAAGGGCAGAGTTTAGTGTTTTTCAGAAGCACACGTACCAGCGGTACAAGTGAGTCTCATTCATTGAGATGGCAGCTCAATCGAACGGCGTTTCGGACGCATGGGAACCAAGTGAGCGCAGATGCAGCAACACCCAGACCGGCATGCAGGTAACCCTGTACTTTGCAGGATCCACCAGTGAGATTCCACTGCAAGGACTCGAGAGAATTTGGGGCGCAAGCAAGGTGAGCACCGCGGAGCTCCCCGCGCCCGCCGGGATGCCCGCCACCCCTCCCCTTCCCATCGCCTGGGATGCCCTCCAGCCACCTTCCCTGCCCCGATGCCAGCTGAGCTCCCCTGGAGAAAGCCTCATACCTGAAGAGGCACTCCCGTGCGGCCCAGAGATCCTCTCCCACCTCCCCGCATTCCCCACGGTGCCTATGCAAACCTTCTCCACCCTCCACCCCGAATCCATCACCTCCTCCAGCCTCTGTGCAGGCAGCCGGTCTCTGCCTTCACGGGGGAACAGAAGACAGCGCGAGGACGCAGCCTTACAAAGGGAGGCCGGCCTCCCACTGCCTCTGCCTCCTGGGGAGACTGCTGCCACTCAGTGCTCTATTATTTCCAACACTCCCATCGCATCAGAAATGAAATCTCTCTGGATCCCGCCCACTGGCCTCCCCTCCTCACAAACTTCTTTAAAATGTTGTCTACGTTTGCTGAGCCCTCTTGACATCCCAGTCACTCCTCGATGTACTGATACTTTCATCTGGCCTCAATCCACGTCCCCTACTGAACCAGCTGCCCAATCACTGAACCCGCAGGTCCCGCTCCAGCCCTGGTTTCACGCATCGCACACTCTGGTCCCCTCCTTCCTCGCCTCCCTGACACCACCTCCTCCGGGTCCCCTTTCCCCGCCACGGGCTCTACTCCCTCCACTGCCCTTCAATTACTGCTGCTCCTCAAGACTGGGGATTAAGCTGCTTTCTTCCTCCATACTTTCTCTGCTTGGTTCCATCCACCCAGGGGCTAAAAGCACTGCGCACGCAACTCACTGTTTCCAAACTGCGGTGCTCGGCTCTTTCTCCCAAGCTCCAGACTCAAGTCCACACTGCCTACTAACATCTCCACCTGTGTGCTTTCAGGTGGCACAAAATACTCATGTCCAAAATTGAAATCAATTAGCCATCAGGGGAATGCAAATCAAAACCACGAGACAGCACTTCACATCCACTAGGATGGCTAGAATCAAAAAGACAGAGAAAAACTGGAACCCCTGTGCAGCACTGGTGGGATGTAAAATGGTGCAGTCGTTTTGGAAAACAGTTTGACAGGTCCTCAAAAAGTGAGACATGGGCTTCCCTGGTGGCGCATGGTTGAGAGTCCGCCTGCCGATGCAGGGGACGCAGGTCCGTGCCCCGGTCCGGGAGGATCCCACATGCCGCGGAGCGGCTGGGCCCGTGAGCCATGGCTGCTGACCCTGTGCTCCGCAACGGGAGAGTCCACAACAGTGAGAGGCCCGCGTACCGCAAAAAAAAAAATATATATATATATATATTTATATGTGTATATATATATATATACACACACACATATATTTCCAACTAGAAGAATTTCAAACAGAAATTGTCATTACATATACTTCTGCTTCCTTCTGTACTCCCACATAGTGGATGCTTGAGAAAGACGTGAATTACATCCTTTAGAGACAAAGAAGATAAAGGCCACTGTTCTGAATTCTGGTGAGAGCTGACAGGAGAACTTTTTACATATAGGTATTTAAAACAATGAATCTAGAACACCTACTTCAAAAAGCATACTTTACTAGCAAATTCTGTTTTATTTCTTCAGTAAGGATGGGATGGAAATAAACACTTAACTAACACAAAACGAAACAACTGTGTTCGTGTTTCCTCAATGTTCGGCGCTGACAACATCAACATTTCCGGACCCTCGGTTCGGCCTGAGGGCTCACCTGCAGTTTCTGGTGTATCTGGAGTAACTCATCGTAGATCTGGTTGACCTGACGTGGAAGCACACCCTGCTTGTTTGAGGCTCTGGACGCTGGGGAGCTGACACGTTTCAAAGGAGACTCACTAGCGTCACTGCAACAGTCAGTCCAGTTCCTTGAATCTGAGGCCAAATTAGTTGGTTCAGCAACTGCTAAGAAAATTAAACTTAAATTAAAAACTTAATTTATAGTTTTACGTATCCTCATAGTATTGTTAAAAAGTTTCAAGGACTATATGCAGAGAGAAAGAATGATATAGCAAACAGTGAACATTTAGAAAATTTGGATGAAGGCCACACAGGAATTCTTTGTGGTCTTTTTGCAACTTCTCTGTAAATCTGAGATTACTCCAAAAATGAGTGCGCGAAAGCACTTACGGATTAACTACCTAGGCCAAGAAATGGAAAGTTACCTCAGAAACTCCGGAGCACATTCCCTTCTCTCCCTTACACCAAATTAACCGCTAACCCAAATACAGTGCTCATCATTGTTTCACTTCTTTTTAATTTTTACTACTTATGTTTAAAAAATTATTTGTTTTGCCTGTCTTTAAACTTTATATAACGTCTGTAGTTAAATAATCATATAATTACACAACCTCTATAACCTCCCCCGTTAAATAACGCGTTCCTGTATTAACGATGGCGGCAGGTTCACCACCCTCCACTGCTTCACCTGTGCTGTGTTTTTTGCACACGGACACCTGAGCAGTGCTGCCTGCACAGAGGCCAGGCGGCCCTGCACCTGGCTCCTGGCGCCCACGGTGAGCACTCCCCTAGGGCACACGATCAGCAGCAACGCTGCAGGGTTGCCGGGTACACGTGCAGAGTCAACTGCATGGTGCCCAAAGCTAACCAGCTCCCCTGACAGCAGTGGAGGGCGAGGTCCTCCTGCTTAGCTCCTCGCCAGCACTGAGCTATCAGAACTCACGCTCTGCTAATCCTGAGCACAGTGGTTTTCCCTTGCATTGGCCTCCAGCTGGGGCAGCGCCCCGGCTTTGAGAAGGGCTCTCCCACAGTACTCCCCGTCTTGGACAGACTGGGGAGCCAAGACAAAAAGTAGGAACGTTTAAAAAGGAAAACGTCTCCCTTCCCTCACTCAGCAGACGCCCTTCAAGGGGAGACACCCTCTTCGGGCTCCCGTCCCCCCAGCACCAGCCTGAAGACTCCTTAGTTCTGTCAGCCTTTACACACACTCAGCACTTGTTCAGTGGTCATCCGTGGGAAAATCCACCGCACAGCAGGAAACACAAGCCGGCAGTATTCTTCATGCTCCTCGCACACTGAGACGAATGATGAAGAGGACGGAGCAGCGAGTGTCCTGTGTGTGCGGGAGACACAGAGGCTCCCAGGGGCAGCTCGGTCCTGCAGCCAACAGGGGAGGGCACCACCCCAGCTGCCTCTTTCCCTGAAATCCTGGCAAAACTAGGATAGGCAGCCAGGTACACAGAGAGCAACTACTGGCTCAGGGCCAAAGGAAGCCAGACCTCAAGTGATCTGGACAATTTTCCTAAAATGTTTAAGGAATAGCCACCTACTACCATAATTTTACTCACTTCCTAACAAATACTGACATGAAAAAGAACTGAAGAAATTATAAAAATATTCAGTTGATTATTAAGCGCTTTTGATAAACTCTGAGAGTGTACAAATTCTACTGGAAAATCATGAAGTTTATTTTTTCTTCTCCTTTAGCTTAATGACAAGCGCAGTAACAAGCTCATGGCTTACAAAAATCCAGGACACAGAAATACAGACCCCTGAGAACCAGGGTTATTACTATGGGGTAAGCTTTATGTGCCCTACTCGACAGAGTTACTGTTTAAATGACTGTTCCAAAATGAGTATTTCTCTTACCTTTGTTTATCTGTTTAAAAGACTGCTTGTTTATTTCGGAGGTACTAACCCTATGATCATTCCCAATGAACTCTTCTTCTGTTTCCCGTTGTTTTAAATCTTGAAAAGAATCCAGTTCCTCATCTAGGCTTTAAAAAAAATTCTATCACAGCATTCTGGAAGATTTCTATAGCATTTAAAGCAGGTGAGACTGCTTTTCACATATTAACAGCGTAACAACTGTGAAAAACGTAACAAGTAAACATGTTTAAAAAAGCAAAAGGAAAAAATGTAAAGTACCGATCACTGATGCTGAAAACTCACTACAAAGATCCTTCTACACATTCAAACAGGCTCAACTGCAAACTGCACACCCTGTGGATGCTCCACACTCCTCCTCCTGACCCTGGATGCTGCTGTGCGGCAGATCTGACAGGCACTGCTTTCTCTAATTGTAACTAAGAGAAATAGTGTTGAAGGTGAGAAAACGGAACCCTGAAGTTCAATTAACTGACAGGTGACATAACCAGCAAAAGGTGAAGCAGAACTAGAATCCCAGGTATTCTCTCCAAAAAGATCATCTGAACGTTGACATTTCCAGACCAGTGCTGTTCAAAGAGAATATACTGCAAGTCACAAAAGATAATTTAAAATTTGGGGCAATTCCCTGGCAGTCCAGTGATTAAGACTCTGTGCTCTCACTGTCAACAGCCCGGGGTTCAATCCCCAGTCGGGGAACTAAGATCTCGCAAGCCCCTCGGTGCCGCAAGAAGAAAAAACAAAATTCTAACAGCCACATTGAAAACATAAAAAGACATGAAATTTTAACAATATGCTATATTTAACCCAGTATATCTAAGACACTGTCATTTTAACATACAATCGATATATATATATATATATATATTTTTTTTTTTTTTTTTTTTTTTTTTTTTGTGGTACGCGGGTCTCTCAGTGCTGTGGCCTCTCCCGTTGCGGAGCACAGGCTCCGGACGCGCAGGCTCAGCGGCCATGGCTCACGGGCCCAGCCGCTCCGCGGCATGTGGGATCTTCCCAAATCGGGGCACGAACCCGCGTCCCCTGCATCAGCAGGCGGACTCTCAACCACTGCGCCACAGGAGAAGCCCAATCAATATTTTAAAATAAGACATTTTACATTCTTTTATCCATCTTTAAAATCAGCTGTGTATTTTATACTCACAGCACATCTCAATTCAGACCAGCCCCATCTCAAGAATTCAACAGACACCTGCAGCCTGTGCTGGGCAGCTCTACGACTCCACCCTAGATCACAACTAGGGACTGTGGAAAAACTGTCCAATGTTAGAAATATTCACAGTCCACAAGCCTCAACTTGTAACTTGAAATTACACCCAGACTGCTTACCTTAAAGATGATAAAACCATCAGTTAAATATATGAAAATAATTTCCATGAATTCATAATTAACTTCCAGCAATTTTCTCTTTCCTTCCTCTATATTCGATCAACGCCATGTCCAAATCTTGACTCCAGATCAACTAGGTGACTTTGTGAGCGCCAAAGCAAACAGCAGTAACAGTAATGATGATAAACAGCGGTGCATCTGAGTGCTTCTCTACATACTGAACACTGTTCTAAGTCCTTTACATGGATTAATTCGTTTAATCAGAGAATGAAGCAATTCAAGCTCCAAAATATCGATCACGTTAACAGATACTTTAGGCACAACTTTCTTTTTTTCTCTCCACAATACCCCAACGTTTCATTTTGTATACATACACATCTTTATGGTTTAACGTTATTTCAAAATGTCTGCTCCCTCTCCATACCTAAGCACTTCCTTCTGCCACATATTTTTGGCATTAACAGTATTCAACTTAGAACTTTATTTCACCTTAGCTTCCATTGTTTTTACAGTGGTTTTATCCAGAGTAAAATCTCTTCTGCAAAACTGCTGACCCCTCACAGCCCAGCACCACATCATACATATACTGTAGGCATTGATACCAGCTCCCTGGGCTGACTTCTTCCATCTCTCTTTCTGCTACCTGGAACACAGTGCTCACCACACCAGGAGACACAACGACACCGACTGAGTTAATACCGCTGCCTAACAAACTTATACTCATTTTTACCCTAATTCCTTATTTAATTAAAAAAAACAGGGGGAGCTTCCCTGGTGGCGCAGTGGTTGAGAGTCCGCCTGCCGATGCATGGGACGCGGGTTCGTGCCCCAGTCCGGGAAGATCCCACATGCCGCGGAGCGGCTGGGCCCGTGAGCCATGGCCGCTGAGCCTGCGCGTCCGGAGCCTGTGCTCCGCAACGGGAGAGGCCGCAACCAAGAGCGAGAGGCCCGCGTACCACAAAAAAAAAAAAAAAAAAAAAAAGGGGAGGTGGGGAGCAAGGTCTTCATTTGGGTCCTGGATGAAGAGCCATCTATCACACAGTGTAAGTAACTGCATTATGCCAGCAAACACGATGCTAGGTTTGTGCTTTTATCAAATTCTCAGTAACAATCACTCAGTTTCTCCAACCACTCAGCAGGCTCCTCTCAGAGAAAAGCAAACACACAGGCAGCCCCTGACCCTCCTTAGTTTCCCGAGATGCCCAGGGAGGCCCGAGCAGGACTCGGGCTACCTTGCCATCTGACGGTCCCACGCTTGAGGGCACCACGGGGGGATGCGGGGCCGCGCCTCCTCTCATCAGAGTAACATCTCAGCGACGGACCAGCTTCATCTCCACGTGAGCAGAAACCGAAGTCCTCTGTGAACAGGAAAGACGACTGCAGAGGCTGCTCACTAAGGTTAGATATCAACGACCTCATTCTCGACCCCGAAACGTAGGAGAACAAAGCTACGTACCGATTTCCTTCCTGTCTCCCTAATGCAGACTTCTAGAAAACAGGCATCAAGTCAGCTCTTCAAACAGCACTGACGTTCATCACCGCCCCCCACCCCCGCACGTGACGCCGTCAACGACGCGGGGAAGCAAGCAGAGCAGGTGCCTCTAACCCTGTTCTATGGGTCGGTACCTAAGGACCGCAGGCGGTAGGCGAACTCCCCGAACGTTCAGAATCCGCCCTCCTTCCACCTCGTCACGACATCCCGCCAGTGCCGAAACGTTCAACACTTTATTTCTCCCCTTTATGCACTTCAAGCATTAAACGCTGCGCAATAAACTATATCTCCTGCGGTGAAAAAAGGAGCGAGCGCCTCCCCAGCCGCGCGGACACCCGGCCCGCCACCCTACCTGGGGTGCAGGGAGGCCGCCGTCGCCACTCCGCCACGTCCGGCCGCCGGCGCCCGGGCTGAAAGAGAGCGACGGAGCAGTGACCGGGGCGGGCCGGGCCGCCCGGCGCCCCCGCCCCGCACAACCGGCCTGATCCCGGGTCCCCAGCCCGGCGCAGCGCCCCCTCCCTGCCGCCCCGACACGCGCGCCGAGTCCGCGCACAGAGGCGGCCACCGCGGATCCACCAGGCCGGGCGCCCGCACCTTTCGGCTTGAAACCGGCTCGGACTCCCCGCTATGGGGCGGGACCGAGGCGGTTCCAACCCGCACGCAAGTCACAGCCGGGAACGCCTGCCACGCATCTACGCGCTGACGTGCACGGTCCCTCCCGCTCCCGATGCCCGCCGAAAGCACCCTCCTCACGAGTGCACGCACGCCGCCGCCGCCAGGGGCCATGCCTCGCGCCCACGCTCCGACCCGCAGATCCGGCGACCCGCGGACTTGGCATGCGCCGACAGGCAGGGCAGGACCTCACCTCGGCGGGGCAGCCGCCCCATACGCCGTAGCGCCTTTTGAGGCGCTCCACCATCAGGTCCTGCCCGGGCGGCTTCACCACCCTCGGCTCCATGGCCGCGGCCGCCGTCGTCTCCCTGGCAACGGCGCGCGGCCGGGCAGGGCGGGCGCAGCGGATTTGCGCCGTGACGCACGGCGCGCCGCGCCGCCGACGTCTCCCCGACAAAAGCGCGGCCGCTGGCGCAGGTCCGTGCTCGCGGGCCGTGGGGGCGCGTTGCGGGCCGGTGCGCGGGTCTCTCCTGTTTTCCTTTCCTTCCCGAGGGTCGCGCCGAGGGGCAGCCCGCGCGGGTCCGTCTCATAAGCGCTCGAACCCATCGGAAGCAGCTGTGAGACACTAATCTTGGAGAAGTCGGTTTCGGCCAAAGCATCCGTTACCAAGCTTGTGAGTCCACAGTTGTAATCTTTAGGGCGCCTCCGAGTGCCTCCCGCAGCCTGGAATCCCTCGGGAAGCGCCCGGAAACCCGCATGCATTCACCCACCCACTCCCCGCCCCCCGCATACACACACACGCAAACACTCCCACACTCGGAGGGTCGGGGCCGTCCGCCGCTCCCGGCACACGGACCCCACATGATCCTCGCACTACAGGCGGTCAGCAGGTGCTGTCCCAGGACTGCCTGTTTCCAAACCCCAAACGGCGCGACAGCCCCACTGCCTCACTACCCGAAATGAGGCGGCTCCGCTGGAAAGAACCCCGGAGGGCAGAAGGCACCGCCGGCAGTGGTTGGAATACGCAAAACGTGCTCTCCCGGGGTGCTCTGTGGTGCCACACGAGTAAGCTGATGAGAACGTGCCCCCTTTTTCTGTCGAACTTTTGACACTAGCCATTTCCAAGTAAGTTTTCAGTGTATACCCAACTGGAAAACAGTCCTCTCCTTGGGAGCTCTGGAAATTAGGTGGCAGTTTAAGTTTACGGATCTTTTATCTCCTTACTTTGGTTCCAGAATGAAAAAACAACTAGATGCACAAGTAATGAATATTTTAAATGTCATGGCTGTTAACAATTGTCACTTTATTTTTGCTACAAAATTCACCAGAAAAAGGTACTGCAACAATCTAGTATAAACCAAATCTTTAACCAAAGAACATGGTATAGATAGACCTTTTTAAAATACTCATACTTTATCACAATAACTGCAAGGAAAAATTCAAGTTCTATCAGAACCAAATGCAGTTTGAGGTAGTAGAAACAGATGACAGGTTTTTTAAAAAGTCTAAATACTCAACTTACTTAAAATGTAAAAATTAATTTAATACCTTGGGAAGAGCACAGGAAGCTACATAACATTTTAAGGAAAGAAGGTACTCTGTTAGCTATACAGGAGGTGCAAGAATTTATAGAAGAGCACTTTGGTTAAGTCTCTACCCTCTGGCTCTACCCACTCACAAGTGAATCTTTATTCATAAATGAGCACACCAATAGTGAAAATTACCAAATATATTCCAAATCTGAAATAAAAACTATCCAAGTCATGGTCCCTTTATCCAAACAGTAAGTATATCCATGCAGGAAGTCTAATATCTTAGAAGAAACTAAAATTGCATATATCATATTCCTTCAATAGTTTGAGAAGGTCTATTGCTTTTAACAAGATTAGTATTACTCCATTTTAATACAAATATGTCAGGAGTACATAAACACAAGTACACCTGAAATACACCAGTGTTTAAACTTTTATTTCACACCATGCAAGGTCAATTATAACACATTAAAAAGTGACAACAGCTATAAGCTGCAATTTTATATTTATGCATTGGAAATGTCCATTTTCAAAAGCTGAACATAATTACCATGTTGTCATAACAGCTAGGCTTCAATTCAACTGTTTATACAGGTAAAATCTACTATGAAAAACAATGATTTTATATCTGTCCACATTCTGTGATAACAATTCTTCGACTAACAGACCCTTCAGGAGAACCAAAGGATTCAATCTTTTTCACAGTATCCATGCCATCTTTAACAAACCCAAATACTACATGCTTAAAGTCCAAATGCTCTGCTTTTTTCAGTGTTATGAAAAATTGAGAATTATTGGTATCCTGGCCTCGATTGGCCATGGATAGTAAGCCAGGACTGGTATGTTTCACATCAAAATTTTCATCTTCAAATTTATCTCCATAAATGGACCGTCCTCCTGTTCCATCGTGTTTGGTGATATCTCCCCCCTGAAAAAAGATTTCAATTAACAGGAATCCCAAATAAAATGTTACAAATACATACAGAACTAACCACTAAAGGGTAGGTCCTCAACACCCAGCTTCTTTGAGAACGCAGTCTGAAAACTAAGAAACACCCACTTGTGAAAGAAGACAAACAATGAAAAGATCTTTTTCCCACCCTTGATTTCCAGCAGGTTCAAGGCATTAAAAATACGAACCGTTTTAGGCTGAAAGTTCTTGTGGGGACAGAAGCTGGGGCTGTGGAAATGCTAAAGAAGTCTAAAGAAAATCGTAAGTAAGGAGAAACACCCAAATTCCCCAAGTTGGTGTGCTGCACTTTTTCTAGACACCCATTGTGATGTACACTTAAGACTTACTTGGCAAACAAAATTTGGAATCACTCTGTGAAAAATGGAGTTCTTGAAACCAAAGCCCTTCTCTCCAGTGCACAGTGCTCTGAAGTTCTCAGCAGTTTGAGGAACAATGTTTGAAAATAATTCCATGGTTATACGTCCCAGAGGCTCATCATCTGCGCAAACATCAAAAAACACCACAGGATTTGTCTCCTTTGCTCTCGGTGATACCTGTTCTTCCTGGGGTTTCAATAAATTCTGTTGACATTCTTCAAATTTTTTCTTAAAACCATCAGCCATTTCTTTAGTTTTAAATCTCACTGCAAGCTGTTCCACTTTGGCTTCTCCATCTATTAAACAACAAACAACACAGTGACCTTTGTGTTATAATAACTGTTATAAATTGTTTTATGTATTTGTTATCAATTTTAGAAAAATCCCCAAACCGGAAAGTAGCATTTGAGTGTAGAGCTCACCAGCATAATCTGAGGCAGTCCAAACTAAAGCATTGTTGGAAACATTCAAGGGTTTCAGTTCCATTGTTTTGGTGATGACGTGGTTTGCACACACTTTGAGCACCTGGTCTCTTCTCATCAGGACCCGGTAGTAATTCTTCATCGTGTGCCAGAGGATCTTCATGTCTCCAACCCCACGCTCCTTCCACTGACTGGCCTCTCGATCCCACCTGTAAAGTTTGGCTCTCTCTTTAAATAAAATTTCTTCATCTTCTTCTCCAGATTTTACTTCTACCTGTGACAGGACATGAAATTATCTCTAAGATGCTGCTTATAAAATATTCCATAACAAATTCCAAGATCCAAATTCCTTAAGACACTGGCATGAACAGAATTTGAAAACAGTTAACATCCTAGGATTACAAATACATCTGATTTGGATGAGGCAGGAAAAATCTGTCATTACACATTTTCCCCTTATGTAACATTCTTCCTCATTTTGGAAACTAAATACATTCTTTTACAAGAGAGGTTTCAAAAAAATGCTTGTTCTTAAATATTATCTACTGATTGAGGTTGAAACTGATAAAAGTAATTTGCCTAAAACAACATTCTTGTCCAGAAAAAGTACAATTTACTTTTTATTGAAAGGACTGTGGCAAATATGAGATTAGATGTTGGTTGGGTTTTTTTCTTTTGCCCCTAGAATTACGTTACTGAAAACAAACATGCAAAAATTAAGTTCTTCCCAAGGATTTCATATAGAATTTACCAAATAACATTTGTATGTAAATTTCTTTAAAAAGACTATTTGAGGGCTTCCCTGGTGGTGCAGTGGTTGAGAGTCCGCCTGCCGATGCAGGGGACACGGGTTCGTGCCCCGGTCCAGGAGGATCCCACATGCTGCAGAGCAGCTGGGCCCGTAAGCCGTGGCCGCTGAGCCTGCGTGTCCGTAGCCTGTGCTCCGCAACGGGAGAGGCCACAGCAGTGAGAGGCCCGCATACCGCAAAAAAAAAAAAAAAAAAAAAAGACTATTTGAACTTAAAGGCTGAACTTCTAATAAAGAGCTTCCATTTGAAACGGTCAATGTTCTGAAAGAAATGCAAACAAGGCCAAGCCCTACAAATCAAGCCCATGTCAAGTTTTAAACTTAAAATGTGAAGTTATTAGTAAGGTTTTCACTCTTTAATATTTACCTCTGGTAATGACACTATTGGTTCAAAATGGATATCTTCATTATGAACTACCTCTTCATCACTACCATCTTCATCTTCGCCAACTTTACTGGTTGACTGTGCTCCGAACACAGCTGCTCCAGTGTTTGCCCACTGGAAATTTTTATCTGATGAATAAATTAGGACACTTAAACAGTGGTATCTATTTTAATAAGCTCTTAATCCCAGTTAGATTACTTTATGAATGAATCTAATTTCCAATGATGTAACACACTTCTAATAAAAATGTTTAAACTTGTACTATTCTGGCAGATTAAACTCATGTGGTGAGTACACAGGACTTTTAGTAACATTTATGTCTAGATATACAGATAGGGTCTAGGATCATCTGAGCCTTAGGTCTTCATGATACTGAACTACAGAAGAACTTTCAGTAATGAAGCAGGTTCTTAATTAAAAGTACATACTTTGAAACTCTGAAAACCCAGCTCAGCTCCAAAGGTAGTTCATTTCATAAAACATTCTATCACATGAAAAATATAACTTTTGAACCTAAAAATGTTCTCAAAGAAGCCAAATCTGCTACTTCCATATTAGCCGAAGCAGACTAAACATGTTTATAACTTCTCTACCTCAACTTCCTCCTAAGGTAACTAGAGCTGGAGCTTAAACTTCTTGGCCAGGTGGCACTGCAGCCTTGGGAGAAGCTGACCCCCACTGTCTTCAAGCAATACTAGGCTTAACTTAGTTAAGGGGTGAAAAGGCTCCCCACTCCCACGCAGAGGAACAAAGACTTTTACTCCCCCTCACGGAGAAGGTGAAAACTAAAAGCTTCTTCATCCGCATCTCGAATGTGAGGACCCAGCCTGCTAATACATTCCCCACTATCCTAGAGGAAAGAAACCTCTCAACTCTTCATCACTTGCTGACAAAATCACTGCTCTCTAAACCTACATCTGATGCAAAAACTCAGGAGAAGGCAAAAATGTCACGGATCAGTTAAAAACAGCACCCTGAAGAAAGAACAAAATTAGTGTCTAAAGCAGTAACTCCTAAGTGAGGTTTAATGGGGAGAAAAAAACAGGAAAAAAGAAAAAAATTATTAAGAAGATACAGCAAAAGAATGCTCTGAAACAAGAAGAGCACAATCTCAGGTTGTGTGGGGGGCTTCCTGAGAACAGTAACCACAGATCTACATGATACACAGGCGTAGGGCTCAAAAATAACTGGCTCAGGAACTCCCAAGCAGAAGAAAATTTTAAATTACCCCAATACCCTGAGAGGTATGGCAGAAAGTCTCAAAATTCCTCTGAAGCAATGGTTCTTAACACTGGGTGCATATTAAAATCACACCAACAGCTTCTGTAAAATACCAGTGCCTGGGCCGCAGGCCCAGAGAGCCCAACATAACTATCAGGTGTTTCTTTTTTCTTTAAAAAGCTCCCAAGAAATTCTAATATGAAGCCAAGAGTTGAAAACCACTGTTCTAAAGGGACAGGAGAAAGAACTTATACAGTAAGAGTATAAAGATGTGCACATCAGTAGTATCAACTTAACAACAACTGTGTTCTAGATAATAGTACCTAGGAAGCTTCCACTCTGAGTCCGGGTTTAATGAAAACATTACAGAATCTCAAGGAAATAAGATAAAACGTCAAATCACGGACAAAGGGGAGCAGCAGATAAACATGTGTTCCTTGTGTTCTCTTAGTTTCCATATGAAATATTACACAAAAGACAGGGAGTGACTGACAGACCTGCCTGTGAAGAGGACTTTCAGGAGAAGACAGGAAAAAAAAGGAACAAAAGAAAACATGAAACAAAAATAAAATGAACAGATGAAGAAAAAGTAATCACCACAGAAATAACACATAACAGAAGAGGAGGAAAGGATTAAAAAAAAAAGACTCCTCGTAGCTTAAAACCAACCAAACAAAAAGTTTAAGATCAAAAAGGTCCACACAATGCCAGAAATAAGTTTAAAAAACAAAAAAACATTCTGGTGAAACTGATTACCTTAAAAAAAAAAAATTAAATCCCATAAGCTCTTAATCAAACAAGGCAAGATGAAATTCTAAAATATTAAAAAAACTTATAGTAGTGTGAAAATTCCCCATGAAAAGCTATGAAATTGATTCCAGGGGAATTTAGTTTCAAAATGCTATTCTGTGCTTACTAGCACAATCTAAATTAAATAAAGCAGGCATTTAACACGCAAGAAAACCAATGATAATTTAAAGGAAAGTAATGACAAAATCTGAAGATAAATAAAAAACATAAACAAAAGAACTGATAAAACCAAAAGCTACTTCTTTGAAAAGACAAAGCACAAATTCCTGTGAGATCTAAGAACAAAACAAGAAATGTAGTTTAAAAAAGAGCTTGGTAAATAATCTCATGGAAAAAGGAGTGAACGTCAGCAAATAATACTCAGGGTGAGCCTCCCACGTGGCATGAGTCTTGCCTACCTCACACTTCATTGTACAGTACTGATGGAGTACTTTGAAAAAGGTATACCAAGTATCAAGCAACCTAACACATCAATTTTTATTTGGCTTTTTATTTGTGGATAATTATACCTACTATACACTGTTGTATCTGTTGACCTATGACTTCAGGCTACTTATTAATAAAAATAAAGCAACCTGACATCAGTGAAGCTATGAATTCCAACATAACGTAGCATCTGAAGGTAATTTCTAAAAGTTTTATATGTGTTTCCATAAATGACAGGAACTGTTCTGTTTTTTTTTTTTGCTGATTGGCTAAACCCAGTGTTAGTGAAACAAGTAAAAATATGTGAGAGGGAATTCTGAATTGGATTATCATGTAAGTATGTATCTTCAACAAAATTTATTCGACAATTCAAGCATCTTGTTCAATTTAGGTGGTGCTATAATCAGATACATGTAAGCTACCTTAAGAATGAGAAAATATGCTAATTTTTTCAAGCTTCTGAAACAAGGAAAAGGATTATTTTCTACAAATGATACCCAAATGGACCAAAAATAGAAAAAAATCACTGGAAAAGGTGGGAAAGCTCACCAGTTATAAATGAGCACAACCCTTATATTAAAAAGCACAATCAAGGATATTGCAAAAATAAAAAACTGCAAAATCATCTCCTTAAAAATTACTGATGCACATATCTTGAAATATTAGTAAATCAAAAGTATAACTAAAAGAACAATGTGCCAATCCCAAGGTTATTCCAAAACTGGAGTGACGGTTCTGCATTTCAGGATGGGGAAGGCTAGCACCATGAGTTACAATGAATGACGAGAAAATTCTTATGGTTATATTAATAATAGCAAAAATAACAATAAAACAGAAGCCCTTCCTTTATTACAACACTAGACAGCTGGAGTGCAGGGCTGGGGAAACAAATGGCCAGGTGAGTGACAAAGGGCTTGCTCCCCCCACGTGTGCATATTTCTGTAATACAATCATTAAAACCGCTCCTCCTGATCTTACCTTTGGACCCAAAAGCAAAATCCCCAGAATTACTGGAAGCCAAGTCTGCAAATGACAGCCCTGTGCTACTTCCAAATCCAAATGAAACTGTTTTGCTTTCCACTGGCAAAAGGAAAAGAGCAATTTAATATTTCATTTAATACATGTTGAACATCAAAGCTTTACTCAGGACCCAAAGAGAATGGGGGTAGGACCTGCTGTACTACTGAGAGGTATGGGGTGGGATGGGGTGTGGAACATTTATAATCTGGTTATCTCTCTGAAGAAAACTTATAAAAGACATCCAAGTTCTGAGCTTCTTCATTGTTATTACGTTTTCAGGTACTATTCTCAATGCAGAATATACCAAGAGCATACCCAAAATCATTTTTTAAAAATGAGATGTAGATCTATACTAAATCAGATAGAGAGCTATACAGTTTCTGCTTTACACAATCTAATATAATCTAAAACATTCATTCAAAGGCAGGATTTCAGGAAATATCTAAAGATTTTTTGTATTCTCAATTGTAAAAAATAAGCTCATAAAAGCGAAATATTTCATGCCCCTTTATAAATCTCAAATTTTGTTTTAAGAAAGGGAGTTTCTGGATTTGCATTTAAAAGTCTATCGTCTCAAAATCACAGGTGTACCTTATGTAGTAATGCATGCCTAGAAGGTTTTTATAAACATGTATCAAATTGTACCTTGGCTTGTAGAATCTGCACCATTTTCCTTTCTAGTACATAAATCCACAGGTTTATCGACAGCTTCAGAAGAAATAGGTGGTGAACTAATACATTTGGTAGTAAACTCTGGTTCTTCAGATTTACACAAAAATGGTAGAGTCACTTTACTGCCATCCGTACACACACTGTCAGCCGTGCTAGTTATGCCCTCATTCTGGGATTTCTGCAAAGAGGAAGTAACAAATAACTATGACATTAAGTACTGATTGACAAAAAGGATCATATACCCTATTTTAAAAGAAACCGAGGACTTGGAGTTCTGGACAAAATGGAGTAAGCACACTTTTCTCTCTCCCACTCCACCTTTCATCCTACCTCTCCCAGCACCTACAGCTGAATTGGACTGAAACAGATAAAGCGACTAGAAGAAGCCTCTGAAAAGTGGATGAAAGCAGAAGGATTAAAAATCTCAAGACATGGGACTTCCCTGGTGGCGCAGTGGTTAAGAATCCACCTGCCAATGCAGGGGACACGGGTTCGAGCCCTGGTCTGGGAAGATCCCACGTGCCACGGAGCAACTAAGCCCATGCACCACAACTACTGAGCCTGTGCTCTGGAGCCTGTGAGACACAACTGCTGAGCCCACATGCCACAACTACTGAGCCCACATGCCACAACTACTGAAGCCCTAGCGCCTAGAGCCTGTGCTCCGCAACAAGAGAAGCCACCGCAATGAGAAGCCTGCGTACCACAAGGAAGAGTAGCCCCTGCTCACTGCAACTAGAGAAAGCCCGTGCGCAGCAATAAAGACCCAACACAGCCAAAAAATATATATATATATGTATATATTTATATATGGCCCACTGGTGAGGAGCAATGGCTGAGATGTAGGTGGCAGCCAGGCCTGGTGATGAGACCACGGACAACTTGGCCTCCACGGGCCAGCCCGTCGGGGTCCCCGCACCACAGCCGGAACCCAAGGAGGTGCTGGCCTGAGCCATGTGCCCCCGTGCACACTGCTGGGGCGTGGGGGCACCTCCAGGCCACATGGCCCATCATCCACAGCTGCCTGCCCCCAGCCAATGAGGGCAGTCCCTGCCTCCTGGACACAACCTCCTCCCAAACCCCTGCGGCAACCATGGGTTCTGGAAATGGACTAGGCTGAGCCGACGAGGTCGTGCCTGGGCCCCTTTCCTGACCTGCTTCCTACCTGCCTACAGCGGGTGTCACAACAAGAAAGTACTAAACCTGGAGGAAGAGGGTTTCTGGCCAGAACTGCTGGATGGCGGCAAGAGATTTGAGATTTTTCTCTGACTGTCCCCCAGTTTAACAGAAAAAGAAAGCCCCTCACTATGGTAGATGGTCCCCAGGTGTAAAGACTACTGGAGAGACAGGCAAAGTGACCATCTGAAATTCTGGCCTTACCAAATTCACTTTCAATCAAAACACCACAAACTTCCCCCTTCCTAAGAGCCATCTCATTAGAAGATGTATTTATAGTAAACTTCTGTTTTTTACTTAGGAAAAAGAGAAAGAAAAAAGAACAAAAAAGACTCTCAAGACCTGAGAGGTAATCTTGGTGAGAACCCCGCGGGAAATTTTTCCTGCCCCCACCCACTAACCCACATCCCAGGCAGGGTACGAGAGCTGTCCAAAACTGCAGCTGCCGACGGCACAGATGGAAAAGGGTCCAAGAAAAGTCAACTCTCCTTGGCCGAGGGTGGGGAATGTCATGAAATGATCCGTGTGCTGAATGATCAGAAAAACTTTGAAAAGCTCTTCTAACAATGTTCCAAAAAAGGACAAATACTCTTAAGACAAATGAAAAGATAGGTGTCAGGCAAAAAAATATAAAGCACAAAAGAAAATCAAATGGGACTTCACAACTTAAAAATACAATAACAGAAATAAAAATATTTACAGAATGCTCCATCCAACTGCAGCAGTATACATGTTCCTCTCAAGCACGCATGAACATTTATGAAGAAAGACCACATTCTAGGCCATAAAACAAACTTCAGCAAGTTCAAAAGAACAGAAACCATACAAAGTATATTCTCAGTCCATAGTGGAATTAAACTAGAAATCACTAACAGAAATATAGCTGAAAAAGAATCTCCAAATATCTGGAGATTAAACAACACATTTTTAATACACATGTCAAAGTCTCTGGACACATTAAAAATACTATGAACTAAATAGAAGTGAAACTACAGCTTACCAAAATTTGTGGAATGCCAACAAAAGCAAGGAAGGGGAACTTTGTAGCACTAAATGCATATATTAAAAAGAAGATCTAAAATCGATAAACCTTCACCTTAAAAAACTAGAGAAAAAAGACCAGTATAAACGGAAGGCACAAAGAACTAAAGAAATAATGAAAAGCAGAGCAGAAATCAATAAAACAGAGAAAAATTAACAAGATAAAAAATGGATTCTTTGAAAAGGTCAATAAAATTTGATAAACCTCTAGTCAAGCTCACCAAGAAAACAAAATAGATGACATAAATGACTAATATCAGAAATGAAACAGGAGCTATCAACACTGATCCATGGACATTAAACGGGTAATAAATTTCAATGAACTTCACAAACACTGTTATGCCCACAAATTTGATAATGTAGAGGAAATGGACCAACCAATTCCTCAAAAGACACAACCTACCAAAACTGACATAAGAAATAGATAATGTGAATGGGCCTATATTTATTAAAGAAAATGTACCATCAATTAATGTCCTTCCAAAAAAAATAATGATAGTAAGTACCAGGCCCAGATGGTTTCAGTAGTAAATTCTATCAAACATTTAAGAAAGAAGTATTACCAATTCCTACACTGTGTTCCAGGAAACAGAAACAGAGGGAACACTCCCTAACAAAGTACGTGAAGCAAAAACTGATAGGAGAAAAACAAACATGCTCAGCAACACTCCTCTCAATAATCAATAGAACGAGCAGAAAAAAAACTAGCAAGGATAGACTGGACTTGCACAACACAGTATCAACTGATTCGATCTATTTAGAAACCTGTTTTCCCTGCAGAAACAATAACGAATGAACTGTGGTACGTCCTCACAAGGGAATACCACCCAGTGACAGAAAGAAACACACTAACACTACACACAGTAACTGGGCCAAATCTCAAAGGCATTATGCTTTTGAGCATAATGAGTGAGTGTAAAAAGCTAGTATCAAAGGTTACACAAAGTATGATTCCATTCATGCTAGACTGGGAAAGGCAAAAACGTAGAAACAGAAAACAGATCAGCAGTTACCAGAGGTTCCGAGCGGGGGAGGATCTGAACCGAAAGGGACAGTAGGAAGGAATTCTTTGGGCTGTTGGAACGGTTCTGTACACTGCCTGCCTGTGGTGGGGATTACAAGAATCCAGGCATGTGTAAGAACTCACAGAAAATACACACACAGGGAAAAGTGAATTTTCCTTATGTAAAATTTAAAAATTAATACAAATGAAAAAATCATTATTTCTTAATGACTGAAGCCCAAGAAAACAGTCCATTCTGTTCGTGTCAAATGATTTAGGCTAACACAGCAGTATTATTCATAATAGCCAAGAAGAAGAAACAACCCAAATGACCATCAACAGATGAACGGGTAAACAAAATGTGGTATGTTCATACACTGAAATATTATTCGGCCATAAAAGGAACGAAATACAGATAAATGCTACAATGTGGATATACCTCAAAAACTTACTAAGTAAAAGAAGACAGACACAAAGGACCACACATTATTATTTGTTTATATGAAATGTCAGAATAGGCAAATCTACAAAGTACATCATTGGTTATTCCAGGCCTAGAGAAGACGGGTGGAAATGGGGAAGGGTGGTGACTGCTAGAGGTTAACAGGGCTTCTTTTTGGGATGATGAAAATGTTCTAAAACTGACTGTGGTAAATATACGAAAACCAACTGAGTTGTACATTTTAAAATGGGTGAATCATATCACAATTAACGTTACCCAAAAAATGTAGGCTAGATTACTTGGGAGAGGGGAGTGCGTAATCCAGCGCCTAATACATTCGCCACCTAAGAGTCCATGAATGAACAACTCTTGTAGACAAATCAAATACCGTATCCCCAATGCTGAGCACAGTGCCAGCTCACACTAAGCACTTACACATACAGTACACTTAGGTGTTTTATGCAGGGGATGCCTATCTGAAGATCTCGCATAGTCCAAGATGAATCTGAGTGTAAAACAGGAAGGGTGCATCCTAAGAGGACGTATATCTACACCCATTACACAGCACATTTCAGCTTTAATGGTTGTTAGTTCTCTGTTTCGTCTCTGTGTATTAAAGGGTGCTCTCCAAAATTACAATTCATCTTGGCAATTTTTTTTCAACCCTTATAATGATTTATCACGTTTAATTTCTGTACCAAAGGTATTTCTGAACAGCTCTTAGGACCGCTATTTAATGAACATTATGAGAGTGTTACAGGATATTTTACAAAAAGATTTTAAGTTATAACAATGATAACACAATAGTCACTCAAATAAGCCATTTCAACGCCTATAAACAGCACAGTTCACAAAAAACTGACAGAAGGTACCAAGTCCTGTGTGCACCACAGGTGGGAAAAGAATAAACAATGTACAATTCAGTCGGTGCATCAGCATAGAGATTATTTTTCAGTGTTCTAAGTTTTGAAAAACATAAATTTTAAATAATTATTTTTAAGTTTTGCACACAAAAGAGTGAGGCCAAATTTAAAATGCATTGTTTCAATTTGCATAACCCAACTTTATATTATGACTGTCCTGTATTTGCTGAATGAAAGACTGGATGCTAAAGCCTCCAGCAGGGAATTCCCTGGTGGTGCAGTGGTTAAGAATCTGCCTGCCAATGCAGGGGACAAGGGTTCGAGCCCTGGTCCGGGAAGATCCCACATGCTGCGGAGCAACTAAGCCCGTGCACCACAACTACGGAGCCTGCGCGCCCAGAGCCCAGGCTCCACAATGAGAAGCCACCGCAATGAGAAGCCCGCGCACCGCAATGAAGAGTAGCCCCCGCTCGCTGAAACTAGAGAAAGCCCGTGCGCAGCAATGAAGACCAAACGCAGCCAAAAAAATTTTTTTAATAAATATTTAAATAAATAAAGCCTCCAGCAGCAGCAATTAGAGAAGATGATTAAGAAATATTGCATATTGTGTACTTCCACTGAGTCCAGGGAAACTGCTGAGGGATTTAAAATATACTTCAGATTTAGTATAGCAAGGCCGCTGATGGAAAAACTTCAGATAGGGCTTCCACAAATCTACTTGGTTATAAAAAAGGAAGTAATGTCTTTACATTAGCTGATGGCCACTAGCTATACGTGCACCGATGAATAAGCTGAAGCCTGTGGAACAGGCGGCATATCCTAGGTGGACAGCTAAAAAAGCAGGCCACCTAGACTCCTCAGAGTCAGACAGACAGTAAAGGGTAGTAAGTCTCCTACAGACTCAGGCCACGTGTTGGGCCACGTTTCTCTCTACCCACGTATCCTTTAAATAAAACACTGCATTCGTAACTAACTCCAGGACTCTGTTTCATTTTAACCATCTTTCCAACAATTTTTAAAAAACAGTATTTCTTGAGAGGCAAGGAACCATTCTGAATATGTCAAAATTAAGACTGTAAACAATTACAAGACAGGGACCTTGTCTTCTAGTTTCTGTGGAATACAAATTAAGACACCAAGGTGTTGATAGCTACTAAAATGACTACACCTGCGCTAAGAAAGTAACCAAATCACAAAGTTATTGGCAAAGCAAGGTATACAGGTCAGGGGAACTAAGTTTCAAATGCTGCTATTTCCTATCCACCCTGCCCACTCCACAATCAGTTAACTTGCAGAGAAAATGAACTACGTAACACCGTTCTTTGCAGGGCGTAGACCTTCTTAGGGACATCTGCACCGCCATGCTGCTGCCCTGACTCCCCAAGCCCAGCACACGCACCGGTTGCAGGGGTGCCTCCGGTCCTCCGGGCAGAACACGAGTCCTCCTCCTCTGGCCAGAGTTGCCTGAGGTGTCCGACCGCTTGCCAGACACACCCCATTATTACCACGTGGTGAGGACCCTCTAGCTTATCGCATCAACAGAGGCAACTGGGCCAGAAGGAGCACACAGAGACGGTCTTACTTGAGCTTCCTGAACTTTGTGAAGCTCCGATTGAAAGTCTTCCCCACTTCCATTGTCCTCATCAGTGTCACTGCAGACTCCACAAAAAAATGTAGGTGGAAGCTTTAACGTATCTGCTTTTGCCTTTTCTTCAACTGTTGGTTTCTTTTCCCAAACAATAATACATTCTTTCTCATTATCTGAAAATCCCATACAACACAAGGAAAAGCAAGTTAAGACGAAAGTAGATGAAGTCCAACTACTCCACAAACAATGGCCCTCAGTGTCATCTACAGATTATAGACCCAAATAACAAGACCCTGGATGCTGATGGAGAACCACCACCACCGGGAGCACAATGTTTTTCACTTCACGTTATTTTTAAATATTTAAAGTCACCAAGGCAAAACTGGTAATTACAGAGGTGACCAGATTGCAAGATTCCTTTTAAACAGAAACTTTTTAAAAAACATTGTAACTAGTAATTTTACTGTTACATACCTGTTAGATTTTCTTCTAACGGTCTACGTTTTTCTGAGTCATCCAAATACAGTTTTCCATTAAGCTTCTTGACAGCTGTGTCGAAATCTTCATCTTAAAGTATAATTTGATTAAATAAAAGAACTTCCAGTAAATTTCAGGAGATTTTCCAGCCAGGAATCTAGGAAAATTATCTCCAACTTCACACTTTCCCTTACTCCCCACATCCAAATAGCAACCAACTTTGCCTATTCCACACCCCGAACGCCTTGTCTGAGCTGCTCTGGCATTCTGGCTCCCCCTCCCATCTCCACTTCCCACAACCCAGTCCTCCACACCACTGCCCAACTGTCCTGCTGAGATTATTCTGAGCACGTAACTCCCCTGCTTGAAAACTTGGACAGGGCCCACAGAGCTTTCCCCAATAAGACCCTGTCTCTGCCTCACAGTTCCCCCACCCCTCTGAGACCCCAGGGAAATGAGAATTGCTTTCAGTCCCCTCAAAATGCCTGCCCTGTTCACGGCAGCCACCCAGGGAATGCTAATAAATGAATGCAGCTCTTTCAGTCGTGACGTCCACTGACTGCTCACACATACATTTAGGCTCAATACCGGCCTGCAGGGCAGCAGGGGTGGGCTCCAGGAAGCAGGCTGAAAGCAATTTCATCACCCCACTCACTACGAGGACCGTGAGCAGAACGCTTTAAAGAAACAGGAGACTTACCGTCCTCCTCCTCTTCGCTGACGTAGTCTGGCCTGTTCTTGTAACAGAAGAAAGTGGGAGGAAGCTGAAGTTTGCTTGCAAGAGCTTTTTGCTCAGGGGTCGGGGTCAGCTCATACACAATGAGAACATCGTCATCTGAGGGAAGATCTTCAGGCTTTTTCTTCTCTTCCACTGTAAGACAAATCAAAAAAATTGATAAAGACAAGGTGTTAAGTAATTAATTAATGTCAATATTCTAACTGAAAATAAAAATCATGGAACTTAATCAGCATGCTGATAAAAACACACATACTTTGATTTGGACACAGCTCATAATAACCATGAATTAGAATTAGAAGCCCGAGGTAATGTTCTATCAAAAACCCTTAGGGGACACAGAATCTACTTAATAACCAAAAAAAAAAAAAAAAATCCTGCTTTTACTTACTGATCATTGAAAAAACTACTATTAACAGCTATAAATTAAAAAGGTATTTAAAAAGTGCAGCCACAATCATACTTGGAATACTAAATGGTTTAGCAAAATATCCATACATTTGCAATAACTGAAACATTAAAGAAGTCATAAGCAAAGATTAGTATAAATACAAAACTAAAGCAAAGCCAACTCGATGAGACCCTACAAGGAAAGTTAACAATTGCCAAGGATGGCGGGTGATTAAAATTACATCCAATTTTCTGTATTTCCAAGCATGATAATAGATAAAATTAAATTAAACCCGTTATCCTCTGGGTAAATAATCCTGTAGGAACCTAAGACAATTTCTATTAGCTGAAAGACCAAAAACAACAAAAAGGCAAAAGATGGAGAGAAAAGGAACTCTTCGTACAATATGTTCTGGTCTATAAAGAAGGATTTCTGGCTAAAGGAACTGATAAGAGTAAACAAACCATGAAGCATGCTCTGTACCAACTGGCACTGTCCAACATAGCCACCTGACCACACTTGGCTATGAAGCACCTGCAGTGCAAGCAGTCCAAAGTGAGATGTGCTGCAGGTGTAAAAATACACACTGGGTTTTGAAGATTGATAAAAACAAAAAACAAACCAAAAAAACCCCACCAAAAACAAGGGGGAAAATATCTCATTATTAATTTTTTATACTGATTAGAAGTTGAAATCGTATTTTGGACATAATGCGTTAAGCTGAAAAGAGTAATAAAATAAATTTCATCTGTTTCTCTTTTTAGTTTTAAATGTGACTACTAGAAGCTTTTTGATTACACACAGGTTGCATTTTATTTCTACTGGATGATGCTGATCCAGAGAACAGCCCTTTTGCAATACTGAACTTGACTTTCACCCTCCTTTGTTACAAAAACATAGCATTAATTCCTAGCCAAGGACCACAAAAAGACACTGTGAGATAGAGATTCTTGCTTATCAGACAGCCTCAAGTCTTCATCTCTACAGTCCTTTGAAACCATGACATTCTCAGACTTGAAACAGAACAGGACTCTTTGTCCTGCAGCAGTATTTTGGTAAATTTGCTCTCAGACCAAGGACTCTTCACCTAGGGCCAACAGAGTCTGTGTACAAGTATGTACCCTTTATAGAAAAAAGTCCACACTATTCACATAATTTTTCAAAGAATGAATCCTTAAGAATAAAGGCTAAGAGCTGCTGTAGCCAGTAGTATGACTGGTGTACTTTAAAACTGAGGGTCCCAGAACTCACAGGTTGTCATGTGGTCATTGTAGTTGTTTGACAACTTGTAACACAGCTGTGTTGCTCAAGATACATTATTAAACCCTAACAGTGAGTTTTCGTCTCCACAGCCTGCTCCTGACCGTCTCTAACAGAGCCAGCTGCCAAGTACTCCATTACAGCACCAACGCTTTCTCCCACAAGTGGTCTGTACTACACCGGGAACACACCAGGATATAATGGTAGCTCTTATACGTGGGGCCTACTTTCAGACACAGCATCTTCCATGTCCAAAAAGAAAGCGCTAAAAGAAACACTCGGTTCCCTGTGGTACACACGCTGCTGCCATCACATTTGGACACTGGCAGACGGTAAAGGTTAGGTAACATACAGGTCTTCATTAATCACAGTTGAAAACAGCACCTGATGTGCAAAACAGAGAAAGGGAAAGACCACACGGATCTACCTCAAAACAACGTTGTAGTAAAGCAATTATACCCCAATAAAGATGTTAAAAAAAACACAAAACAACGCTGTACAACATGTGAGAAAACATGACATCCAAGTACACGAGAGCAGCATTAAGGGGTCACGCCAGCATTCTGTCACATGCATGCTGCAGTGTTAAGCCCTTAACTGCACACAGCCAGTTACTCTGCTGAGGACCAGCAGCTGCTGAAAGACCGATGTCCTCTCACACTGCCAGTGCCAGCTCTGTACCTTTATTCTCAGGCTGGGAGGAAGGAGTGCTGCTCCAAAATGCCATTGGATTAGATTTAAAAAGGCTAAAATTAAATCCTAGAAAATAAAGAGTATTTCATTTTTGAATATATGGAGAATCAAAATGAATATAATTTTAAAATATAAAAGCCAGAGTCCATCCATTTACACCAATGTGGCCGTCTCACGTACCCATTTATCCCGAGGGCTTCATTCTTTGCTCATTTAACAAGTGGTGGCAAGACTGCCTTACATAAAATGTGAACATCTCAGTACCATGCTCTCTGAGTGACAAGAACATAAGGATAATAACCTGAAGAACGAACCTACTCATGATTCATGCTCAAGGCCCTAAGCTGGACCCAGTCCTGAGCTGAGTCCTTGTGCTCTGCTCGGACAGATGCATCTCCCAGGAACCAACATCTCCTAAACAACTTACACACAAGCTCTCTGCTGCTGTTTGAACATTTGAACACTCACCAGTAAACTGCTTTGGGGAGGAAAAAATTCTGCACAAGTAATTTTTGGCTGTTCACAGAGCACTGTGTTTATGAGCCGACTTTTACTAAAACATTAGCCTGCTATAAAGAGTCCACACCAAGATAAACGTTAAAAGAAAAAAAAAAAGAGGGAGGAAGAGAGGGAGAGAGGGAAGGAGGGCGAGAGAGAAAAAAAGAAAGAAAGAAAAAGGAAGGAAGGAAGGGAGGGAGGGAGGGTGGAAGGAAGGAAAGAGACAAATTCTGCTTAATCTAAAGGCTAAGTGCTTACCCTTTTCTGGTGTTTTAAACGTGTGACTGGTTGAGGACTGCTCCTTTGGAAAAGCAGGAGAGGGGTTTTTGACTTTGCTGTCGGAAGACGGTGTGAGATCAGAGCTCTGCGACTCTTGGTGACCACCAGGCTCCGCTCTTTTTTCAGATCCACTCTGGGCTGCTGAACTGGCCTCACTACTGTTATTTTTCAAAGGTGCATTAAAACTAAATCCAAACAAAGACCCGGTAGCTGAACTGTTGCCAAATGCAAATGGTTTTGACTTTTCACTGCTAAAAATGCTTTTAACAGACTCAGAACCAAATACAAACTTTGGAGGTGAAACCACTGCTTTTGTTGTTGTTTCAGGTGTGCCAGACACCCCGCCAACTTCTGAGGTTGCACCTGCCACATCATCACCCTGTGCCGAATCCGTCCGTTCTCTGGTGGTTTCCTCTAGCACAGCTACGGCGACTTTGCCGCATGGTGACTCTCTGGGAGTAGTCGAACGAGAAACATGAGGTGTTATCAAAAAATCTTTTTCTTGGGCTAGTTTTGCTTCATCAAATATTTTCTTAAACGAGTCTGCAACATCCTGTAGTTTAAAACGGACAGCTAAATGCTCTACTTTTCTTTCTCCGTCTGCAAAATCACATGCGGTCCACACCCACACTCTTTCTGTCCCTTTCATATTTTGCAAAGTCATGTCTGGAGTTATTCTGTGGTTGGCACAAAGCTTTAACACCTGGTCCCTTCTCATCACTATGCGAACTTGCTTATTATCATAATTCTGTAAAATCTTTATGTCGCCAATGCCTCTTTCTTTCCACTGCCCAGCATCTTTATCATACCTATAGAGTTTGGCTCTGTGACTAAAAACAACTTGTTCATTTTCCTCACCACTGGACACCTCGACTAGATCAGGCAAAGGGACGACAGGTTCGAAGTGCTGTCCATCTCTCTCCTCCTCCTGAGTGACATCAGAGTCTTCATCCGTGCCCACTGAGGCCCCACTCTGATTTAACTTGGCAGCAGACTTAGACGGGCTCAAAGCAGATTTAAAACTGAAGTTAAACCCGGTGGTTGACTCACCGAAGCGGAAGAGATTTTTCCTCACGGGGCTGCTGGCCAGCGGGGAGGCGTGCACTGAGCTGCTACTCACGCTGTCGTCCAGAGCGTCTTCCCTTAGGTCATAGCTGTCCCACTCGAGGGTGGGCCCGGCGGCCTCAGGACTTGGCATGCCACTCACGGCCGCAGCACTGGCAGCTCCTGCTCCTGAGCTCTTACTCTCTTCGTCAGTGACTTTTGCTTGATCATTTGTCAAAAACGTCTTGAAATCTTTTAATCCGCTCTTCATCTCTTCCGCCCTCTGGATTAGCTTGGCAGCTCTGCCAGTATCCACAAGCTTATGGGGAGTCTGCAGTGGAATATCTAACAGAAGTCGCTGGCATTCCTCAAATTTCTGTTTGAATTCTTCAGCCAGCTCGGGTGTTTTGAATTTTGCTGCCAGCTGCTCTAGTTTGGCATCGCCATCAGAAAAATCACTAGCCAACCACATCCAGGCCCTGTCCGACCCGGAGAGGGGCTTCAGGTGCATGGTGGTGGTGATCCAGTGGTTGGCACACACCTTCAGCACCTGCTCTCTCCGCATCAGCATTCTCAGTTTACCGTTAACTTCATTTTTGAGAATTTTTAAGTTCCCCAAACCCCTTTCTTTCCACTGACTTATCTCAGCATCAAACCTAAACAATTTTACCCGCTGTGAGTAAAGAACTTTCTCATCTTCTTCTCCTGTGACAAGCTCCACTTTCTCAGGCATCTGGACGACTGGTTCAAAATGGATATCGTCACTGTCCTCAGTCTTATAGGCGTCATCATCCTTCTCAAGGTCAGCACAAGTGTCAGCTTTATCAGCCATTTTACTACTTTGTGAGGAGAATAACTTCTCTCCAGCACCCGAAAAGCCCTTGAAATTGGGGTCTTTTTTGCCAAACTGAAACCCTTCTCCTGAATTTGATTTTGCAAGATCTGCAAAGGTAAAAGTGCTGCCAGTTTGACCAAGAACCACAGCACTCCCGTCTTTCTGACCGCCAGCATCCTGAGCCTGACATCCAGCGTCATCTCCAAAGGGCTTTTCACTCTTCCTCCCCTGACTTTCCGGCTCCTGAATGCCAAATTTAAACCCGTCAGCAGACACAGGAACAGAAAAACTAAATCCTTCTTTTGTTGACTTAGAGTCTGTATTAGAAGAACTCTGAAATGTAAATGAAGGTGTATTTTCTTGATCCACACGCCCAAATTTAAATCCTTGTTCTGCACTGCCAAACTTAAAGGCTTTTTCTGAAAAGCTACTTTTAAATCCTGTTCCCACCTGACTTCCAGAAGAGTCATTTGCCTTAGTTGTTGAGCCCAAAGTGAAAGCTGAAGGTTCTTCTGCAACAGGTTTATGGGCTGGTTTAGAGATATCACAAGCCACACATTTTAAGGAAGAACTCTCATTTCGCACAAAGCAAACGCTGCAATCCCACTGTCCTTCCTTCTTGGTGAATATCCCTTCTAGACCACTCTTTGGAGCCTTGCTTGTCTCTGAGGTGCCAAACTTGAAAGAGGCAGGTGCTGGGACAGCAGAAGCAGGTAAACTCTGTTTTCTTGGATTCTGACAAGCCACACATTTTGTAGAACTTCCTTCATTTCGTACCAAACAAACGCTGCAATCCCACTGTCCTTCCTTCTTGGTGAACATCCCTTCAAGTCCACTGTTTGGAGCCTTGCTTGTCTCTGAAGACGCAGGTGCTGGAGCAGCAGAAGTGGGTGGATTCTGACAAGCCACACACGCTGCTGCACTTGCCTCATTTCGCACTAAGCACAGACTGCAATCCCACTGTCCTTCCTTCTTGGCGAAAACTCCTTCAAATCCACTCTTTGGAGCCTTGCTTGTCTCTGAAGCACCAAACTTAAAAGAGGCAGGTGCTGGGACAGCAGAAGCAGGAAAACTCTGTTTTCTTGGATTCTGACAAGCCATACATTTTGCAGAACTTCCTTCATTTTGTACTAAGCAAACACTGCAATCCCACTGTCCTTCCTTTATTGAAAAAACAGATCTGAAATCACTGCTGGCAGATTTAGGAAGATCTCCCTGGCCAAATTTAAAGGAAGGCTGCTGAACAAATGAAGATCCACTTTTGTTAGCAGACTTTGTATTCTGACATGCAATGCATCTAGATACAGTGGGTTCATTTCTTACTAAACAAATACTACAATCCCAGTGACCTTCTTTCTTTGGAGTAATCACTGCAAATCTATCTGGAGTATTTTCTGAGCCAGATTTAGGAGTGGAAACAGTTTCAACTAATGATGAGCTAAGGAGCTCTTTACTGCCTGGGTTTAGATTTTGGCAGGATACACATTTCTCAGCAGCTGCGGCATTCTTTAATGAGCAGCTGTTACAATGCCACCAAGACCCTTCTTTCTTTGCAACCTGAAATTCAAAGTTCATGTTTCCGGCAGCAGATTTGCCAATATCCTTGTCATGACCCGTGGGTTCTTTTATAGTTCTCGTAGACTGACTGGAAGTTGTGGCTCTGTTTGCTCCTGAGGCTTTTAACATGCTCTGGGCCTCTTCAAACTTGCACTTAAAAAGTGCTGCCTCCTCGGGTGTCTTGAATCTAATAGCAAGCTGTTCTGGTTTGGGCGACTCGTCTGCATAGTCCAGAGCGTACCACACAAAGGACCTGTCCGAGCCGGCGTTGGGCGCCAGGGCCATGTCTGGGCTGATGTAGTGATTCGCACAGATTTTCAACACTTGCTCACGTCTCATCAGTAGGCGGATTTTACCGGAGGTTTTGTGCCTTAGTATCTTTACGTTGCCAATTCCACGCTCCTTCCATTCTCTTGATCCCGCATCAAAACGATACAACTTGGCACGATTGCAGAAGAACTCTTCCTCGTCCTCCTCACCAGTTCTCACTTCAATCTTATCGGGAAGAGGCACCACCGGCTCAAAGTGAGGGCCGTCGTCGTCCTCGTCCCCGTGCGCACTACCCCCATCAGTATCATGACTCTTGTTGGCCGGCTCTGCAGCAGGCGTTCCAAACACTGATTTCCCTGGACCGTGGAAAGTAAACATATCATCACTGCGTCGAAAACCAGAATTCTTTTGCTGATTTGGGCCCATGTTTTCAGTAAATGAAATTCCAGGCACATTTTTGCTTCCAAAATTGAATGTATTTCGAGGTCCAATGGTCTGAGCAGCTTTTGTTCCACTGTAGCTATCTCCTTGCAATGGTTTGTCTGAAGTCAGGAGACCTAAAAGGCTTTCACTATTAGTGTAAGTCGTAGAAGGGGGCTGTGCCACAACCTGTGGTGAGGAAAATGTGAAGTCGCCATCATTTGATTTGAAATTTGAATTAAATTTAAAAGGAGTTGGCTGTGATGTACGCACAGGTGCTGCCAAAGATGGCCCCATGCCTTCACCTGGCACAGGCTGGACAAAATTGGTTTTTCCAAATTCCATACCCTTAGATTCTGCAGATCTTGAAGCATGAGCTGCAACTGGAGGTTTTGTAAAATAACCTGGTTCTGGTAAAGGTGGATTTGTGCTTGTCTGTTGAACATTGTAATTAAAGTAATCATCACCCCTAGGTGATAGAATTCCTGTTGCAGGAGACTCAAAACGCAATGGGGGACCATACATCTCTTGAGAGAACATACAAGCAGACGAACTCTGCACTGGTGGTGTGTGCATCTGCTGTGAGTAGGCGTAGATATGCTGCTGAGGTGGAAGCCTATTCATGCCATAAACTGGTCCCTAGGAAAAAAAAATAAAGAGCACATTTTTGTAGGTTGTCTATAAAACTATAGCTTAACTAGATACAATCCAATTCTCATAAACCTCAAGCATGAGTACAGGGTAAATACATCACTAGGGCATACAGTGCATCCTTAAGAGAAGACACTTCTACATTACTGCAAAGATACTTACAGCTCTAGTTCTCCTTGGAATATAATGAAAATTGCCTTAACTAATGACAGCACCTTAAAAACCTAATTCTCCTACAACAGATTCATAGAATAAATACCTTCCTCACTCCTAAACAAGGTATCCAATGATGTTAACAACGATGATGATGACAATGAGGACTAACGTTTGTTAACGTGCCAACTGGGCACAGTTCTAAGCACTATACATATATTATCTCATCTTAATATCCTCGAACACCCTATGAATTAAGGCATTATTATCCCCATTTTACATATGAGGCAACTAATGCATAGAGAAGTTAAGAACTGAAGAGCCAGGGCCTAGAGGCACCCAAGCCCGGTGTCTCTGCCCGGCTCTGCTGGATGCCGGTCTCCATGGACACTTGGTCACAGCGCCCCAGGCATGCAACTTACACACAGCACTCCAGTGAGGACATCACAGTCCTGCTTCTGTCACGACCGAAAGACGAACGACCCACCACCACCCCAATTTAAAAATATTCTAGATGTTCACATTTATTGTAACATAGAAATTAACTGAGAAACATACTTCTATATCTGAGAGAAATTTAAAATATCTGTTATCTGGTGGGACATTTAAGTTTTAATGCTGAACTACTTCTTGAATTTCTCTGTAGGAAGCCTGGACAGTTAAAAAGGAGATACTTATAAATGTATAAATTATTCCTTTGTTACCTTTGTGGGAGTAACATTAGATGCTGGTCTGAGTAGATACTGGGAATTATATGCTGGTGACTGACTATAATACATTGAATGGCCAGTAGTTGCAACTAAAAAAAAAAAAAAAAGAAAAGAAAAAAAAAGAAAGAAAACACTGTTAAAAAAAGTCTATGCTGCAGTTAGGACTATCTAGGCAAGAACTATAAATACAAAAGCAGTAGAAATCAAGGAGAGATTAACTACATAGGTTTTTTTTAAATTTCTATACATCAAAATACATCATCATAAAGATTACCAAATGACAAACTAGGAATGACCGCTAGGTGTGACACAGGAGGAGTGAGAGCAGCAGCAGGGTGTCAGCAAGAGCAGAGTCCCCACAACAAGCACCACAAGGAGCCAAGACGAGCGGTGGGGCCGCGCCCTGAGAAAGAGGGGCACGACGGGGAGGCACAGTCGTGCCGCGTCAGAAACACGGGGGATACACTAGTCACAGGAAGGACTTAAGGAACCAAAACGCACGTCATGGCCTCAGGGCCACATTTTTGAAGTGAACCGTGAAAATCTGCAGAATGACATGGCTGCACGTTTTAAACTCAAGCTGAGAACGTTCAGGTCAAAAGTCACCTAACAAATTCATGCAAAGGATCTCACAGGTAACACAAAATGTGTTCCCTGGCTTAATAAAAAGGGCGCAGCATGACTGACACTCATGCTGGTGTCCAAACTATCTGCTCCATCTGTTTTGTGTGTGTGTTATCAGGAAACCAGCAGCTAGAAGACACTCATGCTGATGGTAAAAACAACCAACAATCATTTACTTGATCTGTTTTAAGAAAGTTTTAACAGAAAACAAAACAACTTAAAGATCATTTATACCTTTACACAGAAGAGGAAGCAGAAATTGTGACCCAAGAGGTGCTGGGCAGCTGACTGTGGAAAGCCCTAAAGACCCAGTAAAGGCGAGCCAGGCTGTCTGTCCTCTATGCAGTTACCAGAGAAACAGAGCCACTGCAGAGGCCCAAGCCTGAGCGTGGAAAACTAACGGGCTGCCTGATGATGGCTACCATGACATATTCTGGGGAGAAAACAGGCAAAGAACACAGAACAAGATGACGGATATAAGCCAAGAATCATAAAGTCTGAAACTTAACTGGTGACTTTATCAGGGATAGTGAAAAAAAGTACTAAAAACATCCTATAGAAAAAAGGCACCCAATGAACAGATAACTCATGAAATATAAAGGATTATAAAGTGTTGAGCATGCCTAGTACTAAAAAAACAAAAACTTAAAAGCTGGTATTATTTTTGTTTTTAAAAATAGGCAAGGTTTTTATAAACTGGTAATGGCAAACACCTGGCAAGAGTGCAAAGAGATAGGCACTACCAGATACTGGTGGTAAGAGTGTAAAACCGGCACAGCTTCTCAGGAAAGCAATTTCCCAACACAAGAAATTTTACAAAACCCTAAAATCCTAGGACTGTGTTCACAGCATTATTTACAATAGCAACAACTGGAAATTTAAAAATAAGGGAATAAAATCTGCAGAGCTTCCACATGATGGATACCTTGTATTCATTAACAGTACTGTCAAAAAAATGTTGAGTAGAAAACTGCTCAGAACTTAAATATTTAAAAACAGGCTACTCGTCTCCATACAACGTGATAAAGTTCTCTAATATACAAAGAGAGAGGACCAGAAGGAAATGCTCCAAAATGTTAGCAGAACTCTGTGTGATATGGTTAGTGTTTACTTTTCTTTACACTGGTCAGTACTTCTGAATATTTCTTTATTATAAGCTTATTGTTTTTTAATCATCTTCTTTTAAAAAGACAACGACCATCTTGGCACATCTGCACCTTCATTAAGAAAAACAGTCTGTGAACACAGGAATGGGAATCAGGAGACCTGAGCTCTCCTCTCAGGGCCACAAAGCTGCCTGCAACTTTGTCAAATAGTCACTTGGGGTCTCCATTTTTCTCACTTGTAAAATGAGGATGTGCTGCTTCTACCCATTTCATAGAGTAACTGCAAGAATAAAATAAGACAATGTGAATGTTATGCTTATATGTGTGTGTAACAACCAGAAGACCTGTTATGCCTGTACAAAGAAGAAGAAAACAGAACTTGTGACCCACAGGTGCCAAATGATGACTCCACACAGCACTCGGAGAGCCAAGGAGAAAGCCAGCCAGCTTGCCTATCTTCTGTAGTCAAGGCTCTACACAGTGCACACGGTTTAGGTAAACAATGTTTAAACTCTGACTTCTCATGTATTTATCTGTGACTTACATATGACATTTAGTGAGTTTGACTTCACAAAGATTTTTCTATTACTTTGCACGCACTTGGAGGACACTGTTATGAGAGGACCATGAGTTTGCCTTAAGTATGGCCCTATGGACCATCACACAAATGTGTGAAACTAGGCCACACCATTCTGAATCAAAACCAATTAATCTAATTACCAACATTTCAGGAATCTGTCTCATGTGAAAGAAGCCTATTTTCCCCATCACTCTGGCTGGCTGGGGACAAGTGGCTTTAAAGTTATAGCACTAGAGTTCGAACCCCGGCTCTACCAATAACTATCTGTACAATAATGGGTAAGTTACCTAATCCTTCCAAACCCATTTCCTCATCTAAAAAATGTGGATTCATGATGGTACCCACCACTCTGGGTCACTGTCATTAAATAAAATTACATACACAAGCACCTTGGTACACAGACAACCACAGGAGACACAGTCCGCACCCTTTGGTTCATTAGGTGTTTAATGCATATTCTAAGTAAATGCCTAATGCACACCACCCACACACAAATGCTCACAATAATCATGTGATGCAAAGTATTACTTCTAGGTTTCAAACAAACTGGCTCAGAGAGGTAAGTTAAGAGAGCACAACCTAAAACTCCAGTATGCTCTAGCTCCACACTCTTTCCTTCTATATATGACCACAGTATTTCAAAATAAAAAGTTTCCCAGGACTGTCATACCTCTCAGTATGTCATCAAAATAATTCCCAAGACGTTTAAGTTCTAAACTAGCCATCTCTTAATGAATAACGCTGTCAGCTGACATTTTTTCAATCATAAGGCATAGTTCCAACTCAGTCTCAGCTCCTCTGAGATGTGCATTAAAAGGTTCTTTAAGCCTTTAGCCTTTATATAAACAGGGTCAGATAAAGCTTGTTTTGTTTCTGCTTAGAGTTATAGAAATCCTGGTAATACCAAATACAGCTTAAGTAACATATAGGCAGACACAGACAGACATGTATATAGATAAATGTATACAGACAAGGTGATTTCACAAGTTACCTGTTCAAAGGAGGAGAAAGTACAGACTTCACTAATACCTGGGAGTATCCAGTTGCCAACTCACCTGTTAATGGGGCCCCATGAAAATTCTGTGACCCCTGATATCCATCAGGCACTGAATCTGGTCCATAATTCTCTGTAGGCCAACGATGAGGGGACCCTGAGTTACCGCTATTTAGTTTCAACTCCTGCATTTCTTTCTGTTGGAAGAGGAAACAATTTTAAGCAATTATATCACGGCAGACACAGTGCTAGAGCAAACTTAATACTTGATGATGCCTTTTAAGAGATTCTATACTCCAGTAGGATCTGAGTACCAGGTGCTGATTTAAAACATGATCCTTAATTTGTCAAAGCTTGTTATTTGCTCCCATTCTTTCACTCCTTAGTACCATTACCTAATTCATTCATTCTAGAGTCAGCTCTAACCTAAACAATGGCCTCATCTCCCTTTCCATTCTGCATTGGCTTAAAGTAATCTTTCTAAAGTTCAGCTATAGCCAAGACACTTACCTGCTCAAAAAAACAAGTACCTACGAAATGAACTTCTTTCTCTGACACTGCCAGTGCTCAGCAGCATTGCCCCAAACGCCCTTCCAGTGCCTCACTGCACCTGCTCTGCTCTTCAGTCCACCTGGACTGCTCTACACCCCACATTCCCTCCCAGACTAGCCTCCCACTCAGCCGCATACGCGGTGCCAAACACTGCCAACCTCTCAAGGTAAAGCTCAAATGCTCTACTGGGAAAGGGAAAACTGCTAACACTTGCTCGGAATATATTACCTATAGTGTACTGTATATATTATGTGTATACAATGACACATTCCAGACAATTTAGTTACGCTTTTAGCTCTTAATTCTTACAAAGTTCCAAACCGGCAGACATAATGCCTTCCAATGACAGCTAGTGGTCAGCAATCAGATCCATCACTTTGTAGACAACCAAATGACAACGCCCTCCCCAACCCCAGAACCTACAAAGCAGACACTTTTCAGGAATAGTAAAATTAACAAATGAGGTCAGAGACAAATCCAGAATGTCTGCTCTCTTCTCCTAGAAGTATTTTAGAGGGAATTCCCTAGCAGTCCAGTGGTTAAGACTCAGAGCTTTCACTGCCGTGGCCCCGGGGTTCAATCCCTGGTCGGAAAACCAAGATCCCACAAGCCGCACAGTGCGGCCAAAAAAACAAGTGTTTTAGGAAAAGAAATTTTCTGAAAACTGTAACTCTTGAGGTGAAAAATATCTTGAATTTTCAAACTAAAATTTTCCCCGTTCGTCTATCTACTGTGTCTAGTCCAGATGCTACACATCCAAAAATAAGAAACTGATGGAATCAACTGGAAAGTTTTACTGGTCACTACTGGTATCTGGACCATAGATTTAAATATGCAATTAAAGCTATAAAAATAATTTTAAAAATTCAAACAACTAGAACATATGATGAAAACCGGTTTCAACAATTCTCACTCAACTTTACAGATGAGAAGCCAAACAGACAGAAAGACAAGGAACTCCCTGACCCGAGATCATTCATCAATGGCAGTTAGTACTAGAACTCAGCTTTCTAGGCACACGGACTAGTCCTCCACTACTAGTGCTTCCAAGAATACAATGTTGGGTACCAGAAACCTACATGGTAAGTACGTAATATCATAACAAGCCACGATCATAAAAAATTAACATACAAAATCTCTGTGCAGGGACTTCCCTAGTGGCACAGTGGTTAAGAATCCGCCTGCCGATGCGGGAGACATGAGTTCGATCCCTGGTCCAGGGAGATGCCACATGCCGTGGAGCAGCTAGGCCCGTGTGCCACAACTACTGAGCCTGTGCTCTAGAGCCCTTGAGCCACAATTATTGAAGCCCATGCGCCCTAGAGCTCACGCACTGCAACTACTGAGCCCATGTGCTGCAACTACTGAAGCCTGTGCACTCCGGGGCCTGTGTGCTGCGACTACTGAGACCGAGTGCTGCCACTACTGAAGCCGACACACCTAGAGCCCGTGCTCCGCAACAAAAGAAGCCACTGCGATGAGAAGCCCGTGCACCGCAACGAAGAGTAGCCCCTGCTCGCCACAACTAGAGAAAGTCCGCAGGCAGAAACGAAGACCCAACACAGCCAAAAATAAGTTTAAAAATTAAGACAAAAAAACTGTGCAAATTCACAAGTGCAAAAAATACAAATAGTATTAAGTCTCACAAATTGCTGACAGCACTGCAATAGTCACACACATACCAATACTTCCTTGCTGTAACTTTAGAAATATGAATGACTTAGTTCCTGTCAATGAGCGTGAAACAACTTACCTGTACTTCCAACTTCAAAGAAGTAAAGCTCCTTTGAGTGTTATGGTTAAGGTCATTTCCATAAAGTTAAAATAAAATCATGTTCACATAACTATTTCTTTACATAATTAAGTCAAATTCATATGAAATATTAAAAAGATAAAGAGGCCTTTTGAAGTTTAGACCACTTGTGAAGTCCTAGATATAAACTTAACATACACAACCACAGTCAGTCTGAGACAAACTCACACACCAAGGTATGAAGAGTATATTTCACTAGTTCAATTCAATCACCTGGGAACCTCCTCTATGCCAGAAACAAGGCTATGTTTTGGATAGAGGAGTCTCTACCTTTGAAAGATTCGTATCTAGTGGAGGACGCAGACACTTAAGTAGTTTCAAAAATATGCTAAGTGTAGCGCTTCCCTGGTGGCGCAGTGGTTGAGAGTCTGCCTGCTGATGCAGGGGACGCGGGTTCGTGCCCCGGTCCGGGAAGATCCCACATGCCGCGGAGCGGCTGGGCCCGTGAGCCATGGCCGCTGAGCCTGCGTTTCCGGAGCCTGTGCTCCGCAATGGGAGAGGCCACAACAGTGAGAGGCCCGTGTACCGCAAAAAAAAAAAAAAAAAAAAAAAATATGCTAAGCGTCAAGATGAAAGCACGTAAAACACAGTATGATTCTACAGTCACATGGCAAAGGAACATTTTGAACAGTTTTAGAAATAAGTGAGAAAGTGGACAAGGAAGGCATCTAGGAATAAGAGAGGCACAGTTTAGAGAAATCAAGTGATTTACCTTAATGGCCTCTACTTGTTGGCAGATCATTTTCAATAAAGAATTTTGATCTTCTGCCCATGGAGGTGGTGTTTTGGGAGAATACTGAAAAAATAACAACAAAAAAGTACTTAAAACATTTAGAACAGAAATGTATTCCACAGTAGAGTGACTCATTTCTTCCCCACTTACCTTGTAACTTTTATTTGGTGATAGAGAGTATTTGGTGGGAGACGGTGTAGAATGTTTTATTTCTGAATCTGCATTTCGCAAAGAACCATTTCTATAAAGAGGCCCTCCTTCACTGAAGTCATCGAGCTCCTGCATGACTAAATTAAGCATCTCTTTTACAGATTCCAGGGGCACGGGCAACTAAAAACAAAAGGCATGAATCAATGGCTTTAGCCTGCAAAATTACCGAAGTAGAACTCTCTCTAAAATAAACACAGATTTTTTTTTCTTACTAATTTACGTTTTTCACTTTTATGTAACAAGCACATTATACTTTATGTAACAACAAACATGAAACTGCTGTGTAATCAAAGGCTTCCAACCCTCAAGTCCATGCTGTTTCTATCCCTCGTTAGCCACAGTAATGGCAGAGCAATGTTAACTGGGGAAGCTTTTCCACGTGAACAAAATTAAGTTACTGACGTTTACTGATTTTTTTTTTTTTTTCGGTACGCGGGCCTCTCACTGTTGTGGCCTCTCCCATTGTGGAGCACAGGCTCCGGACGCGCAGGCTCAGCAGCCATGGCTCAAGGGCCCAGCTGCTCTGCGGCATGTGGGATCTTCCCGGACCGGGGCACGAACCCGTGTCCCCTGCATTGGTAGGCGGACTCTCAACCACTGCGCCACCAGGGAAACCCTAACTGATTTTGAACATGAGGAGAAACACAGATGTTGGAATGCACCAAACATAAATCCTAATCCAAGAGCAGCAACACAAACTAATCAACAAAACAGGTGGAAGGTTGAATGTAGTTAAGGTTAATACCATCACAACAGCCTCAAACTGCTGACAGCTGGGAAAAGGTAGTTACATCAGATGGTCATGATGAGAGAAACGCTCTCAAGTAGTCGGTGACATGTTTAACTGTGAAGTCCGTGCAGAAACAGTCCTTAGGTGGCAATATTTGTTGATTTCATTGCCAAGATGACAAAAATAAATGCATACCTTGGAAACCTTTTCTAATTCCCTAACAAGCATTTTTTGTAAGAGTATAAACTTAAGTGCCCAAGTTTAAAAAAAACACACACACCCCACCCCCCCAAACCTAAGGCAAAATAATGCTAATTAAATATTTAAACACCCTCCATTTTCCGCATTAATAAGGCACCACTAAACATTTTTGAAATTACCAAAATATAAAACCAAGGCAAAGTACTTATCAAAATAATAAGAAAGTACAAACAACCTGCAACTTACTTTCTTAACCACTGAGAGATCTGAATCACTGTCATCTAAAATCTTTATCAGGTAGTCTCTGGTCTTTCTCAGGTAATTTTTGCATTCTTCTTGTTCTTCAGAAGAAAGTGCATCATTTTCAATGTCTTCTGCTTTTCTGTGAAAAATCTATACACAGAGTGCTTTTATGAAACAATTATGTTTTAAAACAAAAATCTTTTAATTCAAGTACCACACAACTTACCAGTGCAAGATTCCAGTAAGAAACGACATTATTAATAGATTCAAAAGCAGCCACAGCATCGTCTATATTTCCATTAACTGCATCCAATATAGCACATGTTATGTGTGCTTCCTCTTCATATTCACCCATTTCAGATGCCTAAACATATTAGATAACTTTTAGTCAAATTGCCTCTACCCAGAATATCAAACCCAAATGATTTCCCAAAGATTTTACACGATCTAATGAGATTAGCATCGCAGTACTCTCTTCTGCCATACTGTATTTGTGACAGCTAGTGGACTCAGAAAACAAGACTTCCATGAGATAGCCAAGCAACAAATTTAAGCAGTTTATACTCCCACTTCTTTGTTTATAAATTGGAAATCCACATTTCCAGTTAGTTCACAAAGGGATCCTCCATTACCTGAATGTCTGCACTATGAAAATGTTTAAACAGAGGGTCAATAGGTTCAGGGATACTGCTCTTCTTTTTAAGTATCTTCAACAATGGCAAAACCTTCTTCCAGTAATGAACACTTCTGCCTATGTATTCTCGTTGATCGTAAAAAGAATTAAGACCACTGCCCTAAAAAAATACAAAGTTAGAAGAGACACAAACGATCAGATCCAAAAATTCATTTATAGATGGTCTGAACAACTGGTTAAAATTTCAAATCAAGGCAAAATAGAATCTCAAAAGCCATATGCTCACCTTTCCAAATACTGGAATAACTAACCACTTTAATACCAGTGATCATTCTAGAACCAACTTTTACACACTTTCAATGACACTAACTAATCAGGCAGCCCACTTTATTTTTTTAAAGTTGCTATTTTTAGACAGCCGAAATCTGCCACTCTTATAGGTGCCACAGTTTGGTCAAAGGGCTAAACTAATCTAATCTTGCCACAGAACAGACCTCAACTACTTAGCAAGAGATAATGCCCTTACCTACAGAGTCTTGTGCCACCAAACACGTAAAAGAATCTTCAGGCTGGACAATATTTATCGTAAGGTAAATAAGTAATAATAACAATGACTAATACTTATGGAACATTTACTGTGCCAGGCACTGTTCTAAGCACTTATGTATTAACTAGACTAACCACTCTGTGGCAAGATTAAGAAAATACGTTTCACCTGACATAATATGAATAAGCTGTTTTTAAAACTGAAAGGTTTTCAATGTAAAATCTGTGATTTTAAAAAATGACAGTAATGTTCTTAAAAACTGCTTCCACTTCAGTGAACTCACCGTTTTCTGAAGGCACTTTGCCCAGTGCACAAGTAGAGCAGGCTGAAGGCCATGTTTTTCCTGGCCCCTTAGAGTGTTTATGTCATGCTGAACTAGAAGTCGCAATTTTGCTGAGGTTCCAGGTCTAAAAAAAGTTGTATTTAATAAAATTGATTTATAAACATGCAGTTCAACACTTACACGTATGTAAATCATCACATGATAATTAAAAATTAAAACTTCACATGAGAATTAAAGTCCCTAGGCAATAAGTCAAAGGAGTATTCTTATTTGACTACTTACATTGCTTTTCTGTGGATTAGATTACAAACTGCATCCCACCAAGATTTCTGTCTTTCTGTGCAAAGCTGTTTACACACAGGAAGTGGCAAGCACAGAGGCTGATAGAAGCTGTAGTGAGAATTACACTTCTCCTTTAATTGTAAGTGGCTGGTATATATTACTCCAAGTAGAAATACCTGTTTTTATTTAAAGAAAAATCAATTTAAGTAGAAAAAAAATCAAACAATACTCATAATGTTTAAGTTGTTAAAATCTCTGCTTACTTCAAGATCTAAAATACATATTGATTCAGGTGCATTTGTTTCAAGTCTTGAGGTTTCCTGGGGCAAATGATGAAAAAGCTGTTTTAGCCATTTTCGAATCGCAGGTAAGGCAGGCAATGAACTCCACTGTAAGCCAAGCCAGGTGAGGTGCTGAAGACTACCATTATGTGCTCGAATGGCACCTGAAATACAAAAAAAAATTGGCTTGAGGTTTTGGAAATCTTTGCGTCCCATCAGTTTTGCCAACATAAACAACTGACTCATAATAAATGTACCTTAATTTTATAACTGCTTTTCTATATCAGAGCACAGGGGAAATCTATGATAAGCAAAGTCTTATGTTCTTATTAGAAGTATTCAAACTCCATCTAGGAACTTTAATAAAGACAGTTATAATGGAAAACGTTCTTTTGAAGTCCATCTAAGAAGAAAAAAGAGCCTCACTAGAACTCAATAGAACAAAATCTACTGACAGAGGTAAAATAAAGAATAGCCACCAGTAAGAAATCTTGAAACAACAGATTTTCCTTTCAGTGAAGAAATATTAAAACAATGGGATACCACTACATTAGTCCATTAGGATAATAAATAGATCTTTTCCTCTACAAGAAATTCAATACTAAGAAAGTTATGGGCTTCGGAAAGCATAAACAGGCACAAGTTTTCTTGTAATATGGCAATCTGCAAGAGACTTAAACACGCTCATCCACTTTATCCCAGTAATTCTGTTTTTAGGAATCTCTACGGGATAACTGAAATGGAGGCACTTTATAGTAAAGTTTTCATCAGCATTTTAATATAAGTGAAAAAACTGGAAACATCTTCAATACCCAACAATAAAAAGTGGCAAACAAATTATGGCTACTTCACTAAAAAGATCATATTGCCACTAAAAGTGATAGTTAGAGAGACAGGATGAGAAAGAATTCATGAGACTAATCATGTGTACAGTATAAACAACTATTTACAAGAAAAACATATGCCACCACTACAGCTACCCCAACCCCTCATACTACCCCAACCCTTCAAAAAACTTGCAAGGAATATAGGAAAATATTAAGTCATTATTTCTGGGTAATGAGATTATGGGCAATTTATTCCCCTTGTTGCTATTATTTGTCTCCTAGTATAAAAGGATTAAAATGCAAAATGTTTCCTTAGAAAGATACAACTTACCAACATCATATCGAGCCAAATCCTCAGGATCTGGTGCTCGTACATCAAGGTTTCCAATATCATCGCTACCAAGGAAAGATCTATCCTTAGGTGACTGACTAGAAAACAGAGCATCATATACAGCAGACTGCCCACTTTCATTGGCAAAGGATTCTACAACCTCTTTTAAAAAGTCTTGCTTGTCACGACTTAAGTTTAGCAGCATATGCCCTGAAAAACAAATTATTTCCATCATTTAAAAAATAGATTGTTTTTATTCATCTCTCTCAATAGTTTCATTCACATACCCTAAGGGGAAATAACATGACTATCTCAGACCCAGCCCTCCAGCCCAACAACCACAGCTGGACCCAAAAGGGTGCTGATGTGAAAAATGAATAGACTACAGTGTAACAGTATCTGTATCTACGTACTAGAATAAAAGGAAAGAAAAAAATGTGTGCGAAAAATACCAAAAGGATTTCCATTTTAGATGGAAAAGTGTGGGATTCAAGTGGCCACAGGAGAACAGGACCAAGCTCAAATTTTCTGACCTGATAAACCTAACTTCTAAACCTGGCTGGTCAGAATCATCCTTTAAAAAGCTTAAAAATTTTCTTTTTTTATTTCCAGGCCCCACTCCCAGAGATTCTGATTCCACAGATTTGGGGTGAAGAATCTATTTTAAAAAACGCTCCTTGGATGAAGTTCTAGGTCACATTACAACATGGATGCACCTTGAAAACACTATGCTAAGTGAAAGAAGACAGTTACCCAAAGACCACATTTTGTATGATTCAATTTATATGAACTGTCCAGCACAGAGAGATATAAAGAGGCAGAAAATTAGTGGTTGCCTAGGACGAGGGGGTCTGGAGGAATGAGGAGTGACTGCTAACGGGTACGAGGTTTCTTTATGAGGTGATGAAAATATCCTAAAATGAAAACTGCTTCTTACAGAAACATTTCCCCATGGAGTCTTCAGTTCACTGCTTGATTCACTGCCTGCGTGAACACCTGCAAGTTTCTGCCTTAACAAAGCCAGATAGTCTGTAACAGACCTTTAGGATCCATCCCAAATAGTCAAAACTGGGAATAAATCTAAAAATTCCAAGAGCCTAACAGAATGTGAATATATACCTTCTATCTCTGTTACTATGATGTCAGTTCCTTAAGAGAGAGATCCAGAACTTTTTCATCTTTATATCCCCCATAGTAATGTCTTAAGCAACTGATGAGTAACTTATTCTTAGTTTAGGAAGTGCTTTAAAATATTCTGGATGGAGGGACTTCCCTGGTGGCGCAGTGGCTGAGAATCCGCCTGCCAACGCAGGGGACAAGGGTTCGATCCCAGGTCTGGGAAGATCCCACATGCCGCGGAGCAACTAAGCCTGTGTGCCACAACTACTGAAGCCCACGCGCTCTAGGGCCCGCATGCCACAACTACTGAGACGGTGCGCTGCAACTCCTGAAGCCCATGCGCCTAGAGCCCATGCTCCGCAACAAGAGAAGCCACCGCAATGAGAAGCCCATGCACCACGACGAAGAGTAGCCCCCGCCTGCCACAACTAGAGAAAGCAAAAAATAAAATAAACATAAAAAAAATTTTTTTTTAAAAAAGGAAAAAAAGGGCTTCCCTGGTGGCGCAGTGGTTGAGAGTCCGCCTGCCGATGCAGGGGACGTGGGTTTGTGCCCCGGTCCAGGAAGATCCTACATGCTGCAGAGCGGCTAGGCCTGTGAGCCATGGCCACTGAGCCTGCGCTTCCGGAGCCTGTGCTCCGCAACAGGAGAGGCCACAACAGTGAGAGGCCCGTGTACCGCAAAAAAATAAATAAATAAATTTTAAAAAAATATTCTGGATGGAGGCTCTAGCAGCTAGATTAAGGGGGGGGAGGGGGGTAAGCAGTTTCTCTACCCGGGAGCAAACAATATTTGTTCCTTTTGAAGAATATACAATTTCTTATCATTCTTTCTGTATCTCGCTCCCTAATCCAATATGGCAAAGAGAAACAAATGATTATGACAAATTATCTCCTGGACAGAGAGAAGATACTATCATAAGATGTGCCCAAACAGAAATTTTCTTTTCTTTTTAAAATAAAATCAGTTAAACATTACTATTACCTGATTGGCTCAGACGATCACAGGCCATCATTTCCAGTAGATTTTGTCCAGCTTCTCCTTTTATAAATTTAATCTTTGGTCTTGGAACCTGATCATTTTAGAATCAAAAATCTTAATTTAGTGATACTCACATTTTTAATAGTAAGATGTTCCTTTCTATTACACTGTACTTTTTCGATAAAGAATGAGCAGTTAGCCAATGTTAAACAGAGTTGGAAATCTAACTGCAAAACACTCGGAACCAAGAAATTTAGATAATCTATAAAAGATGCCTACGAAGAGCACTTCTGAGAAATTACTTTCTACTAAAAGCACATTCAAGTTACAGCTGGGGAGTACTTGGTTGGAGACCTTTTCTACCCTGCATAAACAGAATGAGAGCAGTGGAAGAGATGACAGCTCTCCATGATCTGGCGCTGGGGGGCCCATACTTGGAAATGCCACACTGTGGACAGCACATTTCCAGAGAATAATCTGAGATACCACTGGGATAACTGGGACAACCAAGAGAGTAAAAGGGCTCCAAGCCATATCCTATGAAGAAGAGCTGGAACAATTATGAATAAACAGAATGGTGAAAAGACGACAGCTGCGTTCAGATATTAGGAAAAGTATCTTGTAAAAGAAGGGCTAGACTTTTTAATAGCACTAAAAGGAAAAACCACCACCAATGGGTAGCAGCTTGAGAAATATTTTTACTCCATATAAGGAAGCACCAAGAACCAAATTATCCAAAAACGCAACAGGCTATCTTGAAAAGCAGCAAATGTCCATCACTGAAAATGTTCACTTCCAGAAAACGAACACTTACTGGAGATATCCTAAAACTTAACTATATGGATGGTGGGTGTCTAACTGCTGTTAAACCTCTAATGACTTTCTTAAATTGGTAGTGGGAGTATTTGATACAACCTCTGTGAGGCTAGAAATTTGGCAATAGCTCTAAAACTTATAAATGCATAGATACACTTTGATCCTGCCATTCTTCTCTCAAGAATTTATTCCACCCGCAAATTTTCACATGTGAAATGGCATAAATTACTCGTTGCAGAATTATTTTGAAGAAGCATAACAAAAAAGTAAAACCTGGTATCTTGGTTTTAGGGCACTGGTTTAAAGAAACCCAATCTATGGTACATCCATAGAATGAAATAACATGCAAACGTCAGAACAAATGAGGGTGCTGTACTCATGCTATGTTTTCTGGGCTGATATGGAAATATCACCAAGATATATTTCATGGAAATAAAGCAAAATAAATAGAATGTACAGAATTTCTTCTTTCTGTATTTTCTAAGAGTGTGTGTGCATAAAACATTTCTTGAAGAAGTCATAAGAAACGACATTAGTTCCTCCAGGGAAGAGAAGTAAATGACTAAGGAACAGACACAGGAAGGAGTTTTCACTGTATATTCTTACATGCCACTACAATATGAAACCATGTGAATATAACCACCTTTCCAAAGATAATTTTTCAAAATAAATATATTACTTATGAACCTAAAAACTTCTGATTTTGAATTTTAGAAACATTTGTTTGACCTATGCTTTTACCCAGAAGTTTTTTAAGCATGAAGCCAAACTTAGTCATCTATAGATAGATGTTGAAGACCACAGAAAATAAGAAACAAAATGTGACATAATTCTTTTTGCTTTCAAACTGACCTCAATTCATAACACTGGCACCTTTTCCAGAACTACTCAACCACTATCATTTGGGACTAGTAAATTAGTTATGCATGTACTCAGTCACATCATCTCAAATCAACATTTCCTCATCTTAATTAAAAGGTTTCAAAAGACGGAATTCCCTGGCAGTCCAGTGGTTAGGACTCGGCGCTTTCACTGCCGAGGACCCCAGTTCAATCCCTGGACAGGGAACCAAGATCCCGCAAGCTGCACAGTGCGGCCAAAAAAAGGTTTCAAGAGAGAATTTGCTTAACTAGCTGAAACACAGACACGCAGATCTTCAACTTAGGATGGGGTTATGCCCCAATAAACCCGTAAGTTGAAAATATCCTAAGTTGAAATGTATTTAATACACCTGACCTACCTTCAACGTGCTCGGAGCACTTACATCAGCCTACAGTCGGGCAAACTCATCTAACGCAAAAAGCCCATTTATTGTAAAGTGCTCAATATCTCATGTGATTGAATACTGTACTAAAAATGAAAAGCAGGACTGTTCCTGTCTGGGTACAGATGGCTGTAAGTCTTCATGGTTGTGTGACAGATGGGGGGTGCAGCCTGCTGCCACTGCCCAGCGTCACAGGAGAGTATGTACCACGTATCGCCAGCCCAGGAAAAGATCAACATTCAAAGTACAGTTTCTACTGAATGTGCAGCACTTTCACACCGTTGTAAATTTGAAAATCTATAAGTCGGACAATCGTAAGTGGGGGACTACCTGGACTCACTAGAACTACAGCAGTCCCCTAAGCAAGGGTCTGAAAACCCTACCATTAAAAAAGTTAGCCTCACGCAATCAATTAAGAGGGAGATTTAGTTTTTACTATTTAAAAAGGTCAAAGTTTAATACAATAAACTAATGAATACAATAAAAAAGAAACAGACTCACAGATATATAAAACAAACTAGTGGTTACCAGTGGGGAGAGGGAAGGAGGGAGGGGCAAGGTATTGGTGGGGAGTTAAGAGGTGCAAACTATTATGTATAAAATAAGCTACAAGGATATACTGTACAACACAGGGAATACAGCCAATATTTTACAATAACTATAAATGGAGTATAATCTTTAAAAATGGTGACTCACTATATTATATACCTGTAACTTACTCAATACTGTACATCAACTATGCTTCAATTTTAAAAAGGCCAATGTTTAGGATGGCTGACTGTGTGTTAACTTAAAAATACACATTTTTTAAAAATTTAATACATTTTAGTTTCCATTAAAAATAAGAGAATTGTCAGCTACTTGAGGATTCTATAAAAATATTAATCATAAGTACCTTTTAGTGCTTATATAAATTAGCAAACTTCATTAACTTCACTAATTTTCACTAAAATATATTCCTTATGAACCAAAATGCTTCCACTGAGCACACCATAGCACTGTGGACCACATATCAACAGGTTTTTTAAAAGATCTAGGTAATATGAACTAGAAGGAGGAACATTCTCTAAAAGTAATTCTATAGTGAACCCCTTTTTCTTTCTCTCAGGCAAAAGATTATTCTCCAAAGCTAACAATAATTTTTACAAGCTGGGCTTAATTCATTTTTTGGAAGACTGCTCATTTCTTTTCACTTCAGAATTACTAGAAGCTCACTAAAGAAAACATTAAAACTGCAAAAATGAATTAGGGAAGGGAAAAGAGCCAGCATCTCATCATCTAAAAATAATGGTTAATATTTTGGCGTATTTTCTTCATGTCATGTTCTATGTATAAAGAAGTTTCACGTTTCCAAAGATAAGTAAGTATACTGCTATACATTAAATATACTATTAATGTTGTATACATATCACATACGCATGTTTTCAATTAACATGTTGAAATGCGGGTGGTAAACACATTCTTCGATCATAGCTTACGCAACCATACCCCAAAATTTACTTACTTAGTTTTTCGTCCAAGTTATGCCTATCTTTTTGAATCAAGTTTTATCCATACTTGAGACTATTTCCATACTACAGGTTCCCAGAAATGGCAAAGTAAAAAGATCAAATTCTTCAAATTGATCTCCCAAAAAGCCATAGCAATGCCAACTGCCACCAGCAATGCATCAATGTACCTGTTTCACCAGCCTCACCAGTATTGTATAAATCTTGTTACTCTTCACCCATCAAAGTAACTATTTCATTTTAATTTTACATATTTACCCATATTTTCATTACGGACCAGGACACACCTCCATGTGAAATACAATAAAGTCTCACTGAAATGTCAACTGCATGCAAAACTGGGAGTGGATTACCTGAAAGGCTATGAGATAGCACAATGCAGCCAGCTCAGAGAGCGCTCGCCACTGCACGTCACTATGCTGACCCATCTTCAAAAGCAGAGAACCAGCATGCATGTAGAAATGTCCTCTCACTTCGAAGAAAGTAGCTGAGAGTTCATCATTTCCACCCACACAAGATTTCACAGACTGAAGAGCACTATCAAAACTGTAATATTAAAGTATTAAACACACATTAAACTACTGCATTGTAAATAATCAGTTTCATTATTTAATTCAAAATAAAATAAAACTATTTCAAGCTTCATCTTCCACATTCTAACTCTTAATAATCCATATTGTTTTATGAATTATAAATCATCTAGCGCTTATTGTTATTCCACACACTTCCTATACTTCAAGCTTAACCTCTAGAATGTCTTATTCCAAAACATCTTCTCCATCATATGGTTTTGTTATTTAATTCAAAGTTGAAATTTCTCAAATTAAACATGCCATTTTCAAATTATAATAACTAAAATATGTGCATTATCAATACCATAACTGCTCTTCTTACTATACACATAACTAGAGATAAATAAATTATATTTCTCACTATTATTTGTAATCTATGTATTAATGCTTTTGAATCCCCCCCGCCCCACCCCCAGTCCCTGGTGCCAAAAGGGTTGGGGACCACTGCCCTAGAGGGTCTTAACACCCCTCCTAGGGATCCATGAAGTTAAAATTATTTTTTAGTACTACTAAAAAATTGTCTCTTTCTCCTTTATTTCCTCATGTAACCAAGTTTTTAAGTATATAACCACACCAAAATCATAAAAACCTAAATATTTTCTAAAATGACCTAAAAGTTCAATTTAGTTTTTTTTGGATACTCCCTTACCCTACCCATGTTAAGACACTACGTACTTCCTCAAGAAAACTAACTCTACACTTCAGTGAAAAGAATTACTTTTCAGACAAATGGAGAGTGTAATAAACCAGGGAATGTCAAACTTTTCCTATAAAGGGCCACGTACTAATGTGGCTTTGCAGGCACACCACCTCTGTCACAAGTGCTCAGCTCTACCACTGCAGTGTGTAAGCAGCCATAGATAACACATAACAACGAGCATGGCTGTGGCCAGGAAAACTTTATTCATACAATCAGGCTGTAAGCCTTGTTTGGCCCACAAGCTCTAGTCAACCCCTGCTCTAAACTAACACACAAATCCAAGTGATGTTTCTGTTCAGCGGAATTTATTTTAATCAAGTGGAGATACTGGTCCTCAAAATTAAAACGTGGAAAACAGAAAAACCATGTATTATATTTTAGTTATCTTGTTGCTAAGCTAAAACATTGCTTTCTGAAATATCAGTCACGTTAACAGCTTATACTAGAATATCTGACAAGAAGTTTATTCTCTGATTTTCAATCAAGATTGTATCATTTTTTTTGAAACAAAATATGGAACAGCAGTTAGAACATTCATTTTCAGGCTCAACTCTTTACTAAGTATGCCAAAACTAAATATTTAAATATAATTTAATAAAGCCTAAGCAGTAATACAGTTCTCTAGAAATCAAAGTCACACAAAACCAATTACAATATCCCCACAAAAGAAGATTCCTTCTAAGTAGTTCATTATGTTAACTATTACCTCTGGATATATTACAGAAAAAATAATGCTATTAAGATGTTTAGACCAATGAACAGAATTACCACAAACAGAAAATCTGTAGCTGACACCGAAGTACTCTCTCCGTAGGTCAACATACCTCTCCAACAATTCCCTGCTCTCGTGCACATCTCTCGTGGACAGCGTGAGAAGCATAAGGTTAGCATAGGCTAGAAGTAAGTCCTGATTGGTTGCTCGCCAGTTACTTTTATCAGACTCCAAACACTGTGAAGATTCCAGGTATTCCTATTTTGCAAAAAGAACTCCAAGTTACAAAACTTTATCATGTGTTACAAAACTGAGTGCTTTATGCCTACAAATTCCTTTGCCCATTCCTATGCTGTAAAACCATGTCGATTTTAAATCAGCCTATAAAAACACCAAAAAATATATAAACATATTTCTCATATTTATTTCTCCCATCCACCCATTATAAATTGAAATCATGGTAGCAAAAATCTCATTTCACAGCTGCTATACATAAATGAAAGAAATTTAGGTCTTGGAAGGCAGTGCTTAAATACAAAGGGATATAGGGTAACTGTCCATCAAGAAGTGTGAGACCCAACAGTTTTTACCTACCTTAAGGGTCTGTACAACACAGGAATTCCACTCTAAACTTGAACGCAAGACTATGTTTCTCTCTGCCTGGTGGCAGTGGGCCACAGCATCCTTCAGTCTACTGTTTGAGCGATACAGCTCTACTAGTCGGATGTTCATGTGCACATCATCAGGTCTTGCATAAAGTTCTGACTGAATCAAGTCGAAAAGTTTATTCCATCCATCTTCACCTTTACAATCTAAAAGCTGTTCCTATTTTTAAAGAACCGTTAATTAGAGAAACATCTGTGCAACTTTAAACACATCATGGCTCCTATGAGCATCATCCCACTGTGTCTGGCTTTAGTAAAGTCCCACTCTACCTACCTCATTAGCCCCTCAGAGTCACTTCCAGCCCAGAAGCTAAACCTCAAGAAATGTACGTGGGGAGAAACACCTGGGATGACACAGCAGCAGTGGCTGCCCATGCTCACCTCAGAGTGTGCCAGGACGACCGGCCTGCGTCCCTGCACACTCCGGTCACTACCAGACGCCTAGCCTCCCAGGAACCCTTGCACCAGGGTCCTCACCCTCAATGTGCTCTGCATCCCCCTAAGGCTGACTCATCTCTGCCCACTCTGCTCCCACTGCGGAGCTCCTACTGCTCTGCTATCTTCTCAAAGTCTTCACCTTCTGGCCTTTCTGAATGGAGTCCCATTCCAAGACAGCTGCCATCACTTCTCTGCTAGCCTACGCACAAGTAGAGGAGGTGGGGGTCTCCCAGCGTCACCACCACGTCCCTGCTCCTAACTCTGTTTTCTAAAGGACTTGCTATCCGGCTACTCCTGCCAGTCCCCCCTCATTAGCAACTGGAATAGAACCGTCTTCCTTTATCCCTAACAACTGCCACTGTCAGTGGCAACTGAGAAGTGCAAAAGACACACAATAGCCTGGGCATTCTGCTCTTTAATGACCTCATCTCCAGTGCTCCACACTCCAGCCTCAGCCATCCATTTGGCCAAATCTGTATTTTGATCAAAGCGCTCAGACCACCACACCCTCTCATTTTCCCACCTCACAGGGGCTCACATACCCTCACTGCCACATCTCTTTGCCTCTACCACCTGAAAAGCTTTCAGTACACTGACATCACTAAGTTTTAATTTTCCATGAAATACACACATACACTTTCCTTCCATGTCAAGCTGAAATGCCACAGTCCCAACATCCACAATTACTCCTTACTTATAGATGCCTTCAATTAACTCTCTCCACCTTTCCTGGAGACCCCGCCACCTGCTTCCTCTGCGCCCATACATGAACAGATGAACAAGTGAGTGTAGGGCATTCGGGAATTTGGGAAATCACAAGCAAGCTAACTGATTTACTTTCATAATCTCAAACTGCCAAACTGGTAATGCCTAGAAAAAATAAAGCCCTATTTTACTTCTAATAAACTCACTTTCTCCATTCCCTGAAGAGTTCACTTCATATTCCTCTTTCCTCCAACTCTCACTTTCAACTTATGATCACACCTCATCCCCCGCAGAGAAAATGGAAGCCATCACCCCTAAGCTCCACTCGACCTTCCTGCACTCACCTCCCCACCCCGCCACCTCGCAGACCATGCTCGCCATTAGTGCCCTTTCTCCCTCACCAAGCTCTCTCCTCCTGGATCAGTTCCGTAACTTACACTTGGTGTGTCTATAACTGCAAAAAAGCCCTAGACTTCAATTATATGTTTAAAAATAAATAAGTAAAAAATCAACACCATTATGGATGCTTTTCAAAAATTCTACTCTCGGGACTTCCCTGGTGGCGCAGTAGTTAGGACTCCACGCTCCCAATGCAGGGGGCCCAGGTTTGATCCCTGGTCAGGGAACTAGATCCCACATGCATGCTGCAACTAAGAGTTCGCATGCCACAACTAAGGAGCCGGCAAGCTGCAACTAAAGGAGCCTGCCAGCCACAACTAAGGAGCCCATAAGCCGCAACTAAGACCCGGTGCAACCAAATAAGCAAATAAATAAGTATTAAAAAACAAAAATTCTGCTCCCATACCCAAGAGAAAATGCCCTCTCATTAATAATATTGAGTAGTTTTGTTCATTAAAGAAATGTCAAAAAGCTATTTACTGTAAGTCAGCCTTAAATTTTAGGAGAAATAGAATTACTTTGCTAGATAGCTACAAATCTCATGGATTTCTATCCAAAAGATGGGGGGGGAATCGACATAAGATTTAGTTTTAGACAACACTGTCTTTAAAGAGTCATTAAAGGGAATCAGGATGCTTTAGAAACATTTAACTTTGGTTATACTGCAAGAAAAATAATCCCCTCCCATTTATACATGGTCCATAATGTCACAACGGAATGGATTGTCATGGCCAATAAGGAAATTATGTTTGAGGCATAAAACAAAGATAATAAGGTAAAGAAATCTACACACTGAAACCTAACATTTTAGATTAATTTTGTTTGTTTGTTTTTGCAGCATGCGGGCCTCTCACTGTTGGGGCCTCTGCTGTTGCGGAGCACAGGCTCAGCGGCCATGGCTCACAGGCCTAGTCACTCCGCGGCATGTGGGATCTTCCTGGACTGGGGCACGAACCCGTGTCCCCTGCATCGGCAGACGGACTCTCAACCACTGCGCCACCAGGGAAGCCCCTAGATTAATATTTAAAATCCAGGTGCTTATCACAGGGAGAAAAACTTAATGTTACTAGTATTTATCTCTAGGGGTTTTTAAAACACTTTTGATTTAAAAATCTGTGCACAATTGCTCATACCAGGTTTGTAATCGCTAAACATTGGAAACAACCGAAATTTCCCTCAAAAGTAAATGGTTAAACTGTGGAACACACCCATATGACAAAATACTACTCAGCAATAAAAGGAAGGAACCAACTACTGACTGATACACACAACCTGAATGGGTCTCAAGGGCACTGTACAGAATGAAAAAAGCCAACCTCAAAAGGTCACCCGATGCCTGATTCTATTTATACAACATTTTTAAATTACAAAATTATAAAGACAGAGAACAAATTCACAGTTGGCAGAAGTTAAGGACGATGGGAAGGAGAGGTGGATGTGACCACAGAAGGGCAAGCATGAAAGACGCCCTGTAGTGATGGGGCAGTTCTGTCTCTTGACTGCAGTGCTGGTTAAGCAAATTTACACACATGATGAGATGAACAAGAACTGAACACACACTGCACCAACGCCAAAATCCTGGTGTGATATTGTATTATAGTTACATTAAGAGGTAACCACTGGGGAGAGCTGGATGAAGTAAACTCAGGACCTCTCTGCACAATCTTTACAACTCCCTGAGAAAAATCTATAATTATTTCAAAATAAAAAAGTTAAAAAAATTCTATCGGAAACATGTATAAGTCGGGATGGAGGGGGTCCTGTTAAAAACAATGTACACTGGGACTTCCCTGGCGGTCCAGTGGTTAGGACTCAGCACTCTCACTGCCAGGGCCCAGGGTTCGATCCCTAGTCGGGGAACTAAGATCCTACAAGCCACCCAATATATTGGTTACAACCCAACATACACTTAAAATTCTGTTTGCCTAGTATATTTGGAAAGACTTTCTCCAGAAGAGTCACTCAGTAAACTATATTTTACTCAGTAAAGAAAAGCAAGCAGAATGAGTTAATATATTAGCAACAAGTTTCTATCATTTTTAGAAATTACCTATAATATGCTAGAGAAACTGTCTTTTAACTTTTGCTTGAAAACCTCACTATCCCATAACACAGTCCTTTCCAAATTTAGGTAACAGTTCTTTAAAAACCTTATAACTCTGAACTGCCACCCTATGGGTAATTTTCACCCAATGAAGCAAAAATTTCATATCAGATAGAAGTCAGTTTAATTTTAGCTCCACCATCTAGCTAACAAACCGTAAAATCCCTAAAACATTAATCATTCCAAAGGGTAAATGAGATGCCATGTGTGAAGCAAACTCGTACCTAATGAAAAAGCATATTGTGATAATGTATGTACTGTGAAATGGCTTCCACAATAAGTTAACGTCCATCACCTCACCCAGCTACAAATTACTTTCTCTTGCGATGAAAACTTTTAAGACCCCCTCTCAGCAACTTTCAAATGCACAGTGCAGTACTGTTCCCTATAGTCACAAGCTGTACTTCACATCCCCAGAACTTATTTATCTTATAACTGAAGGTTTGTACCCCTGTGACCCCCTTCACCCATTTCCCACACTCCCCATCCCCACACACACCGGTTTAAAGGTTACTACTGAAATCATTTAAACGCCAAATATTAGAAATAGCTGTGTCTTAAGTTTTCCCCAACTGCTTTTATTATATGCTTTCTTTTGCTTAATTTTTTACCTTTAGTTTATAAATTGCAGGACTTCCTGGAAAAAGTTTAGCTGCTCTTTCAACCCAGTATTTAGCTCTTCCATCACTAACATCATTTTTACAGAGCAATTCTGCAATCTTCAACACAAGATCTTTTTGTGTTGGGTTTAATTCCACTGAACGCTGATATCAAAAAAGAATTAAGAAATTAGTAGGATTCCTAAAGTCCATACACTCATACACAAGAATTAAAAATTTATCAAGTGACTCTATTAAAACTCTATTTCTAAATGACAGCATGTTATTTCAAGGCTATTAAAGTGTCTGCAAGTTTTCTGAAGATGAATTAAAAAAAATTATCTTTTTATTTGGTAAACGCAAAAAAGAAAAGGAAGAGAGGGAGGGAACCACACACATAAGAACAGCATTTCTGATCATGGTAAACTTGAAATTTATAGGTGTTAATCTTCTTTTACAATCGCTAATCTCTTAATGATAAAATACAGCATTCTTTGGGCTAAGAACTTCAAAATCTGTTTCAAGCTGTTTCACTTAATAGTACGATGATACCAGTGCTTGTTTTCAAGACATCCATAAAATATATGTGAATTATTTATTACATAAATTAACCTGGGCATTATGTGTGTTTGGCTATGCGAAGGCTATGCTTTAATCTTATATAGTTTACCTTGTAACATTCAACTGCTTTCTCTATGTTTTCCTCCACTTCGTAAAGAAGGCCGAGAAATCTGTGAGCTTTGGGATCCCTTTCTTGTACGTTAATGTATGTAGATATATATCTGTTTAAAAATAACAATAATATAAAAACAATCTTTAAATTATCACATTTAGAACTGCATTTAACTGCTGAGAGAATATCTTAAGCCCAGCAACCACTAAACTAATTTATATTGTTATTCTAATTCTTGACTACCATTATTTAAAGTAGAATATGCAGATAACTGAAAAGCATCCACAGATAGAAATAATACTTAAATACAAACACATGTACAAAGTTGACAACATACTCATTTTACCATTAAATGGTACATTTACCAAATTTTTTTTTCTAGTGTTACCCATTCTTAAGAAATGAACATATAAATTACCTTTTTTCTATTATTACACTTTGGGAATAGCACTAAGTTTTGCACAGACATTAGAAAGTGATTACAATAAATCTTTAAACTATCATAATGCAAAACACTAAAGAGGAACGATTTCCAAATAACAACTAAGAGAACGTATTCACCTTTTAAACAAGAAAATAACATCTAACGGGACTGTACCCAGCTAAAACAGCACAGAAGAAAAATCACTCACTACACCACCAAATGACGGTGACTTCCATTCTCTAACTCAAGTGACAACTAAAAATAAGCATATTCTAGGTCCAGTGAATGTTATCACAGGAGATATTAGACCAAAGATCAACACTGGAGGAAAAAGTTTCATATTAATAAGGAACAGGGTGAACAGGCCCAATGCTGCCAGTTAAATAAAGGCGCTAACACTTTCCTTATCAGAATTTTCATCTTCCCGTCAATGCCTTTAATAGCCTGCCTCCCTCAGAATTTCCAGCTTTAAGTCACTATAAATCAGGAAATCAGACCACCAAGCTTCTTGGCTCTATGGTGAGACAAAGCCTCCCAGGATCACCTATCCAGTCAACTAAAGATCTTTTACACAAGCTATTCTCCTGCCCAGGAATTAGTTTAATTTTGTATTCATTGCCATTTTTTTCCAGCTGATAAAAGTAGCAGATATCTAACCAGGAAGAAATTAAGATATAGGCATGGTTCTCTTTTATTCTAACCCAGAACAATCTTTAGCGAAAATTTAATGCCAAACGATTTCTTGCCCTGGGTGTAAATAAGCAGCAGACATGCAGAAAGTATCATTCTAGACTCAACCTGCAGATGGAATCCAGACTAGTTCTTATCACCAATCTGAGTGATGAATCCCTTATTTCCAGGACATACTTAGGAAGAACTGCTAAAAAAACGTGTATTTATCCATGTCAAAGAAGAACATGAAGTTAAAGCACCGGTTTTAGAAAATTAAGGCATGTTTACAGTTTGGTACTTACTTTTTAGCAAGATCATATTCTTTAGCTTCGTAATACAGCTTTGCAAAATAGAATCCTTTCATTGACTTCTAAAAAAAATTGAGAACTCTTTTATTTATCATATTTTGAATTCTGCATATTTTTCACAAGAGCTAAAATCTGTCCTAGCAAGGTTAATATTAATATATTTGATTTTTGTTCACTTAAAAGATTAAAAAAAAAACTGCCTGTAGAAATGCACATGTTCTAAAAGTCCTGAGTCCATGTTTTCTAATTTTCATGAAACAAAAAAATTAATTTAAGAACATCAAGACAAGATGACATCAGAAATTAAGAATTTATATCAGCAAGAAACCTTAGAAACCGTGTGGTGCCCCTCTCACTTTACAGATAAGTAAACAGACAGAAGCCCACTTTTCTAGGGGAGGAGAGGTATACGACAGACTTCACTTCTCCTGCCGTGTGTAAGCCTTTATGGGGAGAGTACCAAAGTACTTCAGACCCATTAAGGCACTGGGGATTCCCTGGTCCAGTTACTGACCGCTCCACAGATCATTATTCTACACTCAAGGAGCTAAAGAGGCAGAAATAAAAATTGAACTCTTCTGGTAATAATCCAAGTCCACACCCTGGCTCTTTTATTTCTATAAGCTCCAAAGTCCAGCCTGCTGAGACACACCAGATGATGTTACACACATGTGACAGAAGTACACAGCCATCAAGCATCTTATTTTTGAAAGCTACATAAGGACACAAAAACAAAAATCAACATATACTAAGTGAAAAAGCAGCCTACAAAGCAATGTTTTCTTTTATTGATTTTATTCCTAAATATACAGGTGTTAGATTTGTTTGCTGTGCCTGCTATTCACCAGGCACCATTCTGGGCACTGGGGAATGGGCAGGAAATTAAGTCTCTGTCTTCATGCACAAAGGCTGCAGTTCAGGAAGGGTGACAAGCACAGAGGCAGGAGAGAGTGCTATTTTACAGTATTTCACCAATTATGTACAGTGCCCTGCATCTTCACAAGGCTACAATCAGATTCAGCCCATGAAGCACAGGCACCCTAACGCTGTGCCTGTCCAACTGGCAAAACCCCAGGAGTCGGTCCTAAGTCCTCTTCCCTCTCAGAGCATCTCATCTGGGATACATAATCCATCTCACCCATGACTACGCTGACTCTCAAATGTGTATCTCTGGCTCTCAGCTCTCCTGAGCTCTACACTTATGTGTAAAATATCAAGACCTGTCAGTTCTACCTTCTGTGTTACCTCAATCCATCCATTTTTCTGCATCTCTACTGCTACTACCGAAGTACAAGCCTGCTATGATCTCTCTCTGGGACTATCAAAACGACTAATTCCTTCCTGTTTCCCTCCCAAAATTAATTCGCCAAAACATAAGACAAACCACACTGTGCCTTTCTTTAAAATTTAAAATCCTTTTACGGCTTTCATTACATTTTGAAGATACCCATATTTCTCACCAAAGACTAGCATGACGTGGCACCTGCCCAGCTCTACAACTTTACTTCATCTGCCCCTTGCATACTATGGTCTAGCCTGTGACTAAAACCAGAATGCATCTCTCCAACTGGGGCAGCCGTGGGGAGTCTCACTGCTTAATTTAAACAAAGGCAACTGTAGGTATTGATGTGATGTGATTTCTGCCCAGTACATTCAATGTCAGGGTAAAGAAATTCAATGAAGGTAGTATATAAACGGCAGAGTAACTATGAGTCTCTTAAGGTAGTCAGATGCCTTATCATCTAATTAGAGATTTACGAATTAACGACCAAGATTCTCACTAACCTAGTCAAACAACAGCTAAGGGGCAATGACTTGAAAGGATCGACTGACAAGGAGGACCATGTTAAGCACGACTCGCGTCTGGCACATAAACAGATATGAAAAGTAGAGTGAGTGGAAAGCCCTCAGTGCCACTCACCTCCCTCCCCTCTACACCTTGGGGAGGCAGAGCTGGGTCCAGTACACCTGCCAAAAGCATAACACAAGTATATCCATCACATTAAAAGTGCAAAAGAAATAAACCACAAGATCATCTCAAATGCCACCAGAAGAAAAAAGCATGTGACAATATCCAACACCCGGGCTTCCCTGGTGGCACAGTGGATAAGAATCCACCTGCCAACGCAGGGGACACAGGTTTGAGCCCTGGTCCGGGAAGATCCCACATGCCGCAGAGCAAATAGGCCCGTGCGCCACAACTGCTGAGCCTGCGCTCTAGAGCCCGCGAGCCACAACTACTGAGCCCGCGTGCCTAGAGCCCGCGCTCCGCAACAAGAGAAGCCACTGCAATGAGAAGCCCACATACCGCAACAAAGAGTAGCCCCCGCTCGCTGCAACTACAGAAAGCCCGCACGCAACAACGAAGACCCAATGCAGCCAAAAATAAATAAATTAATTTTTTTTTAAAAAAGGAATACATCGTAGGAAATTAAACCAACCAAAAAAATAGAGCAATTATTATTTACTCTAGGAAAAATAAAACTACACAATAAAGGTGACTTGAATGCAAAAATATTTACCTTACCGTAATTATATAAACACTAGATATTCACTTAACTAAAATTTACAAGAACAGAACTGAAAAAAGGAGGGGAAAAGTAAATACATCTGTGGACCGGTCTGGAGGAGAGGTGAAAGCCAGCAGAAAGTGTCTAAAATGAGGAAAAGGAGATAAAGAAATAAAAGTACAGTCGACCCTTGAACAAAGCAAGGGTTAGGGGCACTGACCCTCTACCCAGTTCAAGATCCACATATACATACAGTCGGCCCTCTGTATACACACTCGGTTCCTCCATACCCAAGTTTCCACATCCTAAGATTCAACCAACCGTGGATCGCACAGTACTCTAACACATATTTATTGAAAATAAACCCACATTTAAGTGGACCTGTGCTGTTCAAACCCGTGTTGTTCAAGGGTCAACTGTACATATGTATGTTATTCAGAAGTATGAAATACAGATGTTAAGGGTAGAACACACACCTAAGAGCTGTCAAGTTGCCTCTAAGGAGCAGGAAATCAGGGGTGTGGAATAAAAAGCCAACTAGACAGAAAACTAGGAAAACTAAATAGAAGCCATCTGGAAAAAAAATTGAAGAAACGTTAAGTGACATTTTCAACAAGAACAAAAACAGATGTAAAGGAGTAGAAAATGGCAGAACAAAAGATGAGGTGAACAAACGAAAGCACACTGGAAGCCTGGGAAGATGGGAGACTATGGACCCATCACAGCACCTAGAACTTGGACATCCTAGAAAGCCTGGTCTGTTCACACATGGCCAGTCTCTGCCAAACTGGGTACCAAGTAGATACCAATCTCTTCCTACTCTTCACAGCTGCTGTCTCTGTTCACTCCACCATCTCCCTCCCAACCTGTCCACAGCACCCTGTTTTGTCATTTCACTGAGACCCAAGTTTACAGAATTACTGTCACATGTTCCAAAGTTACGCACTTGCTAGTCAATATTCCACTGAAGGCCCCAGGTTCTAAAATCAATGATTTCTCCTTGTCTGAAGAAAAACATCTGCTCAAAACACTCTTTATAAATGTAAAAGAGGTGAGAGTAATAACCAACCCGTAAAGTTTTGTCCCCACCCTTATTCATTTGACAGAAAAGTTCCTTAGTTCAGAGAACATTCTAACTCCTGTCTAGACAGTGGTTCTTACTCTTTTGAGACCCAGGGTCCCCACTTAGAATTTCATAAAAGCTCTCAACTTGCTTTAGAAAAAAAAGGTACACCGTTTTCAGGGGTACAGAAACGTTCAGTGAGGTTCCGGCTCAGGCTCTGGTACATTTGCATTCATGAGTACGCCAGCAGTTGGGAATTACAGTCTGCATGTAAGCACCTGGTCCCCTCCTCCGGAGGGATGGGCTGCCCGCCACTCCACTGGTCCTAAGAGAAACTAAGCCACACCCACTGCCAATCCCGCCGAGCCACCTGTGTCCCCAGGACAAGTAGCTTTCATCTCTCCAGGTCTCAACATCCACAGGGTCGTCGGCAGTAACACCACACACACCTAGAACGTGGCTAAAGACACAATTACGGTGCCATTATATTCCTGACTGTCGCTCGGTTTTCGGCTTTTAACTTCCTCATGCATCTTTATTCGCTTAGGCCCCTGCCCAGAACACCTTGAACGACCGTCCCTCTAACAGCCACACCCGAGGGCTCACCAAACGCGCCGAGCACTGCCCTCAATGTTTAACGAAGACCCTCCTAAAGCTCCTGTCGGTACCCTAACGCCGCCCTACTGCTGAAGTAAGCTACACTGACCTCAAACCCCACAGCGTGTGCGGGGCAGAGCTGCATTCGACCCCGGACAGCGACCAGGGATCCGACCAGCGACTGGCGGATCCACGGTGCACCCAGCTCGCTATCTGCCTCCAAGGAGGAAAAGTACCCCGAGAGGCGTCGCCGGAAGGCCACAAAATCTGCCCCGGACACAAGGCCCGGGAGGAAATGCAGACCCCACCAGGGCTCCGCTGAAAAACAAAATGCCGGTAAAAGCAGCTGTGAGGAGCGGCGGCGTGTGAGGGGCGGCAGGGCGGCCGGGCCTCGGCGCGGAGCCCGGGCCGTGGGCGCAGCGGGGCCGCCTCCCTGGCCGCCCGGGCGCCGGGGACGAAGAGGAGAGGAAGTGGAGGAGAAAAAAAAGAAGGAGAAGGAAGAGAAAGCGCCAACGCCGCCGCCCGCCCCGCCGCCTCCCCGCCCCCCGGCCGCCGGCCGCGCCTCAGCGCGAACCATGGCGCCGCCGCCCACGGGCCCGCCTGGAGGCCGCGCGCCCCGGCCCGCTCACCTCTCGGAGAGACGGGGCGGAGCCCTGCACCGAGGCGATATACCGCTCCACGTCGGCCTTGTTGCGCCTCATAGCGCCGCCGACCAGGGTTCGCGCGCGGGACGCCAGCGCCTAGGCCGCAGCGGCTGCGGTCTCGAGAGCGCGGCGCCCAAAGATCCGTGACGCAGCGCCGTCGCCGGCGAGAGCCCGACGCGCCTGCGAGTGTGCGTGCGTGCGTGTCGCGTCAGCCCTGTGCGCCGCGCAGGCCCGTGGGCGCCGGCGCGCGGAGGTGACTGCGCTTGCGCGGCGCGGAAATAAGAAGCTCGCGGGCTGTGTGACGCGGCAGAAAGTGCATAGCGACTACGTGGGCCGCGAGAAGCAACGTCCGTGAATAGCCCGCCCCACAGGCGCTGGAGGCGGACGGGGTGTACCCGGTGCTGACGTCACTCTTCGGCGCCAGTCGTGTGCGTCAAAGCGCTCGTTTTTGGAATTTGAATTTTTAGGTCTTAGCTTAAAACAAGTTTCATAAAATGTTTTCAGTAGGTTTTAGGATTAAAAAGATCACATCCGTGTATACAGGGAGTTTAGAATTTATGGTTATGGATAATTTTGATCCTTTTTTTATAGACTTAAAACAGTTTTATCCAACACATGGAACTAACCTGGCCTCTTACAGCCTATCCTTTTTGATTTTTCAATTTTTCCAAATTTTCCACAATGAGCAATTATTGCATTTATAAAGAGGGAAAATAAAACAGAACATTCTGGTTCTGTTTTATTTCAATCATATTGGATGTGAATAAGGGTGGCTGGTTTGGAAGAGCCTACCTTGGGTAGTTGATCTTCCTAGTATTGGGTGGGCCAAAAGTGCCTTCCGTTTTTTAAGTAAAAATAAAAGACACATTTTTCGTTTTCGCCAAGAACTACATTGAACAACGTATTCACCCTTTTGTTCCACTACCTTCTGCCATTTTTCAGGCAACTTCGTAATCCCATCTTACCAAAACTTTTTATCTTTTTGAGCAAAGAACTGTTCCAGGTGCCTTTTACAGTCTTTCAGGGAACTGAATTTTTTTCCATTAAGAGAACTTTCTAAAGACCGAAATCAATGGAAATCCCTAGGCGCAATGTCTGGTGAATATGGTAGATGAATCAGAACTTCCCAGCCAAGCTGTAAATAACAGTTTTTTTTTTTATTTTGCCTGGTCATCAGAGAAACACGCAGTCTTGCGTTATCCTGATGGAAGATTATGTGTTTTCTGTTGACTAATCCGGACGCTTTTCGTCGAGTGCTGTTTTCAGTTGGTCTACTTGGGAGCAGTACTTGTTGGAATTAATTGTTTGGTTTTCCGGAAGAAGCTCATAATAGAGGACTCCCTTCCAATCCCCCTATAGACACAACACCACCTTCTTTGAATGAAAACTGGCCTTTGGTGTGGTTGGTCATGGTTCATTTTGCTTGCCCCACAATCTTTTCCGTTCCACATTGTTGTACATATCCACTTGTCATCGCCCATCGCAATTGGTTTTAAAAATGGAACCTTTTTATTTATGTTTCAGTAGAGAATCACGTGTGAAAATATGGTCAAGGTTTTTTGCGCTTAACTTATGTTGAACCCACACATCAAAGCGATTCACATAACCAAGCTGGTGCAAACGATTTTCAACGCTTGATTTGGATATTTTGAGTATGTCGGCTATCTCCCGCGTGGTATAACATTGATTGTTCTTAATTATTGTTTCGATTTGATCGCCATCAACTTCAACTGGTCTACCTGACCGTGGAGCATCGTCCAGCGAGAGATCTCCAGCACGAAACTTCACAAACCACTTTTGACACGTTTGATCAGTCACAGCACCTTGTCCATACACTGCACAAATCCTTTTTTGCAATTCGGTTGTGTGTGTGTGTGTGTGTTTTCTGGTTGTGTTTTTACCTTTCTTGAAATAATAGAGCATAACATGCCGAAAATGCTTTTTTCCTTCCATCTTCAATATTAAACTGGCTACACAAAAATTCACCAATTTTGATGTCTTTTTTTAAATGCACGCTGATATGACAGCTGTCACATACAGTCTAACAAAATTGTTTCGAATGAAGTTAAAGACCACTAAGTGCTGCTAGAGGCACCTTATGGAAAAAAACAAAAGAAACTTTGGCCCACCCAGTACTTGCCCCAGGTCCCAGCTAATGATAGCTTATCAAGGGAGTGGTGAGGGGCCTGCCCCTCTACTGGTTTCCCTGGTAACTAATGAGCCCACCTGAAGTCAATTCCCCTATAACTGGTAATCCCTCTTTCCCCGAGGAAGTGGAGACGCCACCCTGTCCTGCCCTCGGTCCACTGCACACAGTGGGGTGTTGCTCCAGGATCTTGCTTCAGACGTGTAAGCTCCTCCATCCATTAAACTATCGATGTCTCTGTTGCTGACTCCGGGCTCTTCTGTCTTGAAGCTGGGCAAGCACAGGGCTTGTAGGCCTGCGGGGTGCAGCCCAGCAGCTTCACATATATTGACTCGTTTGATGCTTCCAACAACTTCGTGAAGGTAATGTTGTTTGTTATTATGCTCAAGTCGACAGATAAGGAAACCAAAGGAGTGGACAGGAAAGCAACTTTGCCAAGCACACCTGGTAAAATTACTACCTTTAATCTGTTTTACTAGAATATATTGAAAAGGAGTAAGCCAAAGAAAAAACCTTGAGGCACTCAAGAGGCTTTTCTTAAATACATTTATTAAGCTTTGAAACTTCAGTTTTCACCAAATGGGAGGATGAGTCTGTCCTGCTGGGCTTTAAAAATAGACATTCTTCTCCAGGAAGATGTCCATCCTAGCCCACATCTTTTCCCAGCATGGACCAGATGCATCCCAACTTGTTCTCACAAGTAATTATCCTTCCCCCAAATCACACAGCTAACTGTAATGTTCTCTCCGAGGACCACCTTACCGGTGGGATGGATTCCACTCTAATGGCTGCATCACTCATGTTGATGCATTACAATTTAATTCAAATGAGAGTTGAATCCATAGAAATATCACTTATGACGTCTTTCATCAGCCACAGTTTTACCTGATTAATCTGAGTCCTCAACTTCTGAATTAATTGAACTGACAGGCATCCAGCATTGATGCTGATCAAATCAGGAGCTTTTTCATCTCCTCAAGTCCACCTGTCCTCTGCGGCTGCTTACCATCCCTGGCAGACACCTTGTCTTTCATGTAATCACATGACTCTTTCTTCAGAATCACGCATGCCGTCAGTTCATCCCATCATTTTCTCAGCACTCTTATTTTGTACGATTCCACAGTAATCCTAAACTACTCGTAGGTAGCACTGGGAATATTCTCATGACATTTTTTTTTGTTTTTCTCTTTTTTTTTCTCTTTATTTTTTTCTCATGACTTTTGAACTTAGTAGACACGACGAGGTTAAAATGTTCATAGAGAACCTCAGAAACAGGAGGAACCAACAGGACTGCACGTTGCCACCGATGCTATCTTTTGTTCTTGGACATAATTAAGTTTTCATTTAAAAACTTTTGCTTTCATCACATCTGTAAAAATAGAGGCTTTTGTACATGCTACTCTCAATGTCTGTACAACCTAAACTGCCTTACGGTGCAGAAATGGATCCTTCATCCATGAGCTGAGGAAGGATTTAGAGCTATCACATGATAGCACGACCCTGCCTGGGATCACGCAGGCAGAGCTTGCACAAATCATAAATTAAGAAATGTGTATACACACGTATGTATATGCATTTGTATGTGTACATCTATATGTGTATACATATAGGTGTATGTATATGCACGCACATGTGTGTTTGTATGTATGTGTCTCTGGAAATTGAAGTCCCTAAATCAGTGCTGTCTAATATAATGTGACCCAACATGGATTTTAAAATTTTCTAGAAGCCACACTTTAAAAAATAAGAAGGAACAGGAGAAATTCATTTGAATAGCCTTTTATTCAACCCAGTATATTTAAAACATAATTTCAGCATGCAATTAATATGAGCAAATTGTTAATAAACTATCTTACATTCTTTTCTTTGTACCAAGCGTTCAAAATCTGATCTGTGGAAATTGAATCTGCGTTTAGATTTCATAAAATTTAGGGTTGAAAAAATAGATTCATATACCCAAGTTGTCCCGAACATACTTAGAAGTTATCAATAATTGAATTGAATAGCAAGTTTTAAATTTTAAATTAATTAAAATTACTTAAAAATCCAGTTCCTCAGGAGGACCAGCTACATTTCAATTGCCATGTGTGTCTGGTGTGTTGGATGGCAAAGCTCTCATAGTTCTATTGACGTCGAACTTAGAAAGGAAAGAGTTGTGTTGGAAAATAGATACTACTTGTAGCAGTCAGTGTGGCTGACAGAAAACTACAGAAAAAAAAAACTACAGCGTCCCAGAAGGTAAAACACAGAGCTTTAAGGAGAGAATAATCAACAGTGTAAAATGCTGCAAAAAGATCAGGAATGATGACTGAGGAAAACTCTTTAGACTTGTTTCCTATAAGTTGATTTTTGAAAGAAATGGTGCAGGCAAAAAGCAGCCTGCAAACGGTTGAGGGATTAGGTGGTGAAGAAACGAACGCACCTAAGTGATGATCACTGTCTTTTTATTAGGGAAAACTGACGTTGGTACTCTTTGGTAGATAATCACATAGAAAAATTGCCCATTGTGGGGTGTATAGTTTCATGAATTTTAAGGCATGCATAGATTCATGTAATGACTACCACAGTCGGGATACAGAACAACTCCATCATTCCCCAAACTGACTCACACGACTGCTTTAGAATCACACCCTCCCAGCACTGATCACTCCCCACACTATAGTTTTGTCTTCTCAAGAATGTCTTACGGATGGAATCATACTGTGTGTTTTCATACTGGCTTTGTTCACTCAGCATAATGCCTTTGAAATTCATCCAAGTTTTTGCATCCTCAATAGTTCATTCTTTTTCATTGCTGAGTAACATTCCACAGGTGAGCGGACCACAGGGTTATCCATTGACCAGTTGTAGGGCATGTGGGTTGTTGCCAGTTTCTGGTGGTCGTGAAGAGAGCTGCTGTAAACATTTTTTTATCAGTTTTTTCTTCAATGAACACAAGTTTTCATTTCTCTAGGGCAAGGGTTTGCAAACTATGGCCGTTGTGTGGACTGGCTGCCTGTTTTTTTTTTTTTAATAAATTAATTTAGTTGTTTTTGGCTGCGTTGGGTCTTCGTTGCTGCGTGCTGGCTTTCTCTCATTGCGGTGAGCGGGGGCTACTCTTCGTTGCGGTGCGCGGGCTTCTCATTGTGGTGGCTCCTCTTGTTGTGGAGCACGGGCTCTAGGCGCGCAGGCTTCAGTGGTTGTGGCACGCAGGCTCAGTAGTTGTGGCTCGTGGGCTCTAGAGCGGAGACTCAGTAGTTGTGGCGCACGGGCTTAGTTGCTCCGCGGCATGTGGGATCTTCCCGGACCAGGGCTCGAGCCCGTGTCCCCTGCATTGGCAGGCGGATTCTTAACCACTGCGCCACCAGGGAAGTCCCTGGCTGCCTGTTTTTGCAAATAAAATTTTTCTGCAACACGACCATGCCCATTCGTTTATGTGGTGTCTTATGGCTGTTTTGTGCTGTGAGAGTTGAGTAGTTAGTTGTGACTGAGACCTATGTCCTACAAGCCTAAAATATTTACTCTCTGGCCCTTTAAGGAAAACTTTGCTTATAAGTCCTCTAAAGAAAGACTCAGGCCTCCAAGCCAGAGTCTCGCCCAAGCCTCTCACCTCCTTCGTGCCACCTCCTTGCCTTTCCGGCATCCACCTCTCCCACGCCCTCTTCTCTGTGTGCCTCAGTCTCCTGCCGGAAGAAATGGGTTGAGCCCCAAGAAGGCTGAGGAGGGATGGGGGAGGGCCTGGGGTGGGTTCTGCCCACCGCCCACCCCAAGCCACAGGGGCTCTAGCCAGGGCCTAGGAGAGGAGGGCGCTGGCTCGGGGCGGGGGGGTGGGTAGCTGCCCCCGTTACTGCTGCTGCTGTCTTGCTGTAGTCACCTGCCCCGTCCCTTCCCTCTTTCCCACTGCTGTCCATGGTGAGGAGGGAGGTGCAGTCCCCAGTTCCTACCCCGCAGGGCTGTTACTTGGTTTTTAAACGACTGGTTGGGATAAAATCCTAAAGAAATAAAACTTCCAATGGATTAAAGAAAAAAAAGACTGAGGAGTGGGACTGTTAGGTCCTCTAGTGGGTGTTCTGTACAGCTTTACGAGAGGCTGCCGAGCTGACGGAGTGGCCGCCTCAGTGCTGCGTTCCCACCAGAGGTACGGCGCCCTTGTCAGCACTTGGTACTGCCAGCATTTTTAAATTTAAGCCATTCTAAAAAGCGTGTAGCAGAATTTGTCATGGTTCTGTTCTAGCCCCTCACCGGTAATATTGCTGGACATTTTTTCATAGGCATATTTGCCAGCCATATATCTTGTTTGGTAAACTCTGTGTTTTACTTGTTGCCCATATTTTAATCCGGTTGTTCGTTGTGATGAGATAAAATCTACATTTTAAGGCAGAACAAGAAAATTTAAACATCAAGTTCTCTGTCTGTGTCCCCTGGGCTTTCCCCCTCCCTCCCTAATGAGCAGTGTGCATCTGCATTACACATTAACCAGACCTCCTCAAAGATGGGAGTGCCTGCTCGAAGGTAAAGAGCTTTCCTTTCTCCTTTCTTCTGAGCTAGCAATGTGACTTCTTGAAAGAACCGTGCTCTTTCCCAGCTCTGCAGGGGGTCATGGTGACTTGCACCTGGGCTTTGTATCCTCGTGAACTTTATGCAAAATAAGTAAGTCATTTTGATTTACGATCCTTTGTCTTGAAAACTGTTTAGGACTGTGCCTTCGACATCTAACAGGTAGAACAGTTCTCAGATCTTCCGAGAGTCGGCTTCCCAGGTTATAATCCTCAGTTTGGCTCGAGTAAAATTTCTTTTTTTTCCTTCTTACCTTGATTGTTAATTGAATTTTCATCAACAGTTGTCTCACTGTTGAGTTTTGAGTGGACTTGAGGTATTCTGACTGCAAGTCCTCTGTCAGACATGTAACTGGGAAACATTTTCTCCTAGTCTATAGTTTATTTCATTCTCTCAACCGTGTCTTCCACAAGGCAGACATTTTTTGATAAAGTGCAGCTTATCAATTCTTTTGTTTTCTCAATCATGCTTTTGCTGTCACATCTAAGGACTTAGGACCCCTGGTCATGAAGGTTTTCTTCTGTCTTACGCTTTATATTTAGATGTAGGACCCACTTTGAGTTAATTTTTTCACTAAGTGGAAGGTTTTTGTCCAGAGCCTTTTTGCCTATGGATGTCTAATTGCTATAGCAGTATCCTTTTCCATTAAATTGCTATGGCCCCTCTATAGCAATCAAATGACCATGTTAGCATCTGTGTCTGGACTCTCCCTTTTGTTTCACTGATTTATGCATCGAACTTTTTACAGATACCTCACTGTCTCGATTGCTGCAGCTTTATATATGCCTTAAAATCAAGTAGTGTGATTCTTCCAACTTGACACTTCTTTGTCAGAATTGTTATGTTCTAGTTCCTTTGCCTTTCCACATCCATTCTACAATCACATTTTCTGTATCTATAAAATATTCTGCAGGAACTTGATTGTAGACGTGTTCAATCTGTAGATTAGGGCAGAGAGCATCACCATCTCTACCATGTCTTCCAGTCCACTGCATGGACCAGTTATTCAAGGTCTTCAGTTTCATCAGTGTTTTGTGGTTTTAAGTATACACATCCTGACATGTTTTGTTAGGTTATAGCTATTTCATTTTTCATAGAGCTGATGTAAATGTTATTTTTTAGATATCAGCTTACAATTGTACATTGCTCATATAGAGAAATACAACTGATTTTTGTCTGTTGACCTTGTATCCTGTGACATTGTTAAAACTCACCTATTAATTCAAGGAGTTTTTAAACATTTTTTTTGCAGGTTACTTGGGATTTTACACATAGACAATCATGTTGTCCAATCTGTATGCCTTTTATTTCTTTCTCTCGCCTTACAGCATGGTCTAGGAATTTTAGTAGAAGTTTGAATGAGACAGGTGAGCGAGGACATTTTTCCTTGTTTCCAGTCTTAAGGAGAAAGACTTTCACCAATAAGTACAATGTTAGCTATAGGTTTTTTGTAGACGCCTTTATCAAGTTAAGGAGATTTCCTTTTATTCCTGGTTTGCTGACAGTCTTTATCATGAATGGACATTGAAATATGTCGAATGCTTTGTCTGTATTAGTTGATACGATCATGTAATGTTTTAAGTTGTTAATATGATTACATTGGATTTTAGAATGTTAGGCCTGCCTTGAATTCCCAGGATATACCCCACACGGTGGTGTCGTGTTTTGCTTGTTTCTTTTTTTTTTAAAGATAGAGAGGGACTTCCCTGGTGGCGCAGTGGTTAAGAATCTGCCTGCCAATGCAGGGGATGCAGGTTTGGTCCCTGGTCTGGGAGAATTCCACATGCCGCGGAGCAACTAAGCCCACGCGCCACAACTACTGAGCCTGCGTTCTAGAGCCTGTGTGCCCCAACTACTGAGCCCGCGTGCCACAACTACTGAAGCCTGTGCGCCTAGAGCCCGTGCTCCACAACAAGAGAAGCCACTGCAGTGAGAAGCCCGCGCACTGCAACGAAGAGTAGCCCCAGCTCGCTGCAACTAGAGAAAGCCCGCGTGCAGCAACGAAGACCCAACGCAGCCAAAAGTAAATTAATTAATTAAAAAAAAAAAAGGTAGAGAGAGAGAGAACATTTTATTCTTTCCATAATGAGCAGCAGCAGTCAATTAAGCTTCACATTCTGGGTCGGACTTTTAAGTATGATTTGTTTTTCATAATGTATTTTATTTTTAAAAAAGGAAGCACAGGGGCTTCTCTGGTGGCGCAGTGGTTGAGAGTCCGCCTGCTGAGGCAGGGGACACGGGTTCGTGCCCCGGTCCGGGAAGATCCCACATGCCGCGGAGCGGCTGGGCCCCGTGAGCCATGGCCGCTGAGCCTGCGCGTCCGGAGGCTGTGCTCCGCAACGGGAGAGGACGCAACCAACAGCGAGAGGCCCGCGTACCGTAAAAAAAATAAATAAATAAAAAGGAAGCACAGGTGTATTTTGAGAGAGAAGTAAAATATAGAAAATGCAAAATTTGTTTTGACAATTGGTATACCATATTTTGAAACAGTATAATTATTTAAAAATACAGCATAGCCAACAGCCTATAAAATTTCTTTTGGCATTTCATTTGGTAAAGTAGGAAACCTTTCTTAAATAAAAGTTAGCTATCAACACAGTCCATAAGTTAGATTGTATGTTTCTGGTTTTTTTTAAATATTTTATTTTATTTTGGAGTGTAGTTGATGAACAATGTTGAGCCAGCTTCCGGTGTATAGCTAAGTGATTCAATTATACATATACATGTATCTATTCTTTTTCAAATTCTCTTCCCATTTAGGTTATTACAGAATATTGAGCAGTATTTCCTGTGCTATACAGTCGGTCCTTGTTGGTTATCTATTTTATAATTTTTTATTTTTTGATATTGCTTTTTTAAAGTTATTTATTTTATATTTTAGCTGCATTGGGTCTTTGTTGCTGAGTGTGGTCTTTCTCTAGTTGCGGTGAGTGGGGGCTACTTTTCGTTGCGGTGCGTGGTCTTCTCATTGCGGTGGCTTCTCTTGTTGCGGAGCACGGGCTCTAGGCGTGCGGACTTCAGTAGTTGTGGCGCACGGGCTCAGTAGTTGTGGCTTGCGGGCTCTAGAGCACAGGCTCAGTAGTTGTGGCGCACGGGCTTAGTTGCTCCGTGGCTTGTTTCTTTATCGTGGTAAAATACACAGAACATCAAATTTACCATTTTAACGATTTTTTTAGTGTATAATTCAATGGCATTAAATACATTCACAGTGTTGTACAGCCATCACCACTATCCATCTCCTAAAGTTTTTTAATCATTCCAAACAGAAACGCTGTACCCATTAAACAGTAACTCCCCATCCCCCCGTCCCCATCCCCTGGTACCCTCTACTCTATGTCTCTAATGAATTTGCCTATTCTAGGAACCCCATAGAATGGGAATCATACATTATTTGTCCTTTTGTGCCTGGCTTATTTGACTTAGCCTTATGTTTTCAAGTTTCATCTATGGTACAGCATTTTTCAGAATTTCATGACTTTTCATGGATGAGTTTGTATTAACCTTTTATATACTACTCAATTCAATTTGCTAATTTTTCTTGAGGATTTTGCATTTAAGTTCACGAGGGATATGGACATTTTCTAATTTCCCTTGACTTTCTCTCTTTGATCCATCGATTATTTAGAAGTCTGGTGTTTAACCTCCAAGTGTTTAGAGATTCTCTTGTTATGTTGGTCTTATCGACTCCTGGTCTACTTGCACTAAGATCAGAGGACTAACTTTACATGATTTTAGTTACTATTTTTAAATGGATAAGGTTTGTTTTATGACCCAAGATATAGTCTACCTTGGTGAATCTACCATGTGCACTTTAAAAGGATGTGTATTCTGCTGTTGATGGGTGGAGTGTTCCACAAATGTCTATTAGATCCACTGGGTTGATGGTCCTGTTCGGTCTGTGTCACTATTGATTTTCTGTCTCCTAATTATGTCAGTTACTGAGGGAGGAGTATTGAAGTCTTCAGCTATAATTTTGGATTTGTCTACCCCTCCCTTTAGTTCTGTCAGTTTTTGCTTCATGAATTTTGAAGCTCTGGTGTTAGATGCAGACACATTTAGGATAGTTGTGTCTTCTTGGTGAATTGACCCTTTATTATTGTGTGATGTCCTTCTTTATCCCCGATGATCTTCTTTGCTCTGAAATCTACTTTGTCTGATACTAATATGGCCACTCTAGCTCTTTTGGTTAAAGTTTCTATATTTCTTTTTCATCCCTTTACTTTTGATGTATGTATGTCATTATAAAATGACAAGAAAAGCTAAAGCTAGTTTCTTGTTCAACATATAGTTAGGTATTGTTTATCCACTCTGACAATGTCTTTTAATTGTTACGTTTAGTCCATTTATATTTAACGTAATTATTGATGTTTAGATCTATGTCTCCTATTTTATTATTTGGATTCTGTTTATTCCATTTTTAATTCCTCTGTTTACTCTTTTCTGCCTTCTTTTTGGTTATTTGAGTATTTTGTATAATAATATTCTCATTCCGTTTTGATTTATCTATTGTTTTTGAATATCTCTTTTGTATAGTTGTTTTTTTTTTTTTTTTTTTTTGCGGTACGCGGGCCTCTCCCGTTGCGGAGCACAGGCTCCGGACGCGCAGGCTCAGCGGCCATGGCTCACGGGCCCAGCTGCTCCGCGGCATGTGGGATCTTCCCGGACCGGGGCACGAACCCGTGTCCCCTGCATCGGCAGGCGGACTCTCAACCACTGCGCCACCAGGGAAGCCCTGTATAGTTGTTTTTTAAATGGTGGCTCTAGGGCTTCCAATATAGATAATTATTCACAGAGTACTCAGAACGAATACTTCACCATTTCAAGTAGAATGTAGAAACTTTATGGCCATATAGATAGCTTTACCTTCCCCCCTTTATGTTGTAGATGTCTTATATTACATGTACATGAACTGTAAATGCCACTGAACAGTGTTATAATTTTTCCTTTGTCATCAAATATATTTTAAAAATAGAGGACAGATTCACTAGACAGAGATCACCAAGGAAAGAGAAGACTTTAATAATACCCTAAACAAACTAGACCTAAACGACATCTATTGACAACTCCACCCAACAACAGCAGAATACACGTGCCTCTCAAGTGCACATGGAACATTCTCCAGCATAGACCATATGCTAAGGCATAAGATAAACCTCACTAAGTGCAAAAAAATTGAAATGATACATACGAAGTATGTTTTCCCACAACAATGGAATGAAATTAGAAATCAACTACAGAGCGGAACTGGAGAAATTTACAGATATGTGCAAATTAACAGCATACTTCTAAATAACCAATGAGTCAAGACATCACAAGGGAAATTAGCAAATACCTTGAGATGAATGAAAATGAAGAGGCAACATGGTCTGTCGTAGCACGTATGTGTCCCAGGGCCAGTTGGGGGCCGTGGGCGCTGCTGCTTCTGAGCTCTAGAAGCTCTGATAGCTTTGTGGAATGCTGGAAGCTGCTCAGGGTGGAACGTGCTTTGCCAAGTACCCAGCAATCGCCGAGCTCCTCCTGTGAGTGGCAAGGGTACAAGGACAAAAACGAGTCCTGCCGTTGGGAGCCATCCTTCTGGCAGGAACACAAACCAGTACATACAAGTGCTCAAAACAGCTACTGAATCAGAGGTGTGAGCAGAGGATTTGGGGAGCAAAGGACAGTGACTAGTTTTGCTTGAGGAAGTCAGGAAAGGTTTAAAAAATGGGGTGAATTTGATGTGAGTCTCAAAAGTGAGGAGGGTATATGGATCTCAGGAGGGCAGGTGAAGGTCTGGGAAAGATAGTCCTGCGTGATGGGCATGGCCATTGGGAGAAAACAGACTCAGCAATAGGCTGGGACCTGCTTGTTCGGTGAGCCTAATGAGGCTGGTAAACAAGGGGAGTCGAGCGATGGCTGCTTGGAGGTCAGAGCAGAGTGAGGAAAGCGTGGAGCCAGCCAGGGCGCCAGCTGGGAGGAAGAAGGGCTCTGGGACCTTCTGCAGCTGAACGGCTGGACTTTGGGGTCCTTAGCTGTGGGGATGGGAGGGGTGGGGGAGGGGAGAACAGAGGGCAACTCGACCTTAGCCTGGGAGCCTGGAGAGATGGTGATGCCACTAAGGGCAGTGGGAAAATGGAGGAAATGGGAACTGGAAGAGGGCCAGGGCCCCTGCCCCCAGGCCGGGCTAGTGGGTATTTATTCTCCTTTCAAGATCCAGCTCCAGGAGACCCTCTCCCGCCACCTGCGGGGTGCTGCCCGTGTGACCTTGCAGAACCTTATGCTTCCCCCCATGCTGTGCTGTAATCGCCCGTCTCTCTTTCTTGGGCAGGAGGAAGCCAAGGCCTGCACCTGCCCAGGGGAGGACACGGCGTGCAGGACTCAGGTCAGACATTTGAGGAGGGGAGGAGGGAACGATAGAGCCCCAAGAGCACTGGGCAGCTGAAGGGTGTGAAGATAAAGAACTGAAGCCGCTCAGAATTCAGGGTGAACGGTGGGAAGACTCCACCAGCAGCCTACATGGTTCTCAGATTTGCCTTATGGCCAGCAATCAGCCCATTTGCTTTTATCCGTATACATGAATGTTTCTGTGATATACTCAAGACGACTTGAATTTTTCACACACACAGACATCCACCAAGGAACAGGGTAGAAATGTGCACGAGCTCGGAAGCACAGGAACCACCTGGGTTCAGGTTCTGGACACGCCACGTCTTGCCGTGCAAGCTCAAAGGGCCTCCTTGACTTCACAGCCCTGGGGGTTGTCAGGATTAAATAACACCGTGTTACCTACAAGGTGGCTGCCGTGTGAATGCAGAGTCTGACTGACATTTTTACATGGTTTGGATATCGTACCACTTAAACTGTTTTCCAGAAAAAACTACATACAAGTAAAAGTTTAAAATGGCTTTAAAAGAAAAAAACGTGGAACTCTTTTTAAAATTGAAGTGTAACCGACCTATAACATCAAGTTAGTTTCAGGGGTACAACATAATGATTCCATATTTGTACACATTGCAAAATGATCACAATGTCTAGTTAACATCTGTCACCATGCAGTTTTCTTTTCCCGGAATTTTTAAAAAATTAATTTATTTATTTTTGGCTGCATTGGGTCTTCGTTGCTGTGCGCAGGTTTTCTCTAGTTGCGGTGAGCGGGCCTCTCATTGCGGTGGCTTCTCATTGCAGAGCATGGACTCTAGGTGCGCGGGTTTCCGTAGTTGCAGCATGCGGGCTCAGTTGTTGTGGCTCACAGGCTCCAGAGTGCAGGCTCAGTAGCTGTGGCGCACGGGCTTAGTTGCTCCGCGGCATGTGGGATCATCCCGGACCAGAGCTCGAACCCGTGTCCCCTGCATTGGCAGGCGGATTCTTAACCACTGCGCCACCAGGGAAGTCCCCACCATGCAGTTTTAACATTTTTTTCTTATGATGAGAACTTTTAAGATCTATTCTTTTAGCAACTTTCAAACGTGCAACTCAGTATTAATAACTGTAGTCACCATGCTGTATGATGCCCCTATGAATTGTTTATAACTGGAAGTTTGTATCTCTTGACCCTCTTCACCCATTTTGCCCACCTCCACCCTCCCACCCCACCTCTGACAACCACCTATCTGTTCTTGTTTTTTTTATGATTCTTGCTTTATGATTATTGGGGTTTTTAAAAAATGATTCCACATATAAGTGAGATCATCCAGTATTTGTCTTCTCTGACTTATTTCACTCAGCATAGTTGTCCTATCCACGTCGTCCTAAATGGCAAGACTCCCGTCTTATTTCCGGCTGAATAATATTCCACTGTTATACAGACCACATTTTTTCATTCATTCATCCGTCGATGGACGCTTAGGTTGTTTCCAAAACAGCTTTCTTAAGCACTAGTCCTATATTCTCATGGTTCCATGTCTCAAAGCCATTCAAGTTAAGCAAAACACAACAGTTATTTTTAACAATTATGAACATTTATTAAGCACCAAGAGTATACTGCACTGGTTGCTATATAAAAACACAATTATTGACATAGTGTCCCTGCCACTGAGCTTACAATCTAAAATGAAATACAATAACAATGCTGTAAGCCGACCTCAAAATTTCCTTAATTTAGAAATTGCTATTTTGGCAAATAAATGAGGCAAAATGATCTACCATCAGTTACAATGTTAATAAGGCTTTGAACATGATCCAAAGAACGTTTGACTTGTACCCAAACGTTTTCCCAATTATCTTAGGCTTGATAAGAAAAAGACCACGTAGAAGCGGTAAACAGTGAATTATTTCAAACGGCCTTGTAGGATTTTAAGCCAAGATTCGCTCACTAGCCTGAGTTTCTCTCCGGCCAGAGGAAGCCGTGCGAAACACCGTGAAGTAAGCAAGTCCATCCTCTCGTCCACTGACAACTGTTCAGCCCTTCCTCCCCCCATGAGTGAGGGCTCTGTGTCCCCTACAGCGGAGAAGGTGTGTGTCTGGATAAAACACCCCACAGCCTTGGAGGCTTAATGAGGCAGACTTGCAGGAAATACGAACTCGTATTTTATGAGAGGGGTGAGCAGTGGGACCTCTGCTACAGGAGAGACGTGAACCGAGCAGCAGTTCAGCCCATGCCTCTTCCCAGTGATTAGAAACACAGGCAAATGGGCGCCTTCTGCTCCGAATTTCTGGTGGGAGAGCATTTAGGAATTTGGCATCGAGACCCCCAGACTGAAAACCCTGCACTATTCTGCCTGTATCCACAGTATAGTATTTAATAAATACTTTGAAGATTTTTGTTGCTGGTCATATATTAGCTGACAAAGGCACGCTGAAGGGATTCTGATTCTTGCTGTCAAATGCAAAGACAGTTTCAGACTTCTAAGCACAGTCTTGAACTATATATTGATTATCTTCAATCACTGATAATTCTTTGAACTCTAAAAGAACACTAAAAAATAAAGCAATTGGTTATAAATTAACTGAAATACAGTTCACTCTGTAAAGTGCATGCACAAATGTTTAAAAAATACATGCATACAAATATTTTAATGGCAGACTGGTAGCATCCTGAGATTTTTTTTTTTAATGGTAAAACAGTATTTCAGCAATTTTTGGAAAAACCAATAATTTCCCCCTAAGTCCACCTTGGCAATTTTCTTTTACATGATAACATAGCAGCAGCAACATTTAAAAAATGTTCACAAAATTTGCTTTGCATACAAGTTTATCAAGAAAGACTGGTCCAGTAACTTCAGGATAAAACTTTTTACAAAGTAAAGTAATTCACCACTTTTAACCTAAAATTGATACCTAAACATTCCTCTTGCAATTTAAAAGTGTCATTTATGCCTCCTACTTATAGGAAATAAAATCTAATTATGAGATTTGTAATGAAAAATTTGAAACACACATCAACATCCTTCTCTTCTAGTAAGATTACAGAAATTAATTTCAATGTGTTTCCCCAAAAAGTGAAAAAAAGTTTAACATATAATCATGGCTGTGGTAAATGAATTTGAGTTTACAAATCTCAGTCAGTGCACTTGTTTTTAGTTTGTAAGGTGTTAAACAGCTAGAATTCCTGATTAATGTATGTATTTTTCTAAGGCAAGGCAAGTTCGTTTATGTATAAAGCATAGATATTAGCTGGTTATAAAGGCAATAAGAGCAACACATATACATTCACTTTTTTTTAAAGTGATACATTCCAAACTACATAACATTTAATTTCATGTCCTATTCTAAGACTACATCTTTGACCTTAACCTTAGAAGCATAATTGCTGTAATACATTAAAAAATACTTCACTTCCCCAATATTGTAAAGTATACTGTATTTTCAGATACCTAGTATAAATTGTTTTGCACAAAATTTAAAAAGGAATACTATCAGCTATAACTACTGTGTTAAGTAACTGTGTGAAGAAGTTCACAAGGAGAACAAAATGTAAAACTAAGCACAGTAATTAAGGCGTTTATAACCCTAACAACAAAACCCCCAATCACGTAGTTCTGAATATACCTGCTTCTTATCTTAGTAATGTGTGTGTTCATTTGCCACTAGTTTGATAAATGCACTAAGATTCCATAAGGTCTGTTTTTCCTGGTTGGTTGTTTTTCTTTCTTATATCCTCCCAAACTGCAGTTGCAATTAATTTGCTTTTGAATACGAAGTAAAATAGTGTTTATATTTTTATCGGAGTCACGTAAAAGCTGACTGCTTACTTTCATTTTTAAAAGTTATATTTAACTTTTTGGACCTCAATTAAAAATTAACACTTAACCATGTTTCTTTTGCTATTAAGTACAGTTGCCATTTCAAATTGATAAGGGTTACCAACAAAGGCAAATTTTGATCTCATCCATGTTTTAAATATGATTACACAAACTTTTTTTAATGAGAAAAAGGAGATGAAGAAAACCATTCAATAGGTCTTCTTCACTCTCAACTCTTGCAATACAGCTTTAAGGAAGGGTGTATTAGGTCAAGCAATGTTGTCATCTCTTATCTTTGCAGAGAAGAGAAAAAATAAGATGAAGTTATTTCCTTCCTAAGGTCTCAGCTAGCTTCTTAAGTCTTTTTTTCAGCTCCAATGGAAATTTCTCATAGCACTTCTTACAGACTGGCTTCATGTCAAACTCCACAAACTTATTCCTAAAGATAACAATAATAATAAAAAAAAAGAAATTAGTGGAAATGTAGTCAACATTTGTATACAGACAGACAAATAACGTGCAGTAATTTTACTGAAGTAAATGAAGACACTATGCATATTACATCTATATTCATATTAGCAAAAAATTATAATTCTAATCTCAATTCTAATCATTACGGTAAACATAAAATATTCACAATATCATTTGAAGGAAGCTGCCCTTGTAAATTGATCTTGTACATCTATCTAATACAGAATGGATGTTATCGATACATTTTAGTCTGTGCTAAGTATACAGGGAATATAATGTAAATAAAATTCAGATAATTAAAGTCAATCACATTTTAAAGTACCATGAGAGCACTTTAAAGAACAGTCATTCAAAGCAAAGAACTGTATTTCTGTAATTTGAACGATCCTCTCTTTACTGAAGGCAAAATCATCTTACTTAGTATTTTATATCACGTAGCTGTGAGGTTTCATCTTTCCTGGCCTCCCATCCCCACAACACTAACAAGCATCTTGAAAAAAATCTAACATAATATATAGGTTATTTTGGTTGGCTGTCTGACAGAAAGCTTTAAATCACTCTTCAAGGGCACAAGTGGACCAGGCGGTCACATCTGTGACCTGTGGTCTGTGGTCACATCTGTGAATGGCATATGTACGGAGAACTCAACTCTTTTTAAAAAGCCAGGGCAATACACACTCTCAATTCACTTGTAAAACAATTGTGGACAGGTGTTGAGACGGCCTCCTAGCTATGGGTGATACATCTCCAGCTGACAGTTATGAGCGCTTATCACCATTGAAATCATGGGTCCTTAATTGTGAATGGAGCAAATGCAGAATTTTACAACTTGCTCATTTTCTGTGAAATTTGGGACAGGTCCAGTGATATGCTGTCAGCTGTGACATATTATTATATCTGCTGATATAATTTTAAAGAACAACATTAATGACAAAGTTAATTCCTGACCACACATTTAAAGTGAAAAATCTTTTATTTTAAAGCACCACATGGGAATTATTTTTACTGTTTTTCAGAGATCCTAATGCTGACAGTTATTCACATGATGTGACATTTCAACTAGCAATTTGATTTAAATAGTACCATTGAGTTAAAAGTTCTCCCAAAGTCTTCTTAGAACAAAAGCTATTAAAACCGCCATGTTTTTGATGAAAGAAATAAATTATCCCTGCTCCCAGAGATAATGCTAAACAAACCTTACGTTGTTTTAATCTTATATCTGAATTTTAATTCCTCTTTAATTTTAAACAATAAAAAAACTTTTAGAGCTCATAACACAATGGTACTATGAAGGAACTGGGACAATCATGCTAGCAATTTAAGAGAATTTCCAAGATTGAAATATTTCCCATAAAAATCAGGAATACAATTGAGTTTGAAAACATCAAGAAAATGAGTTCATAACCAGCAGCATGTGGGCAGTGAATGAAAGCACATATACACACACCAGAGATGCCGTATCTTATTATGTACCTTAGAGGGTCTCTGCTTAGACAGGAAACATGCTGAGAGGATTCAGTTTAATACAGAACTTAGAACATGCAACACTGGAATTGATCAAATTATATTATTCTAGGCAAAGAAACCAAAACCCAGGATTTTAAAAGCTGCAATTATCGGACAAGAATACTTTGAAACTTTTCCAGTCTCTATTAGGAGATTAGAATTCTTCCCTTTGAATCCACTGGAAAAAGAAAAAAGAAATCTATACCATATTGTGATTAAAAAAACGAGCTGAGAGAGTCTACAGGTTCAGGGACAAAAGTGAAGTACAAGCCAGTGTTAAGTGTGAACCCTTCTCAAGGTGTGGAACTTTAATAATTAGGCAGAAGGACCAGCTCTACATGGGACAAATGCTTCTATTTCAACCTCTCCTGGCTACAGATACATGCCCGAAAGTAACGAAAAACGCAAGAGACAAAAACAGAATGAAAACATATTCTAAAGGACTAACCAAAGGAGAAAGCAGTGAAAATGCTGACAGAGGGATAGAAAAGTTTACAAACAGACTGGCTTTTTCTTTTTCTGCTTGTCTTTATCCTTTGCTTCTCTCTCCCGTTTGGCAAGTCGCCTCTTAAATTCTTCTGGCATTTTCTCATAACAGTGTTTGCAGACTGGTTTTAGATCAATTTCAACAAACTTATCCCTTTGCGCAGGACAGAGAAGGAACAGGAGAAAACAGGGAACAATTAAAGGAAGAAGCTTTGCTCTTAGAAGGCCTGAACAGAAAGAAGAAATAAGGCATCAGATCATTCTTTTTAAACTCTGTTAACAGCGTCCCCTAAGCGCTCGTCGCGGGGCTCGCGGGAGCCGAGGGCAGACTTACTTGAGCGTTAACTTGGCGCTGCAGGTGGAGCAGGAGAAGCAGTGCACGCACCAGGCCTTGTTGAGGGCGGAGACCACTAGGGGACAGGAGGGGGACGTCACTCACCACACCCACCCGTCCCCTCCCGGGGTGGCTGCCCTCCTCAAGGGCTTTTCTCACCGAAGAGCCACACACGGCACTAAAGTTTCAGGGCCATTAACTGACCTTCAGTCGACGTTATTCATTAATTTATCTCGTCACGTTGTCAGAACACACAACCCCAGCTCTGCATTTGTCTCCCACGACTGTAGGCTTCCCCTTAGGGAAGATCACCGTTGTCTTTTCAACCCGTGTTGGTGGTTAATGTTTTCTTCTCCCGTGAGGCATCCAAACGGCAGGTACCAGATCTTCACGCCAACGCCCCCCAGCCCCGCCCCAACTGCCAAGCTGTGACGGCGTGCCCGGCTTTCCTAGCACAGCAGGTAATTAAAACAAAGTCCAGACACTGACTCACCGGCCTGCAGGAGCCTGTCTTCCAAGCCAGCACTAGGGCAAGAGCTTCCCTCCCCTGGCAGCTGCCTCCCGTGGGCGGGGGTAAGATCTATTCCCAAAGGCACTAGAGATCACTTTCCTGAACCCACCCCTTCGTGAAGGGCACGCGGGCAGTGTTTCAGAGAGCACTGGCCGAGTTAGGCTCTCTGCTCAGAGGCTGCAGCAGGAACGTTTGCAACCTCGCCAGGAAGCTTCTGGCAGAACTTGCCGCGCCTGTTGGCAAACACAGCTGCTTCCTTCCCGTCCACATCAATCAGGGACAAGGGGGCGGGCCCTGGAAACACCTAGAGATAACTGCCAGGGTGCAGGGGGCCCTTCCTAAGTGCTCCCAAGAAACACGCCCTGCAGCTTCCGGAAGGAGGGACTGCAAGGAGGAGAGGCCTTGGGGTCGGCCGCTCCTATGGTAACGACCCTCTGGCACTGGCCTAAAGGAGCAGCCAGCCCACCTCTCAGGAGTTAGCGTCTCCCTGCTGGAGAACACGTGGGAAAAGTAACCGGTAACGATCGCAGTCCAAACAACCCTTTTCAATCTTCACATGACCCAAGGGTTTTTGTGTCAAAACGGTGCCCTACAGGTTAAAACCACTGCAGGTACTTACCATCGCCTTCTATAACACGGTTGCAGTGGAAACAAACATCACCAAATAGCTGAAAATGAAAAATTACAACCAAGTATCAGAACACCAAACACTTAATATAAATAATTTCAGTTCTTTGTACAACTTAAAAACAAACAGCTGGCTGCCTAAACCCAGCATTTGCCGTTACTAGAGAGAGAGTCAGCAAGAGTTCACGGACTAGTGTTTACTTCCTACAATGAAAAGCATTTACTCTTCATCGTGATCAAAAACAAAGGCTCTGGAAATGGTCTGGATTTCAGGAAGCTAAAGGAGCATGAAAACCCTACACTGGGTCTGGTACTGGAGTGGAAAAAAGGCCAGAAGGAGTTTATTGGGTCAGGTGACAGAGCTGAAACGGACAGATTGAAGTCATCAATACAGATAACCATGGTCACATAAGAGATTCCCGTATTCTTGGGAAATGTACACTCGAGTATTTAGGAGTAAAGGACCATGGGGAACTCATCATCGAATGCTTCAGAAAAAATACGCGTGTGTTTGTATGTGTACATAAACTTGTATATAAGGAAACGTGCATTCACGTGTCGTCTTCATAGAGAGGGCAGGACACACACATGCTGAAGCAGGTAGTAAACCTGAGTAAAACAGGTATTTTCTTTGTATTTTTTTATTTTACAACCTTTCTGCGAGCCTGAAATGATTTTCCAAATGAAACGTTAAAAAGCAATCGCTGGAGCCCAACGTACGTTTTCCCAGAGCTCTCCTTGTACTTAAGTATTGAGAGGCTCAGGCCCATACAAGCGTGCGTAGTATTCCACGAGCCCCGTCACTACCTGGTTGTAGTGGGTTTCACAGTACGCCAGGCCCTTCCTCTCGTAATGGCGATGTCCGAGAAACGGTTTCTCACACTTGGCACAAACAAAATGCTGGAAGAAATTGCGTTAGTCATACTTGGATCGCCATGTTTTATTTACACAGCGAAGCAAAACCCAAGCTGAAGCAGCTCAGAGGAGACCCGTGACAGCCTGGGCTGCTTATGTCACTCGGGCCACAGGTGACCCTGTAGAGCAGCCGGCCTTCGTCCAGGCATCCGGAGGCCTAGACCCTGGGCTGCTTATGTCACTTGGGCCACAGGTGACCCTGTAGAGCATCCGGCCTTCGTCCAGGCATCCGGAGGCCTAGACTCGACAGCACAGAGTGAGGACAGAGGTGAGCGTGGGGACACGTCTCTGGGCTGGACCAGGACACCTCCTGCCTCAAGGATCTAGGAAGCCAGAGCACTGCTTGCCTCGCCACTTGGAGGTCACAGAGCCGTGTAGAATCTATGTTCTTAGTCTTCCACGAGGTCCACATGTGCCCCTCAGCATCTCCCAGCCTCGCCAGCGCACCTGAGCGCCGGGCGTGCGAGGGCCCCGGTCACCGCTCCGCGGGCAACTCACCTCCACGTGCCACTGCTTGCCCATGGCGTTCACCACGCGCCCTTCGATGGGCCGGCGGCAGGCGCCACAGATGGGGACCCCCATCTTGTCGTGGCACGGCAAGCAGTACAGCTCCCCCTTCAGCTCCCGGGCGTCGGCGGTCAGCTCCTTCCTGCCCACGAGAAAGGGACCCGCTGAGCAGCACCGCGGCGAGGCGGGCAGGCAGTCGGTGCAGCCCCTGTGCCTCCGCGGTTCCGAAGAGAACCCGCAACGACCCCTGTAGCTGCTTTTCTCCCCCCGGAGGTGGTCAGAGTAGTCTGATCAAGACGCTTGAACAGGCTTCAGATTCGTATCCAAACCTCCGCCTCGTGCGGTGCTGACAAGCCGGCCACACACCACCGCGCCGGCCACAGCTACTGTCCCCTGTCTGCCGTCACTTCAGAGTCCCTCGTCTTCCTTAAACGCTGGGGAGGAGTATCCCAGGCGTGAGGACAGACCCGCCGATGTTATCCTCCCAAAATAACCAAGGAGTTTGGAGACTAGCTCCACTTACTGACGCTCACTAGCAAGCTGCTAAGAGTAGTTTTAGGTGAACAGAAAATACACAGACGGAACGCTCAGACCGGCCCTCCTCCAAATGCTTACGTTCACACTATTTTCAGTCTCCTGAGTCAATAAACAGAGATGGCCCCAAATCAAGATGAATTTCATCGGGTTTAAACGATTCTTTAGAAGTGCTCATGAACAATGAACCGAGGGAGGACAGGCAAGAGAACGAGATAAGGTAGAAACTGAACTCCCAAAAGAAGCTGTCTGTCAGCCTTCACCCCAGCTCTCCACTCCCTACCGTAACTTAGCACGGATGGTCACGCCGACTACAGTAAAGTATCTTTTCCACTAAGTTCTTATATTAGAAGGCAGATTCCGAAGCTCACAGCCTAACAATTTATCATGAGCTTTTGAGGAAAAAAGAAAATTCCCTTTAGGTGTAAATACAGCAAAAGTAACAAATGTAATTTAAGATAACACTCTAATGTCACACCCTGTTATGCACGTACCAAGATAAGACCTTTTTAAGTTTTTTGTTTGTGGGGGGATCCTGGACTGGAAGAACGTGGTTATGAAAAACAGTTGTGGGAATCCTTAGGGATATTCTAATACGAGCTGACTATTTAAAGGTATGTGTATATGTTCACGTGTACACGCACACACACAAAGGTGGCAACATGTTGCCTGGTGAAACTGAACAAAGGGTATGGCGGCTCTCTAGGTATTAGTCTCCAGACTCTTCTACAGTTTGAACGTTTTCCAGATTAAAAGTTGAAGGAAACCGATCTGGGTGCCAGAGTAACAGAAAGACTACACATCAGCGTGACCCCTGGTTCCCTCCGTTTGTACAATGAAAAGGAAGACACTGCAGTACCCGCAGTTGGCACAGTTGAAGTGGTCTGGATGGTAGGGGTCGTTCTTGAATATCAGAGGCTGCTCGTCGATGATGGCGTGGCACTTCTGGCAGATGTACTTCCCGAGGCCTCGGGCCTTCTCTCGGTTATGGCAGGGGCGACACAGATGTCTAAACAGAGCCAGAACGGCTTTAGAAGCTTAAATTTAAGATCTAAGGTTCTTCCTAATAATTAAAAAAAAAGATTCCCATATATATGAAAAGAAATTAAAGAAACCATTTCTTTAAACATCACCGCTGGGCTTAAGAGAGCAGAACCGAGCCCCGACTTTTCACACGGAGAGTTATTTATCCCTCCCAGAGGACCAGACTGATGGCTGAGAAACTCCCTGCGGTAGCCTCTCCCGCAGACACCAGGCCCCATGCCCCGACTCCGTGTCCGAGGCCCCAGGGAGCACGCGCGAGCGCAGAGCGTCACTCTGCCCACCCGTGCCCGACGGGTGAAAGGGTGCCCTGCTCCTACCTCCCGGCGCTCTTGACAAACCCGATGTCTGCCAGGACCCCCTGGCAGAGGTCACAGCGGAAGCACTCGGGGTGCCAGCTGTTGTTCATGGCTTTGATCACTCGGCCGATGATGAATTCCCCTGCGGAGAGGAGCACACGGGCTGCAGCGCAGCCTCCCCGCCCTCAGCCGCCCCTTTCCCCACGTGTGCGGCTCCCACACAAAGCGCTACGTTAGAAAAGTGCTTCCGTGTCATCTGAGTCCTTGTTTTGGGTTCTGTAGCTGCCACACTTTCAGGCTGTCTATCACATCTCTGAATCTGCTTTTCCAGAGGAGGTACTGGGCTCTCCCTCTCCCGAAGGTCTTTTTGTTTTTTTCTGGTCATGGACACAGAAAACAGAAATCCACTGCACGTTTTCTTGTACCACGTACTTAATTTCTTCCTTCATTCAACCTTGTCAGCATGCTACTCGGTGCCCCCAGTCTCTCCTGCTGTGTGACACGCAGGCCACCCCTGCGCGTCTCAAGGTCCCCGCTGAGGCCGCCCGGGCTGCACTGACAGGGAAGAAAGGAATCCTACGGGGCATCGAACAGAAGTCCGGTGAGTCCTGGGCTTACGTTCACCCTACAGGCCCTGAGAAGCGTCATTAACATTACTGACGGGAAGAGGGCTGACAAAACACCGCACCTGCACGCTTTCCTTCCTATGAGCACGTGCTATGAGGTCGTTCTGAAGGAAACTTACTTTTCACCGTGCATTGGGCAGTGGAACTTACCACACTGGTGACAGCAGGGAGCAAAGAGCATCTGAAAGTCATGTTCACAGTACTTCCTTCCTTCAAACTGAAACAGAAAGTACCAGCGACTTGTAAATAGAAAACAATCCCGGGATGAATGGGATTTTTCTGCGGAGACTGTAGGAAAGAGGTTTCTGGACTAGAGCTCTGCCCAGAATCTGTAATCCTCCTGAGATATGTAAAGGCAGACACACTTTGGTACCTTCCTGGCACCTAGTGTGGGCACAGGAAAGACCCGCTGAGGCCAGAACTGATCCTCTGCCCCCAGAGAAGGGTGAGCTCCTCCCACAGACACCCCCCCGGAAAATGTGCACAGACGTACAAACCTCCCCCCACGTTGAAAATACGTACTTACGAACAGTAAATATGCTAGCATATTTTAAAAAAATAAACATTTTTAAATGGGGCCAAAACCCGTTTAAAAAAATATCCTTTTCCTACAGGTGGAAAATTTATCCTTCATTTCTCTCCTTGAACTGTTTTCCTTTCATTTCCCCCCAAAAGTTTTATGCTACAATACTTTTTCCACCAAGGTCTTTAACTGGTCATCCTACCATATTTCTCTGCAATTAAAATGTATTGTGAAACTTTAAAATTTGTTTTACTTTCCAAATCCATAACGCCCTAAAGGTTAACATTCTTCTTCTTCTGGATTGTCATTACAATGATTATTGGTATACAAATGATGAAAACATAGGTATGTTACGAATGTTACATTTTATTCACTATTTAATTATTTACATGAGAAGCAAACCCTAATGAGATGAGCAGGGCCACTCTTTACCCTCACCATTACTTCATGCTTCCATGGATGAAGATGACTGACCACTGGAAGACTCAGGGTTCAACATTAATTCTAGATTTATTTTCTATTTTGGGGGTTGCTTGTACCCTTTTCATGTAAGTAAGTCATGGGAATTATATAATGCGTTCCTTTGAACCTCTGAGCTCCTTACAAGTTATTTGTCAAAATCACATATTGTTTGATTATCAAAATCCATGCTTAATGATGTTCCAGTTGTCAACTCAATCTCCTCAATTATGGAGATCAGCTGCAGATTTAGCTCATTCAATTTATTGACCATATCCCCTACAGCTTAACTGGCATCCGGGCAAAGCAGATTTATCTTGTGCCAGAAAAAGTCTTACTTCATTTTAAAACTCAAATGAATGAGCTCTGATACATTTAATGAGTCTATTTTTTTTTTAAAATAAATTTATTTATTTATTTTTGGCTGTGTTGGGTCTTCGTTTCTGTGCGAGGGCTTTCTCTAGTTGCAGCGAGCGGGGCGGGGCGGGGGGGCGCTCTTCATCGCGGTGCACGGGCCTCTCACTGTCTCGGCCTCTCTTGTTGCGGAGCACAGGCTCCAGACGCGCAGGCTCAGTAGCCGTGGTTCACGGGCCCAGCCGCTCCGCGGCATGTGGGATCCTCCCAGACCAGGGCTCGAACCCGTGTCCCCTGCATCCACAGGCAGACTCTCAACCACTGCGCCACCAGGGAAGCCCAATGAGTCTATTTTTTAAAGTTACAAACAGAAGGTATTAACTCTATACACTATTACTCAATATTGCGTCGCAGTGCATTGTAACCTGTAGCCCAAAGCAGAAGTTATTTATAAGTGAGATGTGTTCCTTTACTGAGCATATATTGTGTACATCCATAGAAATCTGATATCGAGCTTTCAGCAGTAAGTTTTTAAAGAAACGTAATATAAAAATGCAGAAATAACTGTACTTAGAAATGATCAACTTTTTACCTGCCACCTCGTCTTGCTCAGTGGAGGAAGGAGACTCAAACTGTCTCAATTTGCCACTTAAGTTTACTAGTGAAAGGCTGGGTAATGGTAACAAGGCGTCGTAAAGCCTTCAGAAGGATAGCGTTTTGTGGCTTGTGTGCACGCGCGAGTGGCAGTTTTAATTGATCAGTTTTTAAAATCAGTATTTTCGATGGAAATAACTCGATCAAAGATCTGTCACAGACTTTTGAGACCCATTAAAATCAAGTGTAAGGAGAAAAATAAAAGAAATGATCAGCAATGACTCTGCATTTAATGAAAAGAGAAAGACACATATTGCTTAAAAAAACAAAGCAAAAGGAGGCCAGCAGTTGGCATATACGCTGTATTTGTTAGTAGAAGACTGAAAAGCTTAGGGCCGGTTGTGGTTGGAATAAGTCTTTAAAGCTGTGATGCATGCGGGCAGGACACGGTGGGGCTTAAGGACCCTGCCGTGGACGGACGCAGACGCAGCCCGGCTGGACCGCGACCTGCTCGGCCCGGTGAGCGGCACGCCTGCTCTGCTCGGCTCCCACCACGCCCGCCCTTCTGCAGCCTCTCTGCACGCCTCTCTCTGCCTTAAAACAATGAGTCCTTTTGAAATTAGGGGACGAGATTAGGGCAAAGTCCTAAAAGACCGTTGTCACGACGACTCCCCACATTCCCAAACCTGCCATATATCTGCATACAGAACACCCGATACGGCTCCTCAGCTGGGCTGCATCCTTAGCAAGAGAACACATAAGGCCGGGAAAGGTGGGTAGCCCTGTGGGTTTAGGGACCCCCCCCCAAATCTCTTCTGATTGGGGTCCTAGAGCAATTTGTCAGAGTAGGATTTCACATCCCTTCCTTTCGTCAAGGGCGAGGACTAAGCGCTATCGGGAATACAAAAATATCATCAGGCAAACCGATTTTAGGATGAACAGTCCCTGAGACCAGAATCTGAGGGTCCAGAAATGGGCCCTTGAAGCCATCCCTATGGCAACCCCCCTGCATGCCCGGGGTGTGCTCCCCCAAATGAAGACTTCTGAAAAGGGAGAGCTTCTTTTGCTAGAGCGAGCTGCCTCTTTTCTAAGCACGTAGAAATGATCAGACACACTCTGGCTCGACTTCTGAGCGCAGGAGAAAGGCCGGAGGCTGATCCAAAGTAAAACTCTAGGGTGTGAAAAGAAGAAACGTCAGAACGCGTCAAGGTGGAAGAATCAAACTTCCAGGAATACTGTCTTTCTAGGTACAACCCAGAACTGGTTTATCATAGAACAAGTCTGTAGAATAAGAAAAATTAATGCTCCAAATTCGCAGCGTTTAACAAAATGCCAAAGAAGCCCGCGACCCGCCAGGATGGGGAGGGGACCCTGGCCAAGAACAGCCCTGCTTTTAATGGTTCTAAGTTTGGTCTGGAGTTCCGTGAAGATTCTCTTTGGGGGAAAAGAAGAATCCTGCCACTTTAAAGAAAGCTCAGAATTGGAAACTGTGCTGATGGTCTCACCTCCAGCCACATGCAGATGTGAGAAGTCTTCCCAGGTTTCCTGCCCACCAGCCTTGCCCCCAGGGTCCAGCTTCCTGAGGAATCACTATTCCTTCCATATTAGAGGAAACCAGGGAAGTAACCTCTTTGTAAAGTCTTCCCACTAAATCACTCACCACAAATTGGACTTTCCTGTTATGCATTTGTGATGGGGGGGCGGGGGTCACATTGGGGGAATTCACACTAAGGAGAGAGAAAGGTGAGGTGTCCTGAGCCGAGCTGGGCAGGCTGCCTGGCCTCCCCCGCTCCATCCTGTCGGTAACTTTTCTGGAATCACGTCACTCTGGAACACACTTTATTTCACAAACCATTTCCTTTGGGGAAAAATTAAGATAATCCTTTTGGAGGAAATCCCTGATGTCACAAAATGAGATTTAGGAAGTGGTGTCATGGCCACACACAGTGTCAGGGCCTGGAGGCCAAATGGGTGTTTCCCCCTGGAAATGGCATTTCATCAACCGCCTGTGACTTGGCCGTTTTACAAACACCTCTCCACGTTATTGGAGAATGATGGGCAACACCGACAGCCCAGGAAGACAGGCTTCCCTCTCAAGATTTAACCGCAACACCAAAGTAAGGATCACGAATCACACGCAGTGTTTTGTTCTTATTTGATCACTGTCTTCCGATATGGATAAAGTTAAAAGATGGATAACTTTTGGGGGCTTCCCTGGTGGCGCGGTGGTTAAGAATCCGCCTGCCAATGCTGGGGACACAGGTTCAAGCCCTGGTCCAGGAAGATCCCACGTGCCGCGGAGCAACTAAGCCTGTGCGCCACAACTACTGAGGCTGCGCTCTAGAGCCCTCGAGCCACAAGTACTGAAGCCCACGTGCCTAGAGCCTGTGCTCCGCAACAAGAGAAGCCACCGTAATGAGAAGCCCGCGCACTGCAACGAAGAGTAGCCCCCGCTAGCCGCAACTAGAGAAAGCCCGTGTGCAGCAACAAAGACCCAACGCAGCCAAAATAAATAAATAAATAAATTTATATTTTAAAAAAAGGTGGATAACTTTCATAATCATTAGTAATTAAAAGTTATTTAAAATTAAAATGTAGAAGTAGACTCTTTTAAAAGAGAAAACTGAATTTCAGTTTGGGGAGCCGGTTCTAGTTACTACACAGAAAGTATGTCTTGGCTTCTGGTAAATGACGACGGTATTTTCATTACAGCTGAGTGATGAGCTGCCCAAGGATGCGTACAAGCACATCTCATTTTATTGTACTTCGCAGATAGTGTTTTCTACACACTGAACGTTTGTGGCAACCCTGCTTCCCGCGAGCCTGCCGGCGCCATTTTTCCGACAGCATTAGTTTAAATTAAGGTGTGTATGTTGTTTTTCAGCCAATACGCCACTGCAACTTAACAGACTACATACAGTGTGAATATAACTTTTCTATGTCTGGGAAACCAAAAAATTCGTGCGACTCGCTTTATTGCCGTACTCGCTTTGTTGGGTGGTCTGCACCCAAACCCACACTATCTGAGGTCTGCCTGTACTTATCTCCCTGTGCCAATTTACACAAGAAGGTGTATGCTTTCTTTAGGGTCTTTCTTAAGTGAGTTCTTTCTAGAAGTACCTTCTAAATACATTTTATGGCACAAGAATTCACTCTGACTGCAGTCAGATTCTTAGAGACGGACCACAGGGAGGTCTTGTTCTGTGCAGGGCTCTGCGTACACGGCCTGGGGAACGAGCCATTTAGAACCAACCTGCGGCCAGCACAGGGAAGTTCATTACCTACGGGAAGAGGTGTTAGTGCAGCAGGTCGCGGCCGAGGGTGGCTGTGCTCCCCAGGGGAAAGCCGGCAATGTGTGTAGGTACTTCCAGCTGTCACGACTGCGTATGTGAGGGGAGGCCAGGGACGTCTCTAACACCCTACGACACACGGGACGCCCCACAGCGACGGGCCATGCAGCACAGAGGGCCCGCAGTGCGGGGACGGGGACCCTGCTTGGAGCGAGTCCGGGGCCGGCTAACCGACGGCACTGCGCGCGTCGCCTGCTTCACCTCATCACCCGGTGCTGCCGCACGACACGGCCAGCAGACGCACAGCATGGGAAAGATAAGGCGACAGAGAGGGAACAGCGGACCGTGGAAATAACAGAGCCTGCCTTTCTTCTCTGTTGCTCCCCTGGAATCTCTCTCCTGAGACTTTGTCATAATTACGCATTTCAATAAAAAGATCTTAGATTGGAAAAGCGTACGTCAGGGAAAGAACACCGTATCGGATATTAGGGACCAAACTAGGTTCGCATCCCATTTATGTCACTCATCTGCTGTCAGCAAGCGCACTTCAGCCTCTCTGGGCCTCAAGGAAGAAAAGGCTTTCCGGGGTGTGGAGACCAATGTCTGCTCGGGGGCCGGCTCCCTGGAGCCCCGTAAGTGTGCCCTGGGTCTGACCTCCCTGCTCCGGCTTAGGGGCCAGAGAGCCTCATGAGACCTCAGCCGCCGCCCCACCCCCTCTCCCCCTGCTCCCCTCACCCTCTTCAGCACCCAGGGCAGCCCCACCCTCCGGCTGTGGGTCACTGGGTCCCCTCTTCCGCTCAGCCCCCCAAACTGTCCCCTGCCGTTCCCAGCCCGAAAGCCATTGCCCTTCACGGAAAGAGAGATTCTCGTTCCCATTGCACAGGTTTCTGTCGTAGGGAACGTGTGTTTCTGGGACACAGCAGGAGCTGGAAAAATGCGTCTGAGTGAATAACATGGTGTTCCCTGAGCTGTGTCTCGACACGCTGCGCCACAGGCTGGCCGGGAGCTTCCCTCCCAGGGGCACTGTTTCTATGGGAAAATGCTGTCGAGTTGGCCAACAACTGACTTACTAATGACCTTTAAAAACCACCGTTCCTTCCTCATGAATGGCCTGTAACACAGAAAAAGTTTAAAATCTGCTTGGTAGAAGGAGAAATCAAACAGTGGCCATCTCTGGGCATCCCATAACTCTATGTATACGTATCATCACATAGAGAGACACATGCAAACGCGTAAGGAGGTGATCACACACGTGCGCGCGTGCGCGCGCGCGCGCACACACACACACACACACACACACACACACTGTCGTCCTCGCTCACAGTTCGGGGTCATCCCTAGACCAGCACCCCCAAAGCAGACGTGAGAAGGGGGTTCCAGGACTGGTCAGAATGAACACAAGTGAGCGCGGGCCACGTGGTGACACCACAGAATCAGGGAGAACAAGTGTTGGGGAAGAAGAGGAGACACAGAGAAGAGCGGGATACGGAGGGGGTGCCCCCTTCCTCCCCAAACAAGAGCCCCTTTAGGACACAGGTGCTGGGAGTTGTGGGGCAAGAGGAAGCGGGCCGTGCTGGGGCGGGGCGGGGGGCACCTGAAGGGCCGGCGGGCGAGCCCCAGACACCCGCCAGCGTCACTGCCCAGGGCCACCCCTGCCCTCGCGCACGCCGCCCGCCCGCCAGTACCCACCTCATAGAAGAGGCCCTCGGGGAACTGCTGGAAGCACTGGGCGCACACGAAGCACTGCTCGTGGTACAGTTCGCCGTTGCTATTGACGATCTTCTCGGCGGGCGCGAAGCCTCCCCGGCAGCGCTCACAGCTGGCGTTGGCCAGGGCATTGGCCATGTTGCTGCAACACACAAGGGACATAGGTCACGGACGGCGGCCCTTCCCGGGAGCTCAGTCTGAGGCCACAACAATCGTATCTTGTCCATAAAGCCCACTTTCCCGCTTGCGACCCAAGGTCTCAACCCCACCCAGCGTCCGGGGTGCAGACCCTCTGGTTCGCCGACATTCCTGAGTCCCCTGCCAAATGCCCACGCTGCACCCACGCCGCCTTCCAGGAGGCAGGGATGCAGGGGGCACCGAGAGCCGCCTCAGGGCTGAGCCGACAGCCTGGCCAGTGGCCTCATTAAGTCCCCCTCACGTGGGTCCGGACGCGCTGAAGGCCCGGCCAGACGCAGGCCCCCTCGCACCCGCCGTGAGGGCCTGCCGAACGCAGCTTCAGTGGCTCTACAACCCGCCAAACGCCTTAGCCCTATAATCCAACTGGGAAGACAAACGTTGAACACTAATATTACAAAATGTATCTTAAAAGCACAGAATTGTCCACTCTGAAGATCATTTTACAGATGGTGAAGTGCAGGTCCAGAGACCAACGAGCCCAACCTTGCAAAGCTGTCCAGCTCGCAGGAGACACAGGCCCAGAATCCAGGTCCCCCGCCCACGAGTCACAACCAGATGATGGCATCAGGTCAAATGCTCGAGAGGACGTGAGAGGATCCTCTACGAGACCCCGGCTGGTGAGTCCGGGCCGGGGTCCCCCTGGACCCCAGCACACGCGGGTGCTTCCAGTAAAGGCCCACGTCCCACCCAACCCTGTGCAGCCTGGAGGAAAAGTATACAGTCAAGCCCGTGACCAGACCACTGCTTACTCTGAATCTCACATAAAGGAACGGCCTCCAGGTGGGAAGGTCCCCAGGCAGAGCAGGCACTGGCCCAGCCAGCTTCGTGGTTTGCAAGTTTATTTTCAGATATCCAGACCCCACTCAGAGCGCACGCTCTGCTCTGTGGCCGGCCCTGGGGCAGCTTCTGTCCACCCAGACACCCTGTCAGCCCACCTGGGGAAGTCATCGCCGACGAAGCTTCCCAGCCCCCCAGGCGGCAGGTGGGCGGGGGTCCATCCCACAGGCAGACGGGCTGCCCCGTCCCGTCACAGCCTACATCTCGCTGCTTCCTTAGCAAGGTTGGAGCGGCGCACGCTTCACCCCCTCTACCCCAGCGGAAGACAACCCCGCCCTCTTCCTCCAAAGCTCTCACCCAGCAGTATCCTGCCCTGTGGTATCCACACTCCACCAGAAGCGCCTGTTCACAACCCCACACCAAGCAAAACTCAATCAAAGCCACCAGAAGAGGAAGGAAGGGAGGCAGCCCCACTGCTTGTGGCAAACCTGACCTGAGTCTCATGCTCAATTAACTTTTCTACTTGTCACTGCAGAGTTACTGGGATCAGGGAGAAAAGCCCATCAATTCCCTTCGTCACCTGGCTTTGCCATAAGCCAGACGAACAGCGGTAGTTTTATCAAAGCTCTGGAAAGGCTTGTTGCCCCCTTCTCCAAAGTGGGGGCCAGCATCCACAGGCATCCGTCGACGAGGTGTGCTCAGCCCACAGCTGCCCCCATGGGCCTAGGACCATTTTGAGGACGAAGTAAGAAAAAGCATATAAAACCACTTTGGAAACCAGAAGATGCTACTCAAATATGAAGCATTATTATTACTTTAAAACTTTCTCAGAAGAGTCACCAAATTCTCAATGATTTTAGTAGAACCCCAGGAGACCTACAAAAGAAGAAATCCTGGAACATCCTGACTCATGATTTCCTAGATCAGTGACCCTCGCCGGGTGGAAATGTCCTCCCTTTTCCCACATCTCTGTGGGAGGCCACATTTTCTTTATAAACTTCATGTGCAACAACATATTGCAGAAGGATGAATGCAGGTGAAACAGTTTTACCAAGACAGACATTAATGAGATTTGCAAAAATGTAATACAATGCCACTCTTCCCCCCAAGTTTTCTCATTTTGGAAACAATTTTCATAAAAACATAATGAATATTAATATGTATTAATATTATTAATGTGCGATGAGCTTATTGTTATTTTAAATGAACTAGTAAATACTTAAATTTTTCTCAGTTTTATTTTCTAATGCAGTAAATGCTGATAAAACAAAAGCTATTTGGAGACCTCAATGTTGCTTTAAGAATGTAAACGGGTCCCAAGATCAAAATGTTTATCAATGACCTATTTATACTCATTACACTATAGACCATTTACATTCAAGTTCAAATACTCAAAGAGTTAGAAAATAGACACATTATACACACAACCTTTCCCCACACACAGGAAAAATAAAGTAGTTTTAGAGATAAAGTAATATGTATTTTTGAAGAAGTACTCACTTTAATAACAAGCAGGAAAAGAAACAGAACATTAGAGGAAACTTCCAGGAAAACAACCGACCAACCAACAGTCTCACCCACCTACTCAGCTGTTCACACTATTTCCCTTTCTCTCTTGTCTCTGACCCTCTGGCACTGTGTATTTTTTAATGGGCTGTATTTAGCACAGTTTTAGGTTTACAGCAAAACTGAGCGGAAGATACGGAGAGTTCCCATACACCCCCGACCCTGCAGGCACGGTGTCCCCGATGGCCAACATCCCATGGACGGAAAACTGACACACACATTCTTTCCACAGTGACTGTCACAGTTAACACAGATGATACAAGCTACTTATTAAAAGTCAGGGATGATAGAGCTGTCACTTGGTTAGTTATAATTAATAGGCTAATTTTTCAAAAAAGGATTTCCACGTCGGGAAACGTAAACCTTGGGGAACAGAAAAGCCTTCGTAACTGTCTGGTCAGAATTGCTTTGGCCGACCTGCTTCCACACATCAGCTGCACACAGAAAACCTGACTTCCTCGAGCTTTCCCTTGTTCAAGTGCCTCGTTTATCAAAGCGTGCAAAGCAAAACCTCGAGCATTAAAGTGCAGAAATGTAAACCCTAAAAGCGTCGTGACAGTTTATGAAGTATTTTGGTTACGGTGTAATTATAATTGCCCAATTAGTCTTAAACAGCTCCTCAGGAGTTGTAAAGAGAAGCAACATCTGTTGCAAAAGCGCAGGGAAAGGATGGGTGGAAACAGAGAATCAGGCCGTTAAATGCTCCTTCTGGCTAATGAGTCCCTGGAGGCCCCAGGCACCCCCAGCTCCCAACAGGGAGACCTCAGCGCTGCACGGGCAGCGAGAAGGCAGCGCTCTCCCCCTCCGTTTCTGCATTTCATCCTGGACGCCCGCTCCACCCCGGAAGGCCCCACTGAAGGTGGGGTGATGTCAAAGCCCAAGGCAGGGAACCCGAGCCCCAGGAGAGGGCTGGGAGGGGCACTCACGATTTGATGTAGAAGTCACAAAACTCCTTGTAGACCCTGACGTCGCTGTGCCTGCGCTGCAGCCTGGACACGGCCCTCTCATCCTGGCCGCAGGGCGCCCGGTGTTCCCCGTTACAGGCCGCCGGGGGTACCTCCTCGCCCTCCGGGATGGCAGCGGGGCGCGGGCCCGGGAGTGCCATCGCGGAGCGGAACGGGGGACTGGACGGGTCAGGACGGAGGCACGGACACCCAGGCGGCGTCCCGGTCACTCCCCTCTCCGCTCCCACACGTCAGCGGCTCCAGGGTCGCACCGGCCCTTTCACATTAAGAGCTCCGGGCAAGGCAGTTGTGCCCGAGACGGTGTGGATTCGCTGAGCGTCTGGAAGCTCCAGGAACTTTCCCCGCACACACGGGACCAGCTGTGTGGCAGCCCGGCCGCCCTCAGGGGGGAGGGAACAGCTGTGCAGGGGGTGCAGGCATGAACCCTGCTCTGTGGCTCTGGCGCAGTGACAGCTCAGTCCCAGGCTCAGCAGGGGAAGAGCCGGCGTCCAGTTACAACTCCTTCCGTTTGGCCCCAGCTGAGCCTGTAACCAAGGCAGCCAGTCCTTCTGGGTCTTTATCATGGATAGAAGATAAAGGATAAAGGATGCGCTGCAGGCTCGCTGTGCTCCTTGCACACCACCGTCGGCTCCAGTGCACCAGGGTCGGCAGTGAAGTGATGAGGACACGTGTCCTGGGGCAGTGAAAGGGGCCCAATCTCTCCAAACCGACCTCCTGGCACCCTTGTGCCTCCCACCAGACCAAGGGGAACAGGTGGGAATCTAACAAATACGACAGACTAGTGAACACAACGAAAAGCAAGCAGACTCACAGATGCAGAGAACAGACTAGTGGTTTCCAGTGGGGAGAGGGAAGGGGGGAGGGGAGGCGGGGGCAGGGGGTTAAGAGACACAGACTACTACGTATAAAACGAAAAAGCTACAAGGCTATACCGCACAGCACAGGGAATACAGCCAATATCTTCTAATAACTATAAATGGAGCATAACCTTTAAAAATGGCGACTCACTATCTTGTACACCTGTAACTTAAACAATATTGTACAACTAAACTTCAATTTTAAAACGTCAAGAAAATAATTTTTTAAAAATTAAAAAAAATTTAAACCTACATGGTTATATAAGATGCTGAAATTATATTTAGTGGGTTTTTTTTTTTTCAAAAAAAATATTTAGCGCTCTAATCAATCAAAAAGAAAAAAAGAAAACCTAGGGAGCAGGTGAAAGGCACACTGACTGACAGAGCAGGTCACACGAGAGACAGAAGGGCCATGAAATCATCAGCAAACAGACAAAATGCGTCTGAGACGTCGGCAGCATGACGGCTAGAACTGTAAACAGCGTTCCTAGGTGCTCACTGCCGTGTACCCAGGAGGTACAGGTGGGGAAACCGGGGCACAAAGAGGCTGGATAACCAGTAAGTAGGTGGTGGAGTCGAGATTTAAACCCAGGTGGTCTGATCCCACAGACGAGATGCTAACTCTCTGTGGGAAAACGGTTACACGTAATCACTGGGGAGCAAAACAGGTTATCTAGAAAGGCTGGGTAGTGCATACAAAATGGGGCTAGAGGCAGAAAATGAGACATGCTCTCCTCACTCTGAACCCTAAGGATCTCAGGGTACAGGTCAGAATGGTCCCAGCCCAGAGCCTGCAGGGGATGGAGCAAGAGGCTCGCCATCTTTAAACAGGAAAGAAACAGCCTCATGGTTAAAAAATGTTTGTTTACAGTGACCGTGTGGAATAGAGAGGGAAGGAGACAGCGGGTGTGGAGAGACACACAGACACACACACACTCAGACACACACAGACACACACTGACACACAGACACGCAGACACACACTGACACACAAGACACACACAGATACACTGACACACACAGACACAAAGATGCGTGACAGATACTTGTTGGTGAGGGAAAGGGGCTAATCACCCATCTACCTGCTCTGGGAAACCATGACAATCAGCTGCTGTTGGCACATCTGAAAACGTAACCAATTATCTCATTCCCCCCATAACGACTAGTCCCATCTCTACTAGACAGGAAAGCAGGACTGCGGAGAAGCTGATGGTTCCTGAACACACGACGCAATGAAGTCTCTCATCCAGCAAGGAATTAATGTGAAGGACCTGCAATCACACTTTAAACTTTTTATTTTGACATAATTATAGTCACAGGAAGTTACAAAGATTGTACAGAGAAGACCTTTGTACCCTTCACACAGCTTCCCAGTGACTACATCTTACGTACAATCAAAACCAGGACTCTGACGCCAGCGCGATGTGTGTACAGGTCTGTGTCACCTCGTCACACCTTGTAGATTCGTGTAACCGCCACCCCCATCCAGACCTGGGGCTTTTCCATCCCCACAAAGACCTCTCTCACGTCCCCTCTGATGGTCACACCCACCCTCCAGCAACACACTAGTCTGTTTTCCATCCACGTAACTGTAACTTAGAGAATGTTTTTGCTGTGGACTGAATCTCTGTGTCCCCAGAATTCATACTGACAGCCTAATCCCAAGGCAACGGGATCTGGAGATGGCCCTGTGGGGTGTCAGCAGGGTTGAATGAGGTCATGAGGGAGGGGTGTTAATCCCCCAGGATGGGGTCAGAGACACCCAGGCGAGAAGACAGCTAGAGACAGCCGCCCACCAGCCAGGACGTGGGCCCTCAGCAGACAGGATCCGCTGGAGCCTTGATCTTGAGTTTCCCAGGCCCTGGAACCTTGAGAAACAAACCCTTCCTTAAGCCATGCAGCTATGGCATTTCTGTTACAGCAACCCGAGCTGACTGAGACAGCTGCGTCGAGGGAATCACGCAGCCTGTGACCAACTGAGACTGGCCTTTTCCACTCAGCAAATGCCCGTGAAACCCACCAAGTTGCCACATATGTGGATTGCCTGTTCTTTTCACTGCTGAGTAGTAAGTACTCTGTGGTGTGCACACACCACAGCTTGTTTAACCATCACCCACTGGAGGACACTTCAGCAGCTTCCGGTTTGGGGCTCTCGTGAATCCAGCTGTGGGTAAGTTTCTGGGTGAATATAAGGTTTAATTTCTCTGGGGTAAGTGCTCTAGGGCGAGACTGCTGGGTTGTGTGAGAAGGGTGCGTTTAGTTCTTTGAGAGCTGCCAAGCTGTTTATTCTAGAGTGGTTGCACCGCTGCACATGCCCACCAGCAAAGCGTGAGAGATTCAATTCCTCCACACCATCGCCAGCATTCGGGGTTATCATTACTCATTTTAGCTGTTCTAATAGGTGTGCAGTCCCAATTTTATTATGCACATGGATCAAGTTCACATATACGCAGATAAGTACAAAAAGGAAGTCAGAAATGTCACTCCACCACATAATCGTACTGACAGAAGGGAAAAAGAGTAAATACATGTTATTTGGGAAAAAAATTCAAACGCTACAGAGACGTACAGAATGAACAGTAAGGTGTCTTACTGTTTACTTTGTGTTTGTCCTACTAATCTCAACTGTGCCTTTGATGAACTGAAGCGCTCACTGAAGAATGACGTGATCCTTGATCACCAAGGCTGAGAGTTGAGGTCGCGATTAGGGCAAATCTGGTGTGTCGTGCTTTGTTGCCCCAGCACCCCGAATGCAGCCAGGCTCGCCAATCTCTCCACGGACAGAGCTGCCAGAGGCTGTGCCTGGACAGGAAACACGTCCCGACCCTCCTCTCCACCAGCTACTAACTGTTCCACACCCTCCACGAGGTCCTTCTTCTCAGACTGTGCTGGAAACTTAGTAAAGCGTCCCTCTGCTCTTGAAGCTCTGCTGTTTCGGGAACATTGTGTGAAGGTGAAGCAGGAGGAGACCCTCCTTTTTCCCGGTTTCCTCTCCTTCCAGCTGGAACCGTGCCGACGAGGGCGCACAGTCGCCCCAGAGAGACCGACCTGCCACCGGAGTCCAAGCCCCAGGTGCCCTCTGCCCATCAGCACAAGGGCACCGCGGCCGACGCGTAGGGTAGACGACACTCCGTCTGCTTACACTTCTGCCGCCTCTCATTCTTTCCTCCTTTCATTTTTTTAATCACCGAGGTGTGGCCTAACTGGGAGCTGGGTTGGGGGCAGGCTGAGGTTTGAAGGGAGGAGCTGGAAGAGCCGTGGGCCCTTCATCACACATCTGCCCCTACCGGCCTCGTCCCAGGAGCTGGTTCTCGCAGAGAAGCTCTCAGGGCAGAGGGGAGTCCCTGGGCCGTCCACGCGCCCCTCATGCTCAAACAACACAGGAGCGAGAGGCGAGGCTGCAGCGCCGCCGGCTGACGGGGAGGGGTGGACGGACGGTCGCTCGGCCCCAAGGGCGTCCCGGGGTGGGGGGCAGGCGCCCGGCCTCGGCAGTCCTCCTGCTGGGGTCTCAGCTTCTTAAAAGGTAACTGCTCAAGTAACTTCCCTACATCACACGTGTCACATCTGAACATACGGAACTTCTGCTACGTGCTCACGATTCTGCAGACCTAACTGGTACGTAAGAGGCGCCCGCTCAGCACACAGGCGCGTCCACGTGTGGCAGGAGCTGCCCGGGGATGCCTGTGCTCCCTCCACTGCTCACGCAGGTGACGAGCGCCTTTCTCCCCGGGCCCTGGAGCCGAGGGCAGAGCCATGACTACGTGGCATCCACCGGTCAGGGCACCACACGCCCAAAGGGTTGCCCAGGACAGTCGGCTGGTCCCTCACGTCCCCATCCAGCCATGCGGAGGAGTGGAGCTCAAAGGCGCGTGTAATTTCTCCAAGAGGGCAAGGGGTAATCTGAGGCCAAATGAACACCATCGCTCAGTTTTCAGAGCCAGGCACTCTGTTACTTTTAACCATTTTTGGCACTTAATAATGTCACCCTTAGAAATGCAGACAATCCTTTTAGACTGTGATCGTAACCATGAGAAAAACATTCATCTGAACTCTCTTGACTGAAATCACTACGGGCCATACAGCGCAGCAGAACAGCCCTTGAAGCAGGTGGGAAGCTGTTTTATAAAATATCCCAAAGCCATTGTTTTCTGAACAGTGGGCCTGTAAGGTGGTTTCCTGGCTCCTGGGCTCCCAAAGCTTCTTCCCGAGAGTTTCCAACAGCGGCTCAGGCCTCCTCTTCACCAAAGCTGACCTGGATCTCCGGGGGATGCCCCAGGACAGGCCTGGACCCCAGACGTCCATCCAGAGTGGAGAGACTTCTTGTATGCTGGGCAGTGGCTCAGTCCTTTAGGGCCACTGAAACCAAACACCACCGACCAGGTGGCTTATACACAACAGAAATTCACGTCTCACGGTCCTGGTGGCTGGAAGCCCGAGACCAAGGCACCAGCGCGGCCGTGTGGGGTGAGGACTCTCCTGTTCCCCTGGGTCCTGGCTGGCACCTCCTCGCTGAGCCCACACACAGCGCAGGGGCAGGGGCCCTGTGCGTCCCGTTCATGAGACCTTCACCCCGCCCCCCGACCTCATCCCCTCTTTTTTTAATTTTTTTTGCGGTACGCGGGCCTCTCACTGCTGTGGCCCCTCCCGTTGCGGAGCACAGGCTCTGGACGCGCAGGCTCAGTGGCCATGGCTCACGGGCCCAGCCGCTCCGCGGCATGTGGGATCTTCCCGGACCGGGGCACGAACCCGTGTGCCCTGCATCGGCAGGCGGACTCTCAACCACTGCGCCACCAGGGAAGCCCCTCATCCCCTCTTAACACCACATCGCGGGTTAGGACTTGTGTACATGAATTGAGCGGGTGCGCAAACATTCAGACCAGAGCAGGCAGGATCTGGGACCCTGGCTGAGTGTGCCTGACTGCGTGTAAGATGCCAAACCACACGCAGCACATCTGCTGTTGAGCTGACCACTCCCGTGTCCTGCACCGAAGGCTTCAAGTCCATCAATCCAGCTAACGCCATGATTTCAGCCAGAACAAATTCCGCCCCTGGGGAAACACCCTGCCCAAGGCAAACAACCTGCTCAGAGGCGGCAGACCAAGAAAGGGCAGCTACTTCCACCAGCTCAGACACTGAGTGTAAGCCCGAGCATGGCTGGCAAAGTCAAAAACGCAACTTTTTAATAACTGGTACCTTTTAAATTCAAATTCCCTCAAATAGCAACAACTGAATTACATGCATCACTACCAAATAGTTCATCTACGTTTTTAAAAATATTTTCATTGGAGTATCGCTGATTTACAGCGTTGTGTTACTTTCAGGGGTACAGCAAAGTGAGTCAGTTATACATATACATAGATCCACTGGTTTTTAGATTCTTTTCCCATATAGGTCATTACAGAGTACTGAGTAGAGTTTGCTGTGCTCTACAGTAGGTCCTCATCTACGTGGCTGAACGTGTTGACCGACTGCCTGTAAAAAGCGGGCCCTGACACAGGAAACGTGTTGTTAATGCTGCCCCCGTCACACAGGCAGAGTCGCTCTGTGGATGTGACCCCAGAGCCTGGCAGGAGCTTCTCCAACCTCTATCCGCAGGGACCCGGGCGTTCGGAGTGTGGGGTGGCAAACCAGCTATTTTCACTGTTTCTCTATTTCACTCAAACGGAAAACCTACTCTGATTTTCCTCTCCTATTAAAACAAAACAATCGTGACATGCAGTAAAGGTACTGGTGCTGGAAAGGTCCTTCTCACATCCCTGTCCAGCACAAATGCCCCGTTCCCTCCAACAGACGGGAGGGACAGGGCACTGCTGCTACCATGACGTCTGCCCCATCCGTTAAACTGTTCCCAGATCCTGGCTGCAGAGAAGAGAATCATGCACCGCGACAGGCCAGAGTGAAGAGACTCGGCTGCACACCTCCTCCAACCAAGTGGAAATGAGGGAGCTGCACACCTGTCACCTGCTGTGCAGGCCCAGCCGGGGAAGCAGGGGGACGGGGAAGCGTGGAAGGCGTCTCCACACACGGAGGTCTGGGGAAGTCACTCTGGCTTATACACAAGTTAACTCAAACTTTATGCCCGTGTGTGGCCTATCGAGCGTACGCCGTATGTCTGCTTTCATTATTAAAGAAAAGTGCACGGTGACCAGAAGTGAAGAACGTCCTTGTTAATAGAAAGATGAAACGCCTCCCTTCCTGGGACGACAGCGCTGGTCCTCCTCGGACGGTAAGCCTCCCTCCCCGGGGCCAAGGCCACGCTGACTCACTGCATGTGTGCTGGTCTGTTGTTTTTAAACCTTGAAGGAAAGCATCCCTGGCTTGTTTAATGTTCTTTGTTCTGAGGAAATATAAAACTGTGCTGAAAACCCTGCTTCTCCAGAGCAGCTCCTCAGAGTCACCTGAGAGGCTGTCTTCCGGGCTAGAGTCCTCTCAGTTTGGCTCAGAAAAACGCCCCAAACTCTTTTCTATTCCTATTCTAGATTGTTTATTGATTATTTCCATCGACGGGAGCAAAAGGCAAAATCTTTAATAGCAGAAAACTGGCGAATGATGTGTGCGGCGGGCAGCCCCGCGTGCAGGCACATGGGGCACCGGGACAGGAGGGCCCGACTGCACGGCTTGCGGGGTGGGCTGGGCTCCCCGACCCCGTCGGCCCAAACACGGTGCAGCTTGTTACAGAAAGTGTACAAGAGGCAGAGAAGACTCACCATGTTCCTGCCACACACGGAGGTCTGGGGAAGCCTCTATGTCTTTATATGAAGAAGGACTTTACTTCTGGTCAGTGTGCACTTCTCTTTAATAACTAAAGCAGGTGTACGGCGTATGCCTGATAGGCCACAAACAGGCGTAAAACTTGAGTTGACTCGTGGATAAGCAGAGGGACGTCCCCAGGCCTCCGTGTGTGCAGACAGCCTAATGATACCCGATCCCTTTTCCTGTGAAGATCCGCACACACTCGAGAGGGCTGCTGCCACATGGGTGTTTACAACCGCCTTTACTGGTGACGATCAAATATTCCCGGCACTGAGGACACCATCCAAGAGGACAGGGACACTCCAGGCCCTTTCTCCCGAGCCTTCCGGAGCTTCCAGCCCTCTGAGGCCCGCCCAGCGCTCAGATCCTCCTGTGAAACTTCTCTGACATTCCGCCTGTGCTGACCGGTGGCCCGGGAGCCGTGGGACTTGGGAAGATCTAACCCTGCTCCACCCTGCAGAGGGACTGGCGCCGCACGGACACACTCCGCCACCGGCCCCATCGTGCTCCCCCCATCTCCCAACAGCTGGACCAGCCCTGTGTGAAGTCGCAGGGGACGGGATGGGCCAGCAGGTGGGCAGACTGCCGCCCTCCCCCAGGACTGCATGACTCCATCTAAGGGTCTCACTCACCACCTCAGCCTGGTTTCATCCCCTCAGTAAAGGAACTGCCCCCACGCCCCGAACTGTCATCACGGCTGGAATCTGGAACTGGGCTCCCAGGTTCCCTCCCACTGGGTCCCCACGGTCACTCAGACAAGCAGGGTTTGGTCAGCTTGAAGAACATGCTCAGAATTCCTCTTACAGGCTGGGCCGTTTTCTCTGCGTGTTTAGCCGTCTCCGTGGGAAAACGCCCCTGGAGCAGCCCTCCACTCTCGGGTCACTTCTCCCCGGCACTCATACTGTGATCCACAAACACACCGTCTCACCCCGAAACATCCTTTTTAAGGGATCTATCGTGTCCTGACCAAAAGAGACAAACTTGAGAGGGTCTCGTATTTCAAACACAAAAGGGCAGCATTTTTAGCAGGAGTGTGGACTCCAGAGAAAGCCCGGTTTGCGCGGAAAGCCCTGCAGTGTGTCCACGAGCCCTTTTGCGCCCATGGTGGCCACCGCGCCACTTGCTTTCTGGCTCTCCGTTAGGTCCTTATTTTAGTTCTGCCTCAGCCAGGGCGGCTCCCTGAAAGCTGACCTTCAGCAGACCTTGGGGGGAGGAAGCCAGCCCAGTTATCTCGTGACCATGAGCTAATTGTGAGGTCTGCCCTCCTCAAGGAAAAAAACCGTGAGAATTTCAGGACAAAGGACAGAAAGAAACATTTCATTCAAGTGAAAACAACCCTTTCAAATCTTAATCTACCCGTCTCACTGCTTTTCTTTCAAACAAAGAACATGTTTTCATGTATGTTTTAGCACATTAAGCAACATTTGAAAAATATCGGACAAGATAAAGTGCGGGAACTGAAAAATGGGTTTTTTTTGATAACTTTAAAAAGCTTTCTTGGGCTTCCCTGGTGGCGCAGTGGTTGGGAGTCTGCCTGCCGATGCGGGGGACACGGTTCGTGCCCCGGTCCGGGAAGATCCCACATGCCGCAGAGCGGCTGGGCCCGTGAGCCATGGCCGCTGAGCCTGCGCGTCCGGAGCCTGTGCTCTGCAACGGGAGAGGCCACAGCAGTGGGAGGCCCGCGTACCGCAAAGAAAAAGAAAAAAGCTTTCTTTCCTTTCATTCACTTCACATTTCACGAGGTGTGCACGGCAAGGCCGGACCTGTTTCAGCTGCCGAGCCTTAGATGCCCCCGCGGGACCGTCGGAGGATGTGAGGGGCCGAACAGTGATGCCCGGCACCGGCTGGCGTCTCTCCGTGGGCCCATGTGTGTCCCGCGTGTCCCCCTCTTCTGGTCCGCCTGGCACCCCTCCCCGCACTGGGTGAACTGGGTTTCTGAACGCCGTTCAGCAGGCTGAGGGAGAAAGCTCTCGGCCAGTCCCCCGGCTTTTCTCAGGGGCAGGGAGTCTGCGTATCTGCAGGAGCGGTGGTCACGCCCGACCCGACCCGACCTCAGGCAGGCCCGCCGGCCCCTCAGCAGCATCACTCGGGTCTCTGCTCTGACCCGGTCCAGGCGCTAGGCCAGGCGGACATCCCACCGGCCGCCTCCCGGCTCCCTCTGCGGGCTCAGATCCTGCCCCTTCTTCCCAGCCCTGGGCCCCCAGCCCCGCGCCCAGTGGGCTCCCCCCTGCAGCCCCTCTTCCCAAGCCCGTTAGAGTTAGGAACTTCATTGTTGCAGTGAACCTTCCTCCTTCTAATCACTGTGTGGGTTTCTCGTCCTGATTGGACCCAGATCGACGCACGAGGCCATGCTCAGACCCCAGGGCCCGGATCCAGTAACAGGCACGGGGCTCACTCAGCAGCTGGAAACACCCACACCTACAGGCAGGGTGGTGGGTCACGTGATAAAATCGCTGGGGGTCCAGGTCAGCTCCCACCCGTGCCCTCCTCTTCCACCCTGCGCCGTGTTTGTCCTGCCCCCTTCCCTCCCGCCTCAGCCACAACCCTCCCAGGAAGGTGTGGAAGGAAAGGTCTGCGCAGGGGAAGCTCCGGAGCTCAGGGCAGCGCGTGCACTGCGTCTTTCACATTTAAGTACTTAAATGATATAAAAGCAACCTTAAGCCTTCCTGACTGTGGGGCTCCAATTCTCCCATAAATGGAGCTGATGGGGCGGGGCGGGGGGGCGCGGTTTCCGTGCAGGAGGCCACGTGCACCTGCCCCGTCCCGGGTCCACACCAAGCACGGCAAAGCACAAACCAGAACAATCTGTCGTGGCATAAAGGAGAGCAAAAATGCCATCAGAACTAGCCTGGTCCAGGTCACACGACTAAGCCGGGAAAATAGCAAGAACAAAATAATCGAGTTTTCAAAGAGCTCAGTCTACTAAGAAAGTCCATCAAGAGACGAATACTGAGAATAGTGCACACAAACGAATAGGACCACGTGGACTGAGTAACAGAGCGGCAAACCCTCCAGTGATGAGTCTGCGAGGCTGCACCGCACGTGGACTTGGTTCTATTAAGAGCTCTCCACAGAGGAGAATACTCAAAACCATGGAGACAAAGGACCAGGATTATTTCAAGGAACAGTTTTCTCCTTTCAGATACAGAAAAGAATTCTGTATTCAAAGGATAAAATTTAAAAACCCACCAAAGCAATTACTAAGGGTAAGATCCTGGCAAAAGTGAAGGGATAGAAAAACAAGAACAGCTCACAAGGACAAAATCCACACCTGATGCTGCCATCGCGGTAAAAACACTGAGTCAGACCTTCAGCACGGAGTGGGGCGGGGACGGGGCATCACCTGTGCGGTCACCACCTGGGCACAGGCCGGAAGACAACCGCGTGAAGCCTCAGGGGCCAACATCCACGTTTCCTCACCCAGAAGGCAGTCTGCACACTCGCTGTGCAGGTGTAGATGGTGCCCAGGTGAACTGCTTACTCAGGAGACCTGCACGAGCCAGGTTACCTTCCCTCCCCCATCTGACGTTCCCCATGGACTTGGATGCTTGAGCACTGGTCCTGAGCCCCGAGGCTGCATCCGGGCTCACGCACCTACCTGGGCTCAAGCACCTGGGTTCATGCACAGCTCTGGAAGCTCCTCTTCGGCCTGACTCGGTTTCTCTGGACCACCCGCGTTCCCCTGACACCCTCACAGCTGAGGAAGAGGCCACAGGCTCTGCTGCAGCCTGACCACCCTTCCCCTCATCCTGCGCCCTGAGGTCGGGCCCCGCCCATCCAGGAGCAGACTGTCCAGAACCATGGACCCTGAGCCCCTGGAGCTCCCTCCTGGTCCTGCAGGCCCAAGACCCTGGCTCCAGCACCTCACCGCCGACAAGGCACCTTTAGGGACAGAAGCAGCTTAGGCAGCAGCACCGAGCTCCAGCTGGGACGTTTCGGTCCAGCTCCGGGACCTCGGCCAGGGTGCCTGCTGGGGGGTCTCCCAGCCTCCCGCCCCCCCTGAGCCCGGCTCTTCCATCTGCCCATTTCTGTCAATTCTGTGAGCAATCTGAACCCTTTCCAATAAAATTCTTTCCTGCCCCAGCCAGCCGGAGCCTGCTGCTGTCACTGCCCCCTACCAGAACCAAGACTGATGAGGTGACGTGGGCCAGTGACGGGGGGGGGGGGTGGGGGTCAAACTCTGTCTGGGCTGCGAGGGCTCGGCTGAGAAGAGACCAAAGTCACAGCGTTTGAGGGACCGTCTATCACCGAGGGCAGGGGGAAAGGTCAGAGAGGCTCGGGGAGGAGGGCCCTTGAGGGGCCGGGCAAGACGCACGGGGTCACGGGAAGCAGTTACACCGCCACAAGGGAGGAACCGCGCACTGGCTGCATAACATCCCTGCAAACCTGGACGTGTCCCCACGTGAGTTTATCTGCACAAATACGAGGGGGACAGAGAGAGAAATCTTACACCATTGAGCTTCGGTGGTTTCAGGAAAGCAGGTGCGGTGAAAAAAACCAATGACGGGGGAGGTTTCAAATAGTTATAATAACAAGGGTGATAGAAAAATCAGTAAAAGAAGAAGATTGCCCAGCGGCAACCAGGAAGAAGGTAAGGCTGTAGGACAGAAATCTGTCTTATATCACTTGTTCACCCAGCAATCAGAGTCTAGGAGTTACGTGAATTGGGAATCGGTCCAGGGAATAACTGGCCCGGGAAGGTGGCCATGAGGTGTGTAGGGCATTAAATGGCCCGAGGAGGCTGGCAGACTGGCCAGGGTGGAGGGTGTTGGGGCCAGAGGTCTGGACGGCCTAGCGGATCGAGGCTGCTGTCACAGCGGGGAAGCTACTCGACGGGGTGGCTCTGCATCAGGACACGTGATGGGCCCCGCAGGGCCGTGCTGCTGTCACGGGGACACGAGGAACCACGAAGCCGACAGCAAGGTACCAGGACCTTCATTTATTCCTGCAACTCAGCGACCCTGTGCTGAGTGTCTATTAGCAAGAAGCCACCGTGATGGAAAACCTGGTCCCCGCACCTCTCGCACTTCAGCAGAGCCGGGACGCCCGCCTACCTGGTGGGGATGGTGACAGGGGCTCCTGGGAGCATGAGGGCATGTGGGCGGGGCGGCCGCGAGCCCCAGTGCCCGCTGTCCCCACCCCAGTGCCCCTGCACCAACCGGGCAGAGGAGGGGTCAACAATGGATGTGGGTGGACGGCCGCGACTTTGTGGCATCCTGTCTGCAGAGGTCTGCTTCTTTCCTGGATCTCCTTCGCTTTCATTCAGCAAGTGTTTACCTAAGCCTGGCTGCAAAGTAATAAATGGAACCAGAAGTCGGAGACGAGAGGAGCTGGATGGAAGGAAATGATGCTCCCGGGAGGCTGAGGCACCGTGACGACGACAGAGACACAGGCACTGACGCTGGACCAGGAGCCCAGGCTGACTTGGCAGCAGAGCCAGTGGGCACGCGGGTCTCATCTCCCTGCACCGCACCCACTGCCTCTCCTCTGGGAGCCCCTGCGGCAGCCCTGGGGAGGCCACCTCCAGGCACCCACAAAGACTCCCTGCCGAGCTTTCTGACGGGCCCTGACTTCTGAGTGTCCAGTTTCACAGGAATCCTGCTCTGTCAGCTGGGCCAGAATCCCCTCCCTGCAGGTCAGATGGCCCCCTGTATCTGACCGGTTCCTCGGCCTCCACCCCTCCCCCAGGCGATGTCTGATGCCCTGGCCTGTCTTCAGCAGGAATCCTGGGAGGTCAGTTTAGCCAGAATCCCTCCACCCGGATGTTCCCTCTCAGTAACTTTCCACCCGCTGACCCCCGCCTGCTCCTTCGCTGTAAATCCCCAGTTTTCCTTGGTGGATTTGGAGTTGAGCCCCATCTCTCTGCCCCACTGCAGGGGTCCCTACATCCATCCTGATGGTCCTTCCTGTTCTCTACCAGGTGTCATGAGTATTTTGTCTTTGACAGTATTCGCACCTGTGTGCAACGGCTCCCTCCCCGGTGTGGGCTGGACTCGCTGAAGGGCTCCTGATGAAGACAATTCAGTAGAGGTGGTCGGCAGTCATTTCTGGAATTAGGCTACAAAACGCTCTGGGGCCACTCACCCCATTCCAGCCTCGAGAAGAGGCAGCCCTGACTCAGAGACCCTCCGCCAGAGGCGCCGGCCTGAGCTGAACCCGATTCCTGATCCTCACCAACTGGGAGCTAAACAATGATGGTGATTACAGGCCTGCCGTCAGCAAATCCGCGCCCACAGGCCAGATCTGGCTCCCCGGCTGCTTTTATTAAGTTTAGCAACACATTCACCCACATGTTCCACGGCCCGTGTTCACACTACAACCGCAGGCCGAGCAGCTGTGACGCTGACAGGACTTCAAAAGCCTGAAACATTTATTATCTGGCCCTTTACAGAAAGTCTGCCAACTCCCACTGCCTCTAAGTGCTGGGTAATCTGTTTCTCACAATAGAGGATTTTAACGCACTTGCTCCTGCAGCGCTATGGGCCTCCCTCCAGCGATGCAAGGTCTTTAAGTATCTCTCTGTTGTCTGTTGTCCACACACAAGAACTTCTGTGTTAGCAGATAATGAATGTTTCAACCAGCCTCACATCCCTGGCACGTGGCAGGACCTTAGCAAATGCTGACTGAACCACACAAACGCCTAATGCAGAAAACCCATAACCTGACAATATATCCTTTAAATAAAGCACGACATTAAATCAAGAAGAGCCAAAACCGCAATTTGTGTTGAACAGCTGATATTTCCGGTTGAATCCATTCTTAAAGGCATTTGTTGACTGCCACACAAAGAACGATTCCATACCCAGGAAAAGTTTTGATCTTTTAAATCGGCTATACTTTTATAAAACCTCGTTGTTTAAAATACCCATAACGTCAGTTTATCTCCAATACTGCCAAGATGACTGACATTAGCTTTTACCATGAAACAAAGAACGTATTTCCTTGCACCTGGAAATGTTATTGAAATTTTCCAGAAAGGCTTTTTTTTTTTTCTTTTCTTTTCTTTTTTTTTGTTCCCCGACCAGGGATGGAACCCGGGCTCTCGGCAGTGAAAGCGCGGAGCCCTAATCACTCCTGGCGGTCCAGTGGTTAGCACTCTGCGCTTTCACTGCCGAGGGCTCGGGTTCCATCCTCGGTTGGGGAGCTAAACTAAGCTCCCGCATGCTGCAAGGTGCGGCAAAAAAAGACAGAAACAAAAATTTCCAAACCACTGCAGAATTTCTGTTTTGTCCCAGTTTTGTCTGTCTGTTAGAACTGAGAACTAAAGTTGGCAGCAGACATGCTCAGACATAAGCAAACATCCTCTGTGCCCTGATGCCTGGTCAATTCCTACGCTGTCCGCTCCCCCACATCCTGATGCCGGGGCAGGAGGACAAATGTTTTAGGTAAGATAAAAGGCTGGACATTCTTATAATGCTTAATTTTAATTTTAAGTAATATATTCAGTATGACACAAAAATATAATAGTTTTAGCTTTCTTAACCTAGATAGTTTCTCTGGCAAACATGTATGAATTATCTACGAGGCAGAAAAATTCCATTTTTGTTTCAACGGGCATCATAGGAGGTCACCCTTGGTAAATTTTTAACTTTTAAGATACGATCAAGTGTATTCAGACCTTCCAGGTAAGAAACCTTACCCTAAAACTTAAGTGGGGCTTAAGTGTGTACTTAAGAGCATAAGACATATGGGGAACAGCCCCGGCTCAACTCCTGAATTACCAACCACGGGTCTCCAGGGCCCTTTTCCTTTCTTGTGAACTGCACAGCATCCCTGTGAGGACTCAGCACAGCCAGAAAAGCAGTGAAGGGCAAGAGAGGCCAAGCTGGTGTAAAGAAATAATTAATGATTTTACATTTATATGGAACATATTTATTAATAATCTTATTCACTGTGGGTTTGGGAAAGATTTCCTAAATAGGACACAAAAAGCACAAACTTTATATAAAGAAAAAGATCAATCAACTGTCAAAAAAAACCACTTTTGCTTCTTGTCAACAGACATTTATAAAAATGAGAAGACAAACCGCACACTGGGAGGACACACTTGCAAAATATGTAGCTGACAAAGGGCTTGTATCTAGAACATACGAAGCACCGTTTCAACTAAATACTGTAAGAAATAGCCCAGTAAAAGTTGGGCAAAGACCTGAATGGTAAATTTCCCAAAGGAGATACAGGAATTGCAAATAAGCACAAGAAATGATACTCAGCTTCGTGAGTCATTAGGGAAATGCAAATAAAACCACAAGTAGATAGCAGTACACTCCCCCGAAAGGCTAAAACTGGAAAACATCCACCGTGCCAAGTGTGGCTGAGGATGTGGATAAAATGGAACCGCAAACACTGCTGGTGGGAACACAGAATGGTACAGCCTCTTCGGAAAACCGCTTAGCCATTTCTCCAGATATTAAGTGTGTGCCCACCAAACAGCCCCACCATTCCACCCAAGAGAAATGAAAGCACAGGACTTGTATGCGAATGTTCATGCAGCTGCATCTGAAACGGCCAAGGGCTGGGTACCACTCAACCGGCAACCAACAAACGCAGTAGATCCATAAGCGGAAGGTGACTCAGCAGTAAAATGAATGATACTGACTCCTGCACCACGGTCGAGTCTTAAAATAACAATGCTGAGTTAAAGGAGCCTAAAGAAAACAAAGGGTATGTGACCGAACGGTTCTATTTCTACACCACTCCAGAAAATGCAAGAGCATCCAGAGCGACCAGCTGCCTAGGCACGTGGGAGGGCTACAAAGGCAGGCAGGGACTTGAGGATGAGAAGGACGCGCGTGACCTTGACTTTGTGAACGTGTCAACACTGACCAAGCTGCACGTTAAACTGTGCATCTACTGAGGCCCATTCGTTTCACCTCAATAAAGCTGTTTCTAAAAAACTGCACACTGGAATGATCTTTAACCTTCAAAAAAACCACTGCTGTGGGTGGGATTCTGTCCCCTAAAAAGACGTGTTGAGGGACTTGCCTGGTGGCGCAGTGGTTAAGAATCCGCCTGCCAGTGTAGGGGACGCGGGTTCAAGCCCTGGTCCGGGAAGATCCCACATGCCGTGGAGCAACTAAGCCTGTGCGCCACAACTACTGAGCCTGCGCTCTAGAGCCCACGAGCCACAACTACTGAGCCCGCATGCTGCAACTACGGAAGCCCGCACGCCTAGAGCCCGTGCTCCGCAACAAGAGATGCCACCGCAATGAGAAGCCCGTGCACCGCAACGAAGAATAGGCCCCGCTCGCCGTAACTAGAGAAAGCCCACACGCAGGAACCAAGACCCAATGCAGCCAAAAAATAAAATAAATAAGTAAATTAAAAAAAAATTTTTTTTAAATAAGAAAGCTTCAGTGTATCATGCAGACACAATTGTTAGGGCTCCTACTGCAAAAGACGTGTTGAAGTCCTGACCCTGGTACCTGTGAACATGACCTTATTGGAAGTGGAGTCTCTGCAGATGTAATTAAGGCACAAGCTGAGGTCACACTGGAGTAGGTGGGCCCAACTCCCACGTGACTGGTGTCCTTACAAGAGGAGACACACACACAGAGGAGGACGCCATGTGGAGACAGAGCCATGTGATGAGAGAGGCCAGGGTGGGGTGATGCCCCACAAGCTGGACACACAGCCCTGCAGCTGACATCAGAGGCACGAGGAGAGCTGCCACGCTGATTTCTGACCCCGAGTGTCCAGAACTGAGAGACCAGACATCTCTGCCGTCCAAAGCCTCCCAGGGTGTGGTACTTGTTACAGCAGCTCTAAGAAGCTGCAACCATATTAATTTCATAATTCATATTAATTAACTTATTTAATGATTGTTTCTAAAAGTAGATTTTATGTAGGAGAATATTTGTCTAAAGTCTGTTTTAATCACAGAATGGCCACTGGGTCACACATATACACAATTAAGTGGCTGTGTTTCCAAGATATGTAAATACATATAAAATAAATAGCACTGTTTCATTTTAATAGCACCTCTCCAAAGTAACATAAAGCAAACATTTTAGCCAATTGTAATTTTTTTGTTTTTATAAGTGATTTATAACTGATACATCAAGTTGTGTTTTCCTTTTAACCAACAGAAAAGAAATTTATAATGATTAAAATCTTGGCATTTAATTGTCATTAAATTAAATCATTTAGAAAACTTTATGTGAGTGACAGCAAATTTACAAATTGACTCTGCTGAGGCCGAGGTTCTCTGCCAAGGGTCTCCGAGCAGCACAGAGACACAGAACAGGACCATCAACCATCCCTTTAACACACACTAATTTTAAGCATTAATACTATTTTTACTTTCAGCATATACCCCCTCAACTATATGGAAATACTTTAGGTGACCGAGAGGAAAACACTTCCCTTCAGAAAATAAGCCTCCCAAAACCACTGAAGAAGGAGCACCGGAAGGTCACAGTCCATCCTTTGGTAGATACAGCCCTCTGTGCGGGACGTCAGAGGGATGGACGTCAATTTAACCTACTCTCTCAGAGTCAAAGGGGTTTAACCAGGAATACAAGAGGCACCTCGAAGCCAGTGTGCTTTCGTTCCTTTAGGGAGGAGCAGACCCTGGGCAGGGATGGCTACCAGGCCCCGGGGTGGACGGTGGGGCCTGTGGCTTGGACCCAGTTTAGGGGTGGGGGTGAGAAGGGTGAGGAACGGGTGCCTGCAAAACCCGCTATTCCAACAGGAACACTTGTGTGTCACACAGTTATTAAAGTGAGATAACACCGGACACGTAACGTGGGAGTCTGAGGTGCACGGCTGCTGGTTTGACATGCTTAGTGCTGCTGCGTAATCACCCCGGAGCATCAGGGACACCTCCGTCACGCCACGTGGCGCAGCCCTGCTGACTGCCGTCACCGTGCCGCGTGGCAGGCCTCCCTCCAGAGCTCGTTCATCCTCTACTTGCAAGTCTGTGCCTTAAACCGCCCCTCCCCAGGCCTCCACTCTCTGCCCCTGGACCCGCATTCCACTCTGGGTTTAGATTCTGCATTTAAGACAGAGAACACGCTGTCTGTCTTTCCCTGTCTGCCTCATTCACTTGGCCCTGTCAGAGCCCATCCTTGCTGTCAGGACCGGCAGGATTTCCTTCTTTTTCACAGCTGGATGGTACTCCATTGCACACGCACGCACGTGCGTGTGTGTTTGTGTGAATTACACCCTTAAACACATACGAGAAGGCACTACTACCTTTCAAAAACCAACACTGGCCAGCTGACACCTCCCTGGACCAAAGAGAAGAAATACTTGTTATCAGTTGAGCTCACTGTCGGGAAGATTAAACGTGCTCTTGCTGAGCCGTTAAATGAGGACAGACAAAATGGCCAAGCTGCAGTTTTATCCCTCTGTCTAATAGATGACGCTTCTAAAACTAAAATACAAACGCTGGTTTTTCAGTCAAAAGATGGGTCCCCCTGATGATCAGCAAACAGCAGACAGGTTTGAAGGAAACGCTCCCCCAGCCCACCCCGCGCACTGGGACGGCCCAGTTCCCGCCCGACAGGACGCTGAACCAAGGCGGGGAGCTGGGTCCTTCTCCCCCTTTCGGGACTGAGTTAAGAACAGAACCACGGAAGTTCTCACCACAGCGCCGGGCCCCCAGCAAGGGCTCAGTCAGCATGGGGGCCTGATCCGTGTTTCCTACTCTTAACCAAGCAAAGGCATCCTGCGGCTGGAACACAACGCCATCCCAGATCTAGAAGGACAGGAGGTCCAAAGCCTTACTTAACCACCGTAAAGTAAAGGTTACTTCTCTCTGCACCCCCTTTGTGGTCCTGGTGACCCAGCTCCACCAGGAAAAGCGTAGGAAAGCACAGCACAAGCGAGTCCTTCCCAGTGGACTTCACAGAGGGGCACAAACGTCAGCCGCCTCTTCTGATCCACCTTTGTTTCATGCAGGTGGAGGGGAGGAGGGGGGCAAAACTAAAGGAACAAGAGGGGAGGACCTAAGGGTCCTTGGTCTGAGCTCGAGACCAAGGGGTGACTGCAAAGAGCCGGAGGTCAGACCCGTCTTTGTGGCCACAGCTCAGCTCGGGCACCACGGCAAGAACCCACCAGAGACCACGTGTACAAATACGTCTGCTGTGTGTCAATAAAACTTTATTTGTGGAAACTGAGTTCCATGTAATTTTCCTATGCCATGAAATATTCTTTTCATTTTTTCCAACCATTTGAAAACTATAAAATCCATCCTGAGCTCGTGGGCCACAGAGAAACAGGAAGATCAGGCGTAAGGGTCATAATTCGCCAGCCCCTGGTCCTTCTTTAAACTTCCTTTCAGAGCCGGCTGGCAAAGATTTGATTCTGAGATGTCCCCAGTTAGTTACAGACTCCATGTGTCTGAGGCAGAGCCGAGGTGACTCTGAGAATTTTTAACGGGGGTGGGTGGGTGGGAGGGGTTGTGGATCGCACAGGTGTGTTTTTCATTCAGGTTTCCTCAAAAAAAACTGTGTTTGGGTGCAGCACAATTTAAGAGGGAGAACAAATAGCTAAGGAGTAAATACACACACACACACACACACACACACACACACACACACACACAAGGGTATATCTTGGATGGTATTTTCAGGCATCAGGCACTTCAGGAAGAAGGGTTCATGCCCGGGAAGGTACGAGGAACAGCTTCCGAGCCCAGGGGGTGGGAGAAGAGCTTCACTGAATGAACCCACGGGCAGAGCAGGACGTCAGAAGTCCTGTCCCCGAATGAGGAGGTGGCACCAACGCTACCTGCATGCAGAGTCCTCAGGTCCACCTCCATGGAGGAAGGTGACGTCCAGGGGTCTCTCAGGTACGTCAGGTTCCAGCCACACTGAAGGACACGTTCTAGAACTAAGAGGCTCCCATCACAAAACCTTGTCCTGTTGTGACAAAGTATAAACGAGATGAACCGCTTGCCGTGACTCCGCCCTCAGGCGTGGAGGCTGATGGTCTGCTGTGCAAAGCAAGGAGAGCACGTTTCAGGCTGTACTGGATACTTCAAAATAAAAATCGATACCGGCAGCGTTCTGTTCTAAACAGTTTGGAGTTTGAAGCCGGAAGCAGTTTCACCAACTCTTTTTTAATTTTTAATTTTTTTGGCTGCGTTGGGTCTTCGTTGCTGCGTGCGGGCTTTCTCTCATTGCGGTGAGTGGGGGCTACTCTTCATTGCGGTGCGCGGGCTTCTCATTGCGGTGGCTTCTCTTGTTGCGGAGCACGGGCTCTAGGCGCCCAGGCTTCAGTAGTTGTGGCATGCGGGCTCAGTAGTTGTGGCTCGCGGGCTCTAGAGCGCAGGCTCAGTAGCTGTGGCGCACGGGCTTAATTGCGCCGCGGCATGTGGGATCTTCCCGGACCAGGGCTTGAAGCTGTGTCCCCGGCATTGGCAGGTGGATTCTTAACCACTTCACCACCAGGGAAGTCCTTCACTGACTCTTACGTGGTCTTTAAACACTTGTGTCCTGTTTCAGAGCACAGTCTTCAATTTAAACTTAAACATGTTTTCTGGCAGTGAGCACAGCCCTGTTAGTCTCGAAATTAAAACCACTCTTGGACCAAGAGCGGATCGGAGGCAGTTTCAGGGCTCACGTCCACCCGTGCCCATCTGGTCAAGCAGGAGGGCACTCAGAATTCTCACTAACCCTCATACTTGAAATTTACACGTCAAACTCTGAAGCTATAAACTTCTGCCTAATCCGGTCAATTCAGAGTTGATACACTAATTGTAGCGAAGAGACACCCGACGTGGTAGGGAATACATTCTAACAGTGTGAGTATCAGTACCAGCCAGAGTCAGAAAATTTCAAATGAACACACACCCCGCCCAAAGCACGGCTCCTGCAGTAAATCTGTACACAAGGTTAATACAAGTTTAAAGAGCTTCCTTGTCAACTGTTTCCTGTTAAGTTTAAAGAATTTAAAATAAACTCTAAAAGCGAATTTATAGGTGAAATATATATATAGAGAGAATATAATTATTATATACTATATACATATATAAAACGTATCTATTCCTCTCACCACCTGAGTGGAACTTTCAAACGCGTGGATCAAGTGTCCGCAAAGGCACTGAGGTGCCACCCAGCGCGCGTGCGCGGAGAAGGGTCCCTGCTGTCAGCTCCGAGCCCCACCCCTCGCGGCAAACACAGCAGTTTAAGCAACAGCTTAGCGCGCAGGGGCTGCTCAGAACCTGTAACCTAAAGATAATTCAGTAGCGGTAAGCAAAACTGACACCGTGTTGTTTTAGGCCAATTAACGGTGGAAACAGAAACCCCTAACCTTTTCAGTTAGAAAGGTCTCCCTCCCTCCCAGGTTACGTTCAAAAGTTGCTCTGCCCTCCTTTGTGAAATCCATGTCGACACCGAAGAACAACACCCTGACGCCCACCCAAGACACCACCCGCGACCCTCACCGTCAAAACGCAGAGAAAAGTCCCTCTGAAACGCGCCCTAAGAAGCCCAAGCGATGTGCCTTCCGACAGCGGCGGGCAGGTCTAACCCTCCCTCCGCGATCCTCGGCCCTGGGGGTGTAGCGAGGCTGCAGCGCTGGGAAGCTGACGCCAGGGGCTCAGCCCGTCGCCCCTCGCCGCTCACCCTCCGGCCGGGCCGGGGCTCAGGCTGCCAGGCGCCCCTCCCCCTCCCGCCGGGCTCCACTCACCTGAGCGCCTGCTCCTGCTGCCCCGGGAGCCGCAGGCTGTCCGGCCGGTCCCTCCTCCGGCGGTAGAGCCCCGACTGCGAGAGCTCTTTGAGCTGTAAAGCCGTCATGCTCCCGGACCGCGACCCTCGGAGTCCGGCACCGGAGGGCGGGCGGCCACCAGAGCTGGGGACCGCCTCGCGCACACCTGGCCCGGGGCGCCGGCGGCCGCGCTTCCTGCTTGCCGGGTACACACCCTCCCGCGGGCGGCCGTATCTCCGCGCCGGCACCTGGGAGGGCCTGGTGCTCACGTGCTACCGCCGAGCAGAGTCCGGCTGCCCTGAGCAATCGCACCGGCTCCTGCGTGGGCCGTTCCAGCATCGTTCTGCATCAAAACCGGGCTAAAACGCTCCAGAAAGGTCGTGACTCAAGAAGGGTCCTGCCCTGTTCTATGGGCCAGGAAATCCACCAACACTTCACACGCAGCCGTCGGTTTCAAGAAGTGCCTGGGCATCATGAGCTCGTTGGGACGTTTTCCTTCAAACGGAAAAGCAGTTCTGAAGGGCAGCACGCCGGCTCCGCTCTCTCCACGGTGCTCTAAATCCTCTTCAGAAAGGAAGGAAGTGTCTTTTTCCTCCCCCATTAAGTGTTACTCAAAAATTCATAACTGAAAGGGAGGTGGTTTTTTCTGCCATCCCCCGTCCCGCGATTCTCTACACCCAAAGCCGCCCACCGAGACGGGTCCCCTCGCGGGAGATGCGCACACTGTCCGCCTACTACTGTCCCTGCGTGTTTGATCCCAGCGGCCACAGCCTCAGGAGGGAGGGTCTGGTTCCTGGGGTGTGGGGTGTGGGGTGTGGGTGGGTGTCTGCAGCGTGGGGTACAGATCATAGGGGCACGTCCTTGTCCCCGGACCCCGCAGGACGGCCGCGCGGCAGCAGGCGGGTCTGACTCAGCCCCTCTCAGGACGAGTCCCCGCCGGCGCGAGCGCGGGCCTGCTCTCAGCCAACAGCTTGGCTTTGCGGTGCCGGCAGTTTCTCTGCGTGTCAGCATCTTTCTCCCAGAATCCCCTCCAGGACGAGAGCGCAGAGAAATGGGTCTGAAAGTTCTTTTCACACCAAGAGTTAAAGAGTTAATACATTCCCCTCTCTAGAAGGATCCATATTATAAATTCAAATATTCAGGACCCCAAGGAAGGGGGCTCTGCATCTCACCCCTTCACTCAGGACTGCGGCCCCAGCTCCTTTAGGGCTGCAGCCCTGGTCCCCACCTGCCCACGCCCGCCCCAGTGGAAACACAACTTTTTACAGTCACCATCGAAGTGTAACATATGTTTTTAAAGAAAATGCAGGGGGAAAATTAGTAATTTTGTTACCACACTGATGTAATTAGTGACAAAACATTATCCAAAAAAATCGAGGGACAAATGTATCTCTTCCTCCCTCTGGAAGGATACACAGAAAACTGGTAACATTGGGTGCCTGGGGGTGGGGCAGAGCAGCAGAAGACAGCTTCTCTGTAACCACTGCTCTATACCTGCTGGACTTGGAATACCCTGCACATTCAAAAATAAATAGGAAAAATTTAGAAGGTTTACATATACCTTTTGAACAAAGCTCTAGGATCCTACTGAGACATAAAACACAGAAAAGTTTGAAGTTTACAGTAATAGAAACATATAAAATTAGGATTCCTTAAAGCGCCTAATTCTCACATTTTTGTCATGACAGGTGAAAAACGCAGAGAAACAAGCACCAATCTTTTTTTTTTTTAACTGTAGGCATCAAAACAGAATAGATGCCTGAGGAATAAAATACAAACTAATTGTAGCCACTGCAAACACAGAAGCCTCAACGTTGAAAAGGACTTGTTTCCACAGGAAAATGAACATAAGAGAGCTTGATTTTTAAAGAGAACTTGCAATAGAGTAATGCAGCCCGCTGACAAGGGAATAGGCTTGGAAACTAGTAAAGTTGACAAGACAGGAAACACTACCGTGTAGGACGAATCCTGTATTTTATGAGTCTAAAGTTAAAAGGATGTGAACAGGGGGAAGAAAAGTTATGTAAAACAAACTGAAACAATTCTTGCCTGCAGACTTTTAAAATGGCTGTGCTGACACATACAAACTTCAGTAGATCCATGCTTGTCACAACTGCATAAAATTAAATCCTGGGGCTTTGGGCAAAGGCCTTTAACCACTGCCATTTCACTGACAACACAAACAGTGGGAGACAGTGGTACCCTTCCCTCCCCGCCACACGCTGCCAGGGAGGGGCGCCCATTTCTGGGAGGGAACAACTCCCTACCACACAATGGCTCAGGCTGCAGCCAGATGACACCCCCAAACAATGGTTTCTGTGCATCTGCGTGGGGGGAGAGAGGGACAGAGGGCACAGCCCTGGGACGCGGCAGGCAGGCGACCTGACGCCGGGAGAGGCCCCATGTCCCCATCCCCGTAGTTCCCTCCTTTCACGCCCTCCCGTAGAAAGTTATCAGTTGAGCCTGGATTGTAGATCAGGCCTATTTTAAATGAGCTCTGAATTTCAAACGACCGTCTTAGCATTTGAGGGGGGCCCACGTGGGTGTCCATATAGGGACGTCCATTTCGCGGCAAAAACGGACTCCGAAGGGCAGTGCTGCCTCCCTTAGAGCCCAGCGGCTGTCAATGAACAAAGGTTCACAGAACGTGTCGAGGGGGCACCGCGGGGTGGCGGCTCTGCGAACCTGTCTGCCCACCGCCCCCACTGGGCTCCGACTCACAGCGAAATGTGCCGTCAGCTCGGCAGGCACTCCCTTCTGCAGTAGGCTTGTGCTCTTGGTCGAAATGACTAAGCAGGAAGCCCCAGGGAGCATCACACCGGCCTCGCTCTGCAGGCTGACCTCTGACCCCGCCCTTTACCTTTCGAAGTGTAGCGGGGAGGCGGTCACCGACCTTCTGTGAATCCGAGCAAAGGTCAGTGAGTCTCAGAAATGCATGCGAGCACAACACTGCCCCCATCTCAGGGCACTGGCAGGTGGACTCACCTTCCGACCTGCACAGACGCCTCTGCCCCAGGGCGGGACCCTGACCTCAACTGCGGGCCAGACGCTGGTACAGAAGAGCCCCTGTTGTACCCACCCCGCCCATTTCTCTCCACCTCCCAGTCATCTCTCTGCCTCTGGCCTCACCCGCCTCTAGTCTACCCTCCAAATTTCCAGGAGTTTTTTCCAAATGTAAACCGGTCACTCGCGGGTCCTGGAAGACCCTGGGGTGACCCGACGGCTGATCCCCGTGCTGAGTGTGGTCCCAGGACAGATGGGGTGTCCTGGCCCCGAGTCCTGCCTCTGGACTCAGCGCAGGGGTCCCTCTCACAGGAGGGCTTTGGAGACCCTTCACTCACTCTCACCAGGGTCTCCACACACCCGCCCCCCAGGGCAGCCGTGTAGCTACTGTATCGCTGCGTCTTACAAGGCCAGGTACGTGGTAGAGTGTGCGTTTGCTCAGTACGTTCTCCGGTTTAGTTGTTCGAGCGATTGATTTTGAGAGCCTCGCCACTTCACGATGATGCTGCATTTCAGATGAACGCTCCAGAGCTCTGAAACTGGTTGTGCTTTGTTTCGTCTGTGCGTTTAACACTCGACATTACCTAAATGAGACTCTTAAAAGGCACATCCATTCCACGGTTTAGGAAAACTGTGCTTTCCTGTGAGGCTGCAAAAACTCAGATGCCGCACATTTGTGGCTGAGCAACACCTTCCACCAGCATGAACACTTTCCACTGGGGATAAGAACTAAGAAGCCACCCTCTACCTGACTCAGTCCAGTTCTCAGTGTACTTGGTCCCAGTACCCGCTTCAGCCTCTGGGGGGTAAAGAAGCCTAATTAGGCGTCAAGCCTCTAAGACCCGTCCCCAGCGTTCCTGCGCTGACGGCTCCTTCCCGGCAGAACTGAGGGCTGCACCCTGGCTTCGGGGCCCAGCTGGCTGCTGGCCCCGTCAGCAGACCTTCCAGACCAGGGGCCTCAGGCCTGCAGACGGTCGAGCAGCTGTAAGTTTCCAGGCCATTAATTTCCTTGTACACACGCGGTAAGAGAAGAATTTTGTTTTGCAACCACTCTGAACTTAATGGAAATGAATCCTTTTTAGTTTAAATTTTATCCTATGAATAATCCCCTCCAGGGGAAGTAAAGCTTCTCTGATAAAGCAGAGCACCGTCCTCCCTCCTTCCATGCTCCGTCTCCAAAACTCTCACTTCCAGCCCCGCATCCTCCACACGGGCCCCCAGGCATGTCCCGGGTGTCACACGAGGGCTCGGACCTCGGCGATTCTCGGGTGCAGGTCCAAGTTCACGTCGACCAGAGCAGCGTGTGAGAGGGCAGAATCCACCTTCCAGAAGCATCAGAAAAAATCACCAAAGACATGGTCCCTGGCCCATCTGCGAGCCCCTCTGAACATCCCCTCGACCCTCCTCTCGCAGAGCAGGCGGGGGAGCCTCGGCCGAAGTCTGACACCCGACAGGTCAGCCACCAGAAACACAGAGAATCGACACCGGTCACCCACCGTCTTCTGCGAGACAATCACAGAACATTCCCAAAGCCGCACCGCAACAGCAAGCTTTCCTGTGTCCTTCAACAGGATTTAAAACAAAACTGTCAGTCACCCTCCCACGCCACCAATCTTTCTACCGGGTCGAGGGGGGGACAAGCTGGTGCGAGGGTGCAGAGGGAGCCCGGGGTCACCCGGCTGGTGGGTCCACGTGGGCAGCGTCCCGGCTGCGGCCGGCGGGCAGGCAGGCACACGAGTCACATCACTCCCGAAGGCCTCAATCTTTCCCTTCGGAAACAGAGCGGTCGAATCCGATGATCTGAACGGTCTTTTCTGCAGATTAAAATTTCAGCAAGCGCCCACGGCAGGGGAGGGCCCGAGGCTGGCAGGCTCCTGGCACGCTCACCCCTCCCCGCAGGTCAGGCTCCCGCCCCTGACCCAGACGGGGCCTGAGGCTGGCTTCACACGCTCGGGCCTGATCCCCGCCTCGGCCCTCTCCCCGGCCACCTGCTCCACAGCCAAGAGCCGAGCTGCACATAAAACCCCAGGAAGGGACCCTGACTACCCGCCTGATACACGAGCCGCGGAGACGCCAAGGCCACGGGGAGAGACAGTGCAGAGTCAGCGGGGCCCCGGCCTCCATCCACGGGCAAGTGCGACCCCATGTGACACCGTCAACACGGTTTCAGAAGACTGCACATGAAGCTAAACTTCTGTAAATAGGATAACTTTTAATTCTCTGAAGGAATTCTAGTGGCTGTATGTTCACAAAAGAGAGCTTTGCTGAAAACCCAGATCTTCACATGATTTGACTTCAGATGGGCTTTGCTGTCTCACCCTCTGTACAAAGTTGCTCCACACACTGTTTCCACCCGTCCACCCCGCAGCAGGCGTGGACCTGCAGAGCACATTTCCACACTAAACATTCCTGTGACAAAACCAACAGGCGAAGGTCCCGGAGCAAGAATCCCTGGACGGCAGAGTTACCGGCAGCGGCTCTGAGCTCCTGAGGCCATGGCTCTTCTCCCCGGAATTCCAGGGCGTCGTGAGCATGACCACAGCACCTGCGCAGCCCCAGCCTCGTTTCAATGCCCCAGTTACTACTGTCAACTTCCACTTCCAAACCATTTCACCAGGGCATCAAAACACCCCTGGGTTCTGCGTGAAGTCTCATCTTGAAGCTTTCTGTCTGGGGGGACACCTTGCCAGCCATCTAACCCACAAATAAATAGGGAGCTGAAAATGTGTCAAGTCACAGGAGACAAGGCTGCTGCGAGGATGGCAGGGACGCAGGGAACGCCTCCCGAGACAGAACCTCGGGTCTGATCCCCCAGAGCTGGAGGGAGGGGAGGCTTGGGGAGAGAGCAGCTCAGCTCGTGCAAAGGCCCTGAGGCTGGGCGAGAGGCTGGGGGGGGTGAGGCGAGAGAGCCAGTCAGGGGTGTCTCTCCAGTCCAAAGACCCCTCTCCCAGAGCGGGGAGACCGAGCTGTCAGGGCGGAGACGGGGGTGGCGGTCGGGGTGGGAGGGTGGGGAGTGGGCGGGAGGGGGTCTTAGGGAGAGGAACCGGTGGCAGACCAGATGCGGAGCCCGGGCTGCACTCGTGCTGCCGTAGTCCTGCCCGCGGAGAGCCAGCATTTTAAACTGACTGAATCTAAGAAGACTGTTTTCAAAGAGTACTTACAAAAGAAAGGGCTGGGGCACGAAGATGCGCACGCTGTGCCGCGCGCGGAGCTGATGTAAGCGCCGCTCGCAGCTGAGGAACACGCTCTCATCAACGTTCACCTCCGTCCTACCAGCCGTGGGTCATTACTGTCCCCACTATGCATTTGAGGTAGCAGAGTCTCCAAGCAGCTCAAGGTCCTGACGGGCAACACAGCCAACGAGGGAGACTGTGGATCCACACCCAGGTCTGGACGCGGACAAGCCCCGCCCAGGAAGCTTCGGGGGCACACAGGAGCAGGGCAGCGTTGGGTTCCAGGGTGAGCTGCCCCCAAATGTCCCTCAACAGCACATGGATTATTCTGAATTAAAGCTGCTTAAGAAACGGCCGATGTAAGAGGGACACTCTGACCCCCTCCTGTCTCCCTGAAGCGGGAGATAAGTCTCCGTGTTGAAGGAGGGAGAAGGACACCCTAATGGCCAGAGACAGGGCAGCCCGTACAAACAAACCCGCGACCTCTTTCGGTGACTAACCCCAGGGCCAAACCGTTCAGATCCTTCACTAACTGAGCATCCACAGCCTACGTTTCTTAGTCCTGTCAATTCCTCACAAATTTATTGTTTGTCTAAAAAAGCCACCTGCTTTGGCCACATCTTAGGTCCCATTTCTGCGAGACCTCCGTGCACAGGAACTGAAACTTGTTTCTTCTTCTCCTGTTCATCTGTCTTGCACCAGTTTAGTTAGTTCAGCAACGAGAACTCCAGGGGGCAGGGGAGGTGTCCCCTCCCCACTGTGGGCACAGAGGCCCTGGGGACAACCCCAGACTAAACACAGGCTGGAGACAGACTCAAACCACGGTCCTCCCGCCTGCCCACTTTCTCCCAGAAATGAGGCAGGAGTCCAGCTGCACCTGGGTCCACGCGGTGGACGGGCCGCCGAGGGCTGGGAAGGAGGCCGAGGTCACTGACACAGACCTTCCTCCTATAGCTCCGGGGGCAGAAGCCAGTTGACGGCGTCAGACTTGAGCCTTGACGTCGCTGAATTCCTGGACTCCTTGGAGGCTGTCTCCCTTCAGGATACGTGTGATGACTCAGGCCAAGTGTTTGGGGAAAGAGGCAAAGATTCTAATGAAAAGGGGTGTTCTTGAGACCAAGTATGTAGTTGGACAGCAACAGGGGACCTGACGGGGGCCCACGTCCCCAGCTCCCGGTCTGCCGTCCCTCCTGGTCTGACAGCCTTCCCAGTGTCTGTCAACAGGAAAGTGCATGTAACAAGTCGTGACCCCTTCCTGGAATACCACACTGCTACAGAAGAAAAATAATTCACTAAAGCTGCACAAATCCACACGGATAAACCTACCTAAGAACCGAGAGAGTGAAAAAGCACAGCTTGCACAGTATCACAAAGAGCACACACTATTTAAAATCTAAAACAAAATAAACAACCCCATGAGTGCTAGGAACACACAGTGTGTAATAAAAGGATGAACAGGAGAGTGGTTCCCTCGCAGAGGAAAAGCGGGAGGGAAAATCATCGGAACGGGAAGTGTACCAAGGGCTCAACTGTACTTGTAATGTTTTATTTAAGGTGGTGATGGGTATTGGGAGGCTCTTTCTATTGAATTCTACACCTTCATTTAAAAAAAAAAAAAAAGGATGAAGATGCAGAGCAGACGTTCTCTTAGAGCAGGTTTGTAAACCCCCAAGTTTCAAAGCACCACTTCTGCCACCATGTGGCTTCTCAGGGTATTACATGCACATGATTTTCAGGAAATGGAAGTCTAAAAAAGGGCATTGTTAATCCTCAGGTGCAACGTCACAGGAATGTAACCCACTGCGAGAGCCTGAGTGTCCACCACTCGATACGTAACCAACACTAAAAGCCTTTCTTACCACTTCTGAATGACGCTTAATAACACAGAAGACAGAAAGCATCACGCTAGGTGCAAAAGAATGAAACTGGACCCCTATCTTACACCATGCACAAAAATTAACTCAAAATGTATTAAGGACTACATGTAAGACCTGAAATTATAAACTCCTAGAAGGAGACATAAAGGAAAAGCAACTTGACATCTGTCTTGGCAACGATTTTTTTGTATATGACACCAAAAGCACAAGCAACAAAAGCAAAACTCAACAGGTGGGACTACATCAAACTGAAAAGCTTCTGTCCAGCAAAAGAAACAATAAAAAAATAAAAAGGCAACCTACAGAATGGGAGAAGATATTTCAAATCACATATCAGATAAGGGGTTAATATCCAAGATGTATAAAGAATGCATACAGCTCAACACCAAAAAAACAAAAAAAGAATCTGATTTAAAAATGGGCACGAGGGCTTCCCTGGTGGCGCAGTGGTTAGGAATCCGCCTGCCAGTGCAGGGGACATGGGTTCCATCCCTGGTCCGGGAAGATCCCACGTGCTGTGGAGCACCTAAGCCCATGCGCCACAACTACTGAACCTGAGCTCTAGAGCCCGTGTGCCACAACTACTGAAGCCCGCACGCCTAGAGCCCGTGCTCCGCAACAAGAGAAGCCACCGCAATAAGAAGCCTGTGCACTGCAATGAAGAGTAGCCTGACCGGGGCCCACGTCCCCAGCTCCCGGTCTGCCGTCCCTCCTGGTCTGACAGCCTCCCCAGTGTCTGTCAACAGTATTGTTAATTGTTGTTATACCCCCGCCGCAACTAGAGAAAGCTGGCACGCAGCAACGAAGACCCAACACAACCATCCATGAATGAATGAATGAATGAATAAATAAATAAATAAATGAAAATGGGCATGAGGGAATTCCCTGGCAGTCCAGTGGTTAGGACTCGGTGCTTTCACTTCCGTGGACCTGGGTTTTATCCCTGGTCGGGGAACTAAGATTCCACAAGTCGTGGGACGCAGCAAAAAAAAAAAAAAAGGCACCAGAACTGAGCAAGCCATTTTTCTTTCTTTCTTTCTTTTTGGCCGTGCAGCATGTGGGATCTTAGTTCCCCAACCAGGGATCGAACCCAGGCCCCCTGCATGGGAAGCACGGAGTCTTAACCACTGAACTGCCAGGGAAGTCCTTGAACAGACATTTTTCCAAAGACATACAGATGACCAACAGGTACACAAAAAATGCTCAACATCACTAATCATCAGGGAAATGCAAATCAAATCACAATGAGCTATCACCTCACACCTATCAGAAATGCTATTATCAAAAAGACAAGAAGGGACTTCCCTGGTGGCAAAGTAGTTAAGACTCCTCCGCACTCCCAATGCAGGGGCCCGGGTTCGATCGCTGGTCAGGGAACTAGATCCCACATGCATGCTGCAGCTAAGAGTTTGCATGCCACAACTAAGAAGCCCGCCTGCTGCAACTAAGACCTAGTGCAACTAAATAAATAAATATTTAAAAGAAAAGACAAGAAATAACAAATGTTGGCAAGGATGTGGAAAAAAGGAAACCCTCCTGCACTGTTGGTGGGAACGTCAATTGGTGCAGCCATGATGGAAAAGAGTATGGAGGGTCCTCAACAAACTAAAAATAGAACTGCCATGTGACCCAGCAATTCCACTTCCAGGTCAATATATCTGAAGGAAATGTAATCACGATCTCAAAGAAATATCTGTGTCCCCTTGTTCACTGCAGCATTATCCACAATGACCAAGACATGGAAACCACCCAAGTGTTCATCGCTGGATGAACAGATAAAGAAAACCACACACACACACACACACACACACGAGTGTTAGCCATAAAAATGAAGGACATCCTGCCACTTGCAACAACATGGATGGTCTTTAGGGCATTACACTAAGTGCAATAAATCAGAGAGAGACAAATACTATACGATCTCTCTTACATGTGCAATCTAAAAGCATTGAACCCATAGAAACAGCGTAGAAGGGAGGTGCCAGGGGCTGGGGAGTGGTGGGGAAGAAATGGGGAGATGCTGGTCAAAGGGCACAGAGTTCCAGTTACGAGAGGAATACGTTTTGGGGATGTGATGTCCAGCATGGTGACAACAATTAACAATACTGTATACTTGGAGATCATGAGAACAGTTTTTATGTTCTCACCAGCACAACAAAATGGTAACTATGTGAGGTCATGGGTGGGTTAATTAACCTTATTGTGGTAAGCATCTTGCAAAACTATACACATGTCTCAAATCATCACATTACACACCTTAAAATTACACAATGTTATACGTCAATTACATCTCAGTAAAGCTGGAAAAAGAAAACGTTTTTTGAAACATTATGCTATGAAGCCCAAAGATAATGGGAAAGTTATTGGACATAAACTGTAGAAAAAAAAGGATGCATGTAGGCTACATCAGAGATAAGAGGGTTAAATGAGTCATAAGGCCAGCAAAACCAGGTGAGACGGGCCGGCTTCCAGACACAACTACCTGGTAGGTGAATGAAGACCTCTACTCCAAACCCAGAAGTGAAGAAGCAGGAAGAACACAGTAAAAAGAAACCTGTCCACAGCATGGACGCTGACGCGCAGAACGTAGCACTTTTAATAGCAAACTTTACCTGAGATGAGCACCAACACCCAGGTTAGAGAGAAGCAAACCTAAAGCTCATACACAGTGGTCTTAACTAGACATGTGGGAACACGTCCTCGTGTGAGATTATTTGCACAGGTGCACTTATTTGGTGGAGGGAGCAGACAACTGGCTTAACTGCGGTCCATTCATCCCTGGGGGGGAGGGCGTGCAGTGGCGCTCGCCCGACCCCGCATCCTGACCGAGCTGCGCCTCGCCCTCCGCTGCCCCCAAACCCCCAGTCGCCCTCAGCAGCCCCCTTCTCACCAGCCCAGCCACTGTGCGGAAGGTCACGTCGCCCCTCCCTTCGTACGCACGCCCTCCCAGGCCCCCCACGCCACCACCGCACACCCCGCTGTCCCCCGGTCCCTAGGCCCGCCCTTCTGCGCTGGGCCAGGCGTGGTCGGTCAGCCTTGAACTCAGACCCCAGCCTGGGCAGGGGCTTACTGGAGAGTTTTTCTTCCTAAGGGATGGTTATACCCATGCCCCACGGAGCTACTGTGAAAAGGACGTGGATTAATGGAGTAATAAGCACATTGGGAGTGCTCGATGAAAAACAAGTATCACATCATCATCGATACTTCTTTTCCTCACTGCTGTCAAAGCTGTATTTTTTTTGCAGAATATGGGCCTCTCACTGCTGTGACCTCTCCCGTTGCGGAGCACAGGCTCCGGACGCGCAGGCTCAGAGGCCATGGCTCACGGGCCCAGCCGCTCTGCGGCATGTGGGATCTTCCCAGACCGGGGCACGAACTCGTGTCCCCTGCATCAGTAGGCGGACTCTCAACCACTGCGCCACCAGGGAAGCCCTGTATTTTTTTTTTTTAAATGCAAATCTGAGCATATTATGTTTCAGTTCGGAAGACGATGTCTATTTTCCAGGGGGAGAAGTCCAGAGACCCTGGTGTCGCAGGAGACATAAGCCTTCACCACCTCCTTACCTGCGGCCTCACGTTCAGCCACTTCTCCCTCCCAGAGTCCACACGCTCTGCGTCTCCCTCCCGTGATGAGCTGCCAGACACCTCTGCCCCACTGGGCTGGTAGCAGATCTGGATCCCCACACGGTTCCACTCTGTGGGGACTCGCAGAGCTCCTGGAGGGGCTCCTGCAGACAAATCTTCCCCACGGCACCTGCCACACTGTGATGCTCGGAGGCAGCACACAGTGGGTCCACAGAAAAGCCTGCTGAATGACTGACGTTTGGAAACTTCGCAGAAACACAAGGATGTTGATCGATTTTTTTAAAAGTGTCTCACAAAATTGTGATCCTTTTTCTTACTAACGTATACACGACCGTAACTGGAGTTTACCCCAAAGAGGTGCGTGATTCATGGGGACAGTTGGCTGGGTGCTGGGAAGGTGAGCAGCTTCCCATAAAGAGGCTCTCCTTGGTGAATTTTCAGAAGCTTAAAAGCTTGACCTTCAGTTTCTGAAGGCTGGCAACCCCGTTTTGTCAGTTTGTCCAAAGTGGATGCGTCTCAGCAGTTGTGATTAACACGTGTAGAACGGATGTGAAAACCAGGAATCCAGGCTGTAACCACCAGGCCAACGAACACACTCAGCTTGCATGACCAGCCCGTCCCCTCCCGGGTGCAGACCAGGTGAGAAGTCAGATCACCGTCAGAAGGTTTGTCTGGTGGGCGTCCCGGGGCATCACACGAGCTACCAGGTTTGCTGCGGGGGAACCTGGTGCTCAGGCCTCACCTGTTTCCTTCTGTTTCTTTCTACATTCAGTCACTCCATCCTTCAAGGTGACTACAGGTCTCTGTCCTGTACTGATTTCAAAGTCTGACCTCCTTCCTTCCTAAACTGCTCTTGGGCTCCTCACTGCTGTCCCCGAGTTGACATGGGCACAGAGAACCTGGGGACCGACGTCGGGACCATCCTTCACGACATAACCTAAGTGAGGCATCACTACAGCCCAACATGAAACGTTCCTCTGCTGACATTTAACCAACACGCCTGGCAGGTGGCAGGTACACAGTAGATAACTGTGGATAAAGAGGAAAAGGCGGACAACGTAGGATATCAAGAGGAATAAACAGAAGTTTCAAAAAGAAAAAAAAAATTTTAATACAAAATATTTGACATTTTGAATGGGCACTTTCAGCTCAATACACACAGGTTTTCTAGGATGCAGGCAATATAAACCACCTCAGGTTAATTTCAGCAAAAGAGGTACTTAAAAAAGGATGTTGGGCTATTCACAGAATCTCCAGGATCAACAAGGCACTGAGCTCGTAACAGCAAAGAGAGCCCCCTGCCCACCGGCCGGCCAGTCACAGATCTTCCCCAGGTGCAGACAGCACCGCAGGGGCGTCTGGCCCCCCAGCCCGGCCCCACTGCAGCCACGTCCTCTAGGAATGATGGCAGGCATCCCTGCCTGCACCTCTGAACCCGACAGCCGGCAGTCACGCCTGGGTCTCAGCTGCACCTGGGGCTGGCGAGGCCGGGGCGGGGGCTCAGCACCTCAAGTGGGAGCAGGACTCAGCATCCCCGGAGACTCACCAGATGGAGAAATCAACAAACAATGGGATTCCATTAAAAAGGAATGATGTAAATTAACCACCACTCCCAAACAAAAACAAACACAAACCTCCCCCCAGGGGAACTGCTCTCACCTGGTAGAGGTTCACATCTCTGACTGCCACATGCTGACAAGATTCGGGCCGGCCCCGCAGCTCTACAGACACCCCAGCCCCCCCGCCCCCACCCCGCACCCTGGTCCTTGGTTGGCTCCAAGGAGCAGTGGGCAGGCGGCTCTGATGAGTCTCCAGTTTTCTTCCAGGACAGGGAGGAAGGAAGCTAGTTCATGCTGGTTACAAGAAATCCACTCGTGAGGATGGCGACCAAGAGAAGACTTGTTTCGATGTAGTTAAAGTATGTCACTATCTAGTCATTTCCACAGAACTGGATTTAACTTGCGAGGATCTGAACGCAGTGATGTCTAAAACCTGACAACGTTAAACAGCGTCTTCACGATTGCTAACCTCCTCCGCCGCAGGGTCAGCAGAACTTTCTATAAAGGTCAGAGCGAGACTACTTCAGGCTCCGAGGGCCACACGGCCTCTGTCACGACTTTTCACCTGATCCTGTGGCTCAGAGGTGGCCCCGGACGACAGCAGACAAATGCTGGGCTGCGTCCCAAGACTGATGTTTAGGTTTCGTGTAATTTTCACATCTTCTTTTCATTTTTTTCAACCATTTAAAAACATCGAAACCATTCTTTGCTCACGGGCTGTGGGCCGGATTCATTACCCTGCAGACTGAACCACATCTGGCAAACTCACTCAAAGCACCATTTACTGGAGAGCCGCGAGAAAACAGATTTTTCTTTATAAGATGCTAACTCCTCAAGCAAAATATCCGACCCCACTTCCCCAAAGCGAATGTCCCGAAGAGCCACAATCACAGCCTCCACAAGGACGAGGGCGGAATTAGAAGAGGAAAACAGGCTCCCAGCTTCCACTGCGCCTGCACACATGACAGCGTCAACACACGGTCTGACCCGCGCACACGCGCCTGGCCGGGGCCTCACTCCCTACGGGACGACCTGCCCAGAGAGGAAGGTGACAGCTGCGGAGTCGGGGAAGAACAGGGAGTGCTGTGCTCGGGGCAGACACACCTTCCCCTCCCCAAATCGCTAGTGTCCAACAATCAGGACTCCATCCCACGCAAAATTCCAAACTGGGTGTTTTATCATCACTGACCTGCACCGAGATGCTCACCGCCCAGCTGCTCCGTCTTCAATCTCTCCTTCTAAGTATAGTACTAATCAATTTTTCCTTTCTCCCAGCTTATAAGAAGCCATAAGTTTCCTTCAATTCTATTAAAGCTGTGATAAGAAAAAAACATCTGGCAAACTACTTTAAACTAAAACGTTAAGGATTGAAACTATAATTCCCCAGAACATTTTTACTGGACAGTTACCTTCATTATTCTGACCAACAACATGGAAATACCACCCACAATGGGAGGTATTTTTTAGCAGAAAGCTTTCTTTGCGCCTCAGATCACATGTAAGACCCACCTGGTGAAAAAATCCACTTGTAAAGTAATAAATTTGGCGAAAGTATGTATTTATTTTGGTTCATTGTGAATCTGATATACTGGAAAATGACTAGTTGGAGGGTCTTGAGCCAGCTTCTTACACATCAGGTCCTGATTCTAACATGCGTGCCCCGCAGGGCTGAGGCAGGGGTCAGAGGTGACGTGCATCAGGTCCTGATTCTAACATGCGTGCCCCGCAGGGCTGAGGCAGGGGTCAGAGGTGACGTGCATCAGGTCCTGATTCTAACATGCGTGCCCCGCAGGGCTGAGGCAGGGGTGAGAGGAGGTGACGTGCATCAGGTCCTGATTCTAACATGCGTGCCCCGCAGGGCTGAGGCAGGGGTCAGAGGTGACGTGCACAGCCTCACACGGGGCAGGTACCCGTAACTGGCGGTTATCACCATGAACAGGACGTCTAAGAAAGAGCTTAGAATTTAACGTGCAGAACATGTAGGAGAAGGCTTTGAAAGAACAGTATTTCTGTTTGCATTATGGAAGATGAAGAAAAAGGAAAGGTGCGCAAAGAAATTCTTCTGGTTGTGGAAGTGGGAAGACAGAGCCTGTGTGTGTCCCTGTCTCTCACACGGGCAAACACACACATAAACAGGCACCTGCCGGAAAGTACCAGACTGCTCTGTGCTAGTGAATTTGCAGCTTATTCAGTTATCAAAATTCACAATATTTTAACTGTCCTATTTAATACAAGGCTTCTAAAAAAACCTCAGAAATGCAGTTGCCATTACAATCGTGTGTTGTGGTAGAGGCTGGGAGCACGAATAACCTGACGTTATAAGAAAATTTTCGTGTACGTGCTTCCGTGCATTTTTCTGTGAAGGTCTATAAGCCTCAGCGCCCCAGAGTGCTCTGGACTAGTAAGTCCAACTAAGACGGTAACGACCCATCCAACTGCTCCAAGCACCTCCAGACTCTTTCCTCCACGCCCTCGTTGTGCGCACCCCTACCAGGGATACAGGACAGGAGACTGAACCCACCCACATGTTATGTAATCATTTTACACTAAGCTAAGCTTCCTAAAGGGTCCGCCACGCCCCCACCCCGTCTGCACAGTGCTGTCATCAGGCACACCGTCACCTCCAGGGGATGCTACCACTGACGCGACCACCTGATCTAACATAAAACTCTCATCTTCTCACCTGTGCGACTGAGAAAACTGCGTGCGTCTTTCCAACTGGTTTGGCCAACCTACCGCTGTGGCGTGTCAAGGCTGAGAGAAGGGGCTGACAAAGCCAGAGTGATGGGGGGCAGGGGGAGGTCTCCTGCCTCAACAAACAGCCCCTCAGCCTCTCCAGTAAGTTTCAACTGTGAACCCGCATTCTGGAATATGACCCTGTGGGGTGGATTAAAAAGGCTGAGTTTAAGGATCATTTTCTGGACTTCGGAATTGAGGTTCAGTAAGATTAACTGCCCCCCCCAAACAAGCAAAAATACCTAAAGTGAGGGGACTCTGCTCTGGCCACTCGGCTCTGTTAACTTTAATTAGAACAAATTATTTTTGGTGTCCTGGATAGAGAGGATGCTTAATGATGTACAATCGCTAACCCTTAAAGGCTGCACATCGTTAAAAAGTATTTTACGAAAAGAGGGAAAGTAAGTTGTATTGAAAATCCTCATCTTTGCAGAGAATTGCCAAAATAAATAATTATTTTTAAAGCTATATTTGAGGTATATATTGAAGACTAACATTGAATAATAACTTATTTTTTTGCCCTTTTTTCTTATCTCAGCGCATCCTCAACAACTCATTTATGAATGGGAAAAAAATGAGGCTCTAAATCCTAACAAAGTGATGTCTCTTGCAGGAATAGAAAAATCCATCCTAAAATTCACAGCAACTTCAAGGAACCCCAAAAAGCCAAAACAATTTTGAAAAAGATGAAGTTGGAGGTCTCACACTTCCTGATTTCAAAACTTACTACAAAGTTCCAGTAATCTAAATAGTGCAGTGCTGACATAAGGACAGACACACAGACCAATGGAAGAGAACGGAGGGCCTGGGAATAAACCCTCACAAATATGGTCAAATGATTTTCAACGAGGGTGCCAAGGCCACTCAATGGGGAAAGTGCAGTCTTTTCAACAAATGGTGTTGGGGAAAATGTATATCCACACGCAAAAGACTGAAGTTGGACTCTTAATCTCATACTATAAACAGAAATTAACTCCAAATAGCCCAAATAAAACTCTTAGAAGAAAATATAGGAGAAAAACTTCATGACAGTAGCTTTGGTTATGATTTATTGGATATGACACCACAAGCACAGGCAACAAAAGTAAAAACAGACAATGGGAACTACACCATCATTATAAACTTCTGTGCATCAAAGGACACAATCAACAGAGTGAAAAGGCCACCTACAGAATGGGAGAAAATATTTGAAAATCACGTATCTGATAAGGAGTTCATATCTAGAATCTATAAAAAACTCACACAACTCAACAACAGAAACCAACCAGATTAAGTGGGTATAGAGGGGAAAAGACTGGAAGACAGAAGTGAAGTGGGGCAAAGAGGACAAAGTAGGCAGAACCACAGGAAGAAAAGGAGGAAGGGGAAATTCCAAGAGCATTTAAAAATACTTTCTGCTTTGCTGGAAGAGACGTGTGCACTGTGGTGGATCTCGCCCGCAGAGGAGCTGAGATCCGTGGAAATTCCCATGTAAGGACGCCTGCTTGTGGCTGTTTCCGCAGGCGGACGCTACAGCTGCTCATCTGAGTAAGGCATTAGGCATCTGGAGGAAAAGATTCTTTGGCACCAGTGTCCATATATACATTAAAGGCTGTGGTTTCCATTCTTAATGGCCAGTAGATTTGCCAAGACAAGTCATGCCGCCCAAGTATGTGGTTCAGCGCCTGGCAGTCAAGGTCTCACAGTTTTCCTGTGGTCACTGCTGGCAGTGGAGACTGAGGCCGCGTGACTTTACTGCTCACCACGAACGGCCCCTCAGTCAGGAACGTGCTCACACGTGCAGTGACGTTCTGCCATCCGTAAATGGGACCTTTCTATCTCAGGCGAAGCTGCTTCCTGCCCACCCAGAATCCCTCCCAAGGGCTTCAAACAGAGCTCTACGTTTAGATGAGTCTCAGTAACCTCTCCTTAGGTCTACGCTGTGCAGCTTGGTAGCTACCAGCCACACACAGCAACTCAGGGGAGGCGAGTCCAAACTGAGGCATGCTGTAAGTGTAGAATACATTCAGGATTCCAAAGATTTAGTTCCCCAAAGCCTAAAGCATCTCAGTAATTGTTAATGTGACCACAGGATGTATATAGTTGGGACACGATAATAGTTTGGCATTTTGAGTTAAACCTAACATATTATTCAAGTTAGTTTCACCTGTTCCTTTCTGCACGTGGCTGCTAGGAAAACTTAAACTACACAGTGGCCGTGGCTCACGTGACATGTTATTGGACAGGCCGTTCTAGATAAGGTCACAGGCCCCGTTTAAGGAATCAAGAAATGTGGCCCAGAAATCATCCTGAGGCCAAGGCACTGAAAACTCAGGCGACCCCGTCCAAACTCAGGGTAACAGGAGCCTTTGATTCCTTTCACTGTAACCGCACGGCCCGGGGTGGGGCTGGGAGGGCAGCCTGGGCTGGGACCCCTACCCTCATCAGCTGGGGCAGGTTCGACTCCGGCCGTAACGCGTGCACATGAAGCTCCCTCGGGGGTTGCCAAGGACTAGAACCAAAGGAAAGCATTTCCACAGTCAGCATGGGGAAGGGCGTTCTCAGTAAGGGTGCTGCCCTTTCCTTTAAGGTCTTAGAAATCCTGTGGACACGCTCAGTGGCTGATTCAGTCACCCCGGGGTTAGTCAGAGAGCCTGGATCCTGAGTCTCTTTTTTCCTTCCTCTCCACTCCAACCACATCCATGGAATTCAGCCTCACAGGGCAGGGCGTGTGCAAAGCTTCCCGGGTGAACCCATCCCCTCCCACAGCTGCACTGCCGGCTCCGGTCCTCCGTCAGCTTCTCCCACCTCCTCGCGCTGGTCCATGAACTCACAAATCAGTACAATTAACTCCAAACTTCTGGTGGCGGCTCATGTTCTCCTTAGGACCGTTATTAATAACTGGCTGCTACCGCCCACATTTAAGTGTAGCTCTGCCATAACTGTAGCTACTTCCTGCCCACGCCTGCAGTCTCCTAAGACGCATGGATACGTCTTTTATTCACCACAGGGTCTGATCAGATGCACCACAAATGAAGACCTTTACAGTGGCCTGAGAAATAAGTAAAGTCAGACTCAACACTGACTTTCAATTACTGGCCAGGCCAATCAGGATTACAAGGAACGAAAAGCACCCTGACTAAGATATCCTGACTTGGCAGTCTGGACTTTATTTCTGGCTGGTTTGTGGAAAAGCCGCTTTTATGATTTCCTTGCAGCTGTTGCTAGCAACGTGCTGGGCTGGCAGCCCCGACTGGATTTCCTGCTTCGGTGATGCCATTTTCTGTTTTTTTTTTTTTTTTTTTTTTTTTTGCGGTTCGCGGGCCTCTCACTGTTGTGGCCTCTCCCGTTGCGGAGCACAGGCTCCGGATGCGCAGGCTCAGCGGCCATGGCTCACGGGCGCAGCCGCTCTGCGGCATGTGGGATCTTCCCGGACTGGGGCACGAACCCGTGTCCCCTGCATCGGCAGACGGACTCTCAGCCACTGCGCCACCAGGGAAGCCCCTTGCTATTTTTTTTTTTTTCGATGATGCCATTTTCTTATTCTCCACCCAACTTTCCCCAAATATTCACCATCACTTATTACGAGTGCCAACCCTTCTGAAGGTCTGGCTTAAGGAAGCTCACTGTGCGTGGATCCCTCCCAAAAGTACAGCAAGGTCAGGTCAGGGCAGGGGGAGTGGAGGGGGAACTGCAGGATTGCCCCCCCAACCACGCCCCTTTAGAGAAGGTGGAGGAGGGGCAGGGCAGAGGCAGGAAGGGGAAGGGAAGAGAGGGGAGAAGACTGAAGGAGGAAAAGGCCAAAGGAAGAAAGAGAAGGTCTGTGCAGCAGCGGTCGGGCTGCGGAGGCTCTGAAGAGGAGAGATTCTCAGGTGCTAAACAGAACGCGGTTCCTTCCAACCCTGAGACACGCTCAAATGGTGCAGAGTAGGGCTTCCCTGGTGGCGCAGTGGTTGAGAGTCCGCCTGCCGATGCAGCGAACACGGGTTTGTGCCCCGGTCTGGGAGGATCCCACATGCCGCGGAGCGGCTGGGCCCGTGAGCCATGGCCGCTGAGCCTGCACGTCGGGAGCCTGTGCTCCGCAACGGGAGAGGCCACGACAGTGAGAGGCCCGCGTACCGCCAAAAAAAAAAAAAAAAAAAAAATTTCATGTAATAAAATGCCAAAAAGCATCCCTAAGGTCTTTTATAGAAAAAGTCTCTGCAGGACCATAAACTCTATGGCACTGAACATTATCAAGGTTGTTAATATTTTCTCTGCAAACATAGAGTATAACCTCCCTTTCTCACCCACCCTTGCTGTGAAACCCATAAAACATCCAGTTGCTTTTACAGACATTTGACAATACACACCCACAGGAAGTAACAACCACGTCGTTGCCCTCTGCAGCAAGAAGCAGACATCAGCACGGCCGAAGGCTACTAGGAGGCCATTCTGCTACTGTGCTTGCAGGTTTAGACCAGTGTCTTTGAGGTTTGCTTTCAAATGACTGAGGAGGACAGGTCAGGGGGGAAACAAACCCAGAAACACAGCAGAAGCCTGCGACTGGCTGCTCTGGGCCGTCACCTCCACTGCTCTGGAGGCCACTGCCCATCTTCTCCCCTGCACACGCATGGCCACACCTCTGCAAAGAGGTCCTTACCTGCTGCCTCCAGACTCAGGAATGGGGGACCCCTCTCTGTGCGTCTGCCCTTACCCGCTTCATTTATCAGGGCTCCAGAAGCTGGGTTCCCATCACAGCGAGCTATCTTTAAAGCTCCTGTTTCCTACACTGCACAGAACTTCCTCATCTCAACTCAGTGTCTGTTGCCCCGAACTATATTTAAGCTGATGAAGCCACATCAGGGTTCTTCCTGCACGCAGTCGAGCCACGTGACAGTGTTACACGATAACCCCGCAGCCCTGAAGCAAGACAACACCCCCAATGTCACAACTCACATCCTGTTGGCTTGTTTTACATACTTTACTAAGTCAAGAAGTTCATCCACAAACTTACTGAAAGCGCTTGTAATATGCAGGAAAATATTGAGGAAAATAAATAATAACTGGTCAGCACGCAAGGAGCTGAACCCCTTTGGGTCTTGACGACACCTTCACATGTGAACTGACCGAGCATCTCTGAAGCCTTCTCTGGCACATCAGGTCAAGCAGCTGGTCTTTATTCATCTTTCTGGTGATGTGGCCCAACCCAGAGCCGGGCGGCCGCCCTCTGTCAGGCCAAGCGGTGGAAACTGCTCCTTCTGTCCTGGCTGACTCACAGCCAGGGCCGCCTCGTGCCAAGTTTCCACGGTAGAATAAAGGGGTCTTTGCTGGAGATGCAGGAAGAACTCGGGAGCCACTAGGTCAACCTTTCTGCAAGAACACGGCTTCCCCACCGGGATTCACCGAGAACACAAGGCCGGTCCTTAACCGCCTCCTTTGCTACAGAGCAGATTCCTGGGTTACAGGCCCTGAGGCTAATCTTTGAAAACAAGAAAACAACCCATGGCCCCTGCTTGTCCTCCAGCATGGCAGGCCCCTTGCAGGGCATCTGACCTCAGGGGGTCTGGCGCCTAGTAGGCAAGCCAGAGCAGAGAAAGCTCTGAGATTCGGGGCTCAGCCCTGAGCTTCACCCTGACCCTCAGGACTGGTGGGGATTTCTCACACGATACACGCACAGTAAACTTCCACCCAGGATCTTCCTCTGGGGTCTTCCCTGGTGGCGCAGTGGTTAAGAATCCGCCTGCCAATGCAGGGGACACGGTTTCAAGCCCTGGTCTGGGAAGATCCCATGCACCGCAACCAAGAGTAGCCCCCGCTCGCCGCAACTACAGAAAGCCCATGAGCAGCAACGAAGACCCAACGCAGCCAAAAATAAAATATAAAATAAATAAATAAACCTTAAACAAAAAAAAAAGGGAGAATCTTCCTCTGGCCTTGATTTTTACGCCCTTTCAGGAAGCGGGCAGTGCAGGCCAGTCTGTGGGGAGAAACAGGCCCTCGTCCCCAATTCCTGCCCCAGACACAAACCCTGGGAAGCAGCCAGGATCTCTCTCAGGAGGAGAACAGAACGGAAGTCTCAGGAGCTGCAGCCCCAGGATGTGGAATTCTCCCTAAGAATGTAGCTTACGCCGCTGCAGTTAACACCCAAGAGGGGAACGCTCACATCTTGGCCCCATTCGTGACTGATCACAGGCACCGCAAAGGACACCCACAGGGTGTGTGGGCAGGGTGTCCAGACGGCCACCTGGAGCCCCTCCTCCTTTCCAGATGGTTCTCTAAGGGCAGCCCAGTCGTTCTCCAACTCTCTGCCGTCAGGAGACACCTCTTACCTTTTAAAAGACAAAACCAGGAGGCCATTCTCAATCCTTCCCTCATGTTTGACTTTATAAACAAGGCTCCCCAGCAAGTCCCAACTCGATTCCCTCAGCCTCCAGACGGCCCCGCCCGCATCAGGGTCACCCATCACTGTCTCCTGCAGGACCCCTTCCACTCCCGCCTTTAGGAGAGAGAAGCCCCCTTTCTGGCCCCACTGTCTCCCCGTGACCCCCATCCTCACGGCTCTACTACCTCCTCTGCGCCAGCAACGCCAACCAGACTCCCCCAACTTCACAGTCAGGCACCAAACTGTCTGCGGGCTACTTCTACGCGACATCCTCACCAGCAACTCAAAGCCCGGAGGATTAAATGAAACTGCCCGCGCCGGCGCCTGCACCCTCCGGGTGAGCCTCCTGTGGCCCGGCCATGCACTCCAGCCACTAGCCGGTGAGCTCCCGGCCACCCGTGCCTTCCTGTCCTCAGACCCCCCACCCCCACTTCTGCTCAGTCTGGCTCCTGAGCAGTTTTCCCATTTCTTCTCTCCTACGTCACCGTTGTTGGACCCCTGCTGCCCGCCTGGCCTGCGATTCCCGGGTGCCCGGATCGCGTGCCCGGCCGGTACCTGTGATCAACCCCCAGAGACCCGGCCAGCAAGGACTCCCCAGGAAGCGGGTCCCTAACCAACCGGCTTCGCTCAGCACGGAAGCTCACCTGCAGCCCCCGGCCCACCCCGCCCCCATCCTCTTCTCTGGACACTCCCGCCACTCAGGCAGTGCAGACCGGCAGCTGCCCACGCGCGCGCACACACACACACACACGCGCGCGCACGCACGCACACGCACAGACACACACAGGCACGCGGTGCGGGGGGCTGCAGCGCACACTGGACTCTCGGCCAGGAAGATCCTCCCCACGTGCCCTCACCGACATCCCTGCACACGGCGGGGGCACCGGGTTCGCAGGACCCCGACCCTCGCGCTTCTGCTGCACGGCTTCCTTTCCTGCGCTCCGGGGAGCTGGACTCCCGCCCGTCCAGGCCCTGGGCCCATGCCTGGCACACACTGGGTACTTGGCAAAGTTCAACGAAACCGAGCCTGTAGGAGGGGTGGCGGTTTGAACCTCTTGGATGAGGACGGTGGTGCAGGTGGAAATTCCAGACTCCTTACGGCCCCCAGGGAGAAGCGTCAGAAGACAGCCGCGGAGGTCAGAGCACAGCCGCCACGTTAAAGCCTGGTTCTCAAGAACAGGATGCCTCTCAGAGCGGGGACAGGGCTGTCACCCTGGAGCTGGACAGGGGCTGCAGCGCACAGCGGTGCCTGGTACACCCGCAGGCGGACAGCAAACAGGGAGGCCCACAGCCGAGGCCCAGCATCCTCCACCAGGTGGAGCTTCCGCTCCGTGTCACCCCTGCCTCAGGCTGGACGCCTGGTAACGGGACCCGTCTTCTCCGTCTGGCCGCGGCCAAGCTTGTGTTTTCCTTGGCAGGCCTCACACAGACAGAAAGCAGTCAGGTTAAATGCCTTCCACGGGGTACCCCTGAGTGCACATGGATCGCGTTCCATGTCCTTGCATGTCTTTCCCTCTCTGCCTTTTAAAAACTCTGGAGTAATTTCACCCAACTTGTTTTACTCAATCAAGTGCTACTGAATCTCTCCATCTTTAAATACTCTTCTTAATCCTGACTATGAAACCGATTTATAACCCCCCAAATCTGTCATATTCATCCCTATATAAGCTTTCCCTGAGGTCTCTGCTCTATTTCACTGGAAAAAATATTAGTTTGCTTTACCAGCCATCTCTCATTTAAAAACAAAAAAACAAAACAAAACAAAAACCTTTCCAACAGATTGTAATCAATGTCTTAAAGGCTTTGAGCTTCTAAATAGGATAAAAAAGAAATTAATACCACTTCTGAGAGTAAAGATTAAAGTAAAATCCAAGCAAACTTTGCTTCACTCAATTGACAAATCTCAGGGCATTCCCAGAAAACTTAGTGTTAATTAAAACTGTGTAAAAGTACTCTGTGATCATATCTAAGATAAAAGTATGTGCTATGCTCAGAGAATTATAAAAACGTTTTTCCCCTTTTTGTTTTAACTTGAACCACAGTCCTGTGGATGCAAACTTTGTGACATCCAGCATCGCTGACATTGTCCTGCATCCCTGGCCCCATCCAGCATCCCTGATCCCATCCAGCATCCCCGATCCCATCCAGCAACCCCGATCCCATCCAGCAACCCTGGCCCTAGCCAACTCCATATCTACATGCCCCAAACCATCAAGGTAACAAAAAATGCCCACAAGTTCCCAGTGGCTCCTTAGGGAACAGCTCTAGCCTCACTGAGAACTACTGACCTGGAGGATTTTTGAGGCCATCAAGCTACCTAACGGCAAAAGCGCTGACTATCTGAGGGACCCTCTGTTGCAGGCCTCCCCTCCACCCCAACCCCCTGCTCTGCCTGCCCCTCCCCCACCGAGTGCAGACGAACGTCTCACTGGCCTCGGCCCAGTCCCTCTGCCCCCTGAGGCAGGTGTCCTGTTAGTGTCGCCCTGCAGTTTCTCCTGTCCTGTTGGCACCTCTTTGGGGCTGGGTTTGGCTACAGACTCAAGAATGTTGTATCCCACATTATCCAAGCAGCCCCCCTGACTCTCAGGAAAGACTAAACAACCCTGGGGACTCAGATTCTGACTTCTCGATAGTCATTACAGATCAAAACATACAATTCTTTAGAGGAAAGAGGGCCTAAGAGGAAAAGGGAGCACAGGAGGGCGCAGCTGCACTGCCCCGCCCACAGGTCAGCGTCCTGTCCAGACCCTCAGCCCCACGACGGCAGGACCACGAGGCCGCGGCGGAACAAAGTCCCCGACAAACTCCCCGGAGGGAAGGGGAGAGCTGAGGACATCGGGATGGCTACAAGGCCGGGAACAGAGAGGGAGCCATGCTGGGTGGGCGTGAGTGCGGAGCCAGGCCTGGCCGCACAGGCGTCGGGCCAAGCTTGCTGCCTCCTGTTGCCCCTGTCTGAAGAAAGGTTAGTTCCCGTTTTTATCCTATGTCTGCAAATGTATAAAAAAAAAGGGAGGCATGGGTGTGGTTGGGGGAGGGGTGAGGAGGCCAAGCACAGAGGATCTGGGGGCAATAAAGACGCTCTGCATGCAGAGGCCGTAACGGTGGATGCAAGTCATTACACATTTCTCAAAAGCCACAGCACGCACCACGCCAAGAGTGAGCCCTAACGTAAACTAGGGACCGTGACCTATCGAGGTAGGTTCATCAATTATAATAAATGCACCATCGGGGGGGAGTCTGGGCGGGGGGGCAGGGCGTGTATGGGAAATCTCTGCGCCTGCCCCTCAACTTTGCTGTGACCCTAAAACTACACTAAAAAATAAAGTCTTTAAGAAAAATTAGCAAGGCTGTAAAAACTGAATGATACTCAAGTAGTCCCCAACTCAAGCATCAAAAATTTGAAGCCAATTCTGTTTACAATTTTGCCATTTCCACAGGAGCCATATCATAAATTTCATTAATAAAATCATGACCAACCCACAAAAGCTTGCTCAAGTCCAAACTGTAGCTGAAAAGGGAGACGGCATAGCAGCAATCCAGGGATGATCACTTCGGACAAATTATGTCACACTCCTCGTCTGTAACACAGGTATGGGAATACCCGCCATGGGAATTTCACGTGGTGTTCAAGTTCAAGTGAGAAAGTTACACCCGACAGTCATGAGTGACAACCCCCCCGAACCCAATCTGGGGCTGAGTGACAGGCAGAGGGGAGTCCAGGGTTCAGCAGCCTGGACCACGGGTACAGGGTCTGTGTGGAAGGGGGGGTCCTGGGCAGTGGGAGAGGGGCCAGAGGGAAAAGAGCCCCCAGCCAGGGCGCCTGTCGACACAGAGGAGAGGCGTCTGCTAAGTACGGGTCGTGGTGAGCAGGGAGCGCCTTACACAGCCCGTCACTGCCAAGTGCACATGCAAGAGCAACACCAAAAGGTTTCCAGAGCTTCAATCATCTGTTCTCCTGTGAAAAGTCTCTCCTTGATGTTATCTAGCTTTCTACGGCCCCTAGAGAAAGTTCATCCACTTAAAAATGGAAATTCAACCACAAAATTCATGTATTCTCTACCCTTAGGAAAAAGATATTCAAAGCCTTGGAAAATATCCAGACCTAATCCAAAGCAAAGTCCACAAAGAGAGCGGACTTTCAGCCTAATTCCCTGACACACGTAAACTGCACTCCCAAATGGATTTCCACTGTATTTGGATTCAGGCATCTTTTAAACCAGGAGCATGGAGACTGAATAAAGACTTTAAAGCATGATAAAAAAAAAAAAAAAGCCAAATTTGAGTTCAAACCCAGATCAGCCACCTACTACCTGGGAGAAAGGTCTTTAACTTCACTGAGCTTCTCAAAAACCTCTGGGAGCCTCACCATCACTGCTGGCTTTGATGGTGGTGGTGGGGGGGTCTCTCCTCTGCCCCTTCGTATCTTTGCTCAGAGGTCATGGCGGTGAAACCTTCCCCGACCTCCCACCCCAGACCTTCCTCTAACTTACGTCTCTACCCATCACTTATCACCATCTAATGCGTCTCATTTGTTTGGTTATGATCTCTCCCCACAACAAAGACATAAGCCCCCTGAGTATGGGGAGTTTCATCTGCTCTACTTCCTGCTGTATCCCCAGAGACTGGGACATATCTGGCCCAGGGTGAGGTTTCAGACATATTTAACTGAATATGTGAACTCAAGTGAATTAATTCACCCCTCCGCTGAGAATCATACACTGTGTAATCAAACAGAATTTTATTCCAGAGATGTAAGGATGGTTCAATATCAGGAAATCAATCAATGTGATACAGCACATTAACAAAATGAAGAATAAATATCATATGACCATCTCAGTAGATGCAGGGAAAGCCTTTGAGAAAATTCAGCATCTATTCATGAAAAAGAACCTCTCAACAAAGTGGGTACGGAGGGAACATACCTCAACATAATAAAGGCTGTACATGACAATCCCATAGCTAACATCATAAAAATAAAAATGTTTTGCACACTGACCGGCACACAGTAAGTACTCAACTATTGTTAGTTTCCTTTCAGTTCCCAAGTCAAGATAATTGGCCAACAGCTGCTGAACACTCCAAGTGGGAAACTCTAACAGCATGGTCAAAAGATCACTCTACCCAGTGAAACAAACAGGAAAAGCAGAGTTGCCTATCACAGTACTACTCAGTGTAGCTGCGACCGTGAGAGTTTCTTTTCAACCTACAGTGAGATCAGCGCAGAAGTTGAGAACAGGTATAAAGTTACTAATTTGACAGAGAAATTTCACATCTTCTGAATCTAAAAAGAAAAAAATTGAGATTTGTACTCATATCATTTTTTTTCACTTCATTTTTCTAGTAACCCATTTTTATTGTCTTTTACAGAAGCATCGGTCCACAATGGACCGGAATTTTTTTTTTTTTTAAAGAAAAGCCTCACCCTTCACTACAGTCTGGAAAGCACTGGTCACGCACACCTGCCGGGGCCCAGGAAGCCGCAGAGAACCAGCAAAGCTCGCTCGCACTGCATGTGCGGAACTGCAGATCGGGCCGGGCTCTAGGCCAAGAGAGGATGGACGAGGGGCGGGCGGAGACGTAGGCTCGGCCAGGAGCTGCCTCTGGGGTCCAGGCGGGTTCCAGAACATAAGAGAATTCCCTAAGACAATGTTTCTCAGATTCTCCTATGACTGCAGTGGCAAAGGAATCAGAGGCCCGGGGGGAGAGGATGACAAAGGAGCACGAGGGGCCTTGGGGCTGATGGGCTGCAGGGAACCACCCTGTTGGCAGAGATGATGTCACGAGGAAAAACTGACAGTGTGAAGCTCAGTACGCAGCTTACGTGCGCCAGTTACACCCCAGTACAGGGAAATTCCTGGAAGGCGAAGGAGAGACATAAGGCACAGAAGATGGATGCGAACTCAGGTCAGGATGAACAGGCTGCGGTTCCTCAAGTCCTCCGTCCCCAGCAGCTCTGATGGGCCACGTGCAGCACCGCCAGCGCGCAGACATGAGCTGCAGCGCGCTCGCTGCTCGTGTGTCTGTGTCTCATCATGGTTTTGCACCCGCTGCACTAAATTCACACTGTCCGGGAGAACTTCACCTTTTACCCACCTTTTCTAACAGGTAAGGGTCAGTGGTGACCCTACAGGTGACCCTGTAGGTTAAGGGTCCTTAACCTACAGGCAGGCTGTTGGTCGGATCTGGCCGAGCTCCCGAAGGACACACGACTCCGAGGGAGACCTTCCCCGTCGGCCACTTGCAGAACTGTCTCTGGGCTGCCTGCCCCTCCACCCCCGGAGCAGCTCCCCCAGATGAGGACTTGAGCCCACACCTCTGTGTGTGTACCTTCTCATCATACAGGATTATGTGTCAAATGTGCAAAGCTAAAGAGCGAGAGCCTTCCAAGAAAGAGCAGATGAAATGTTTGAGGTTCACTGTCTAAAACAGTGGTCACTCTCTTTTACCACTGGCTGGGAGCGTTTCTGGAACGTCACGTGAGGCTGCTTCGGTCCCTCCTGAACGCGACCCCAGAGGAAGGTATCACAGCGTCTCCGTGGGACTGCACTGCCCACCTGGCGTCAGTCGTGTGGGGATGAGCGACTACAGCCGTCCGTGTCTATTTTCGGGGGTATCCACACTGTTTGCAAACAGCTCCAAGACAACATCCAGAATAGTGGAACAGGGATGAAACATGGCTCAAGACACTTCTCAGTTACCATCCGCCCCATGGGACCCACAGAAGTCCTGCTACTTCCACGGACAAGACGCAATGTGGTCGAGGACCTAGACCCATAAACTACATAGTAATTCACCCCAGCCTTAAAAGACCTCTCTCTTCCTGCAGATAACCTCCAAAGACTATCTAAAAAGACCACCTTGGGCTTCCCTGGTGGCGCAGTGGTTGAGAGTCCACTTGCCGATGCAGGAGACACGGGTTCGTGCCCTGGTCCGGGAAGATGCCACATGCTGCGGAGCGGCTGGGCCTGTGAGCCATGGCCGCTGAGCCTGCGCGTCCAGAGCCTGTGCTCCGGAGAGGCCACTGTGGGAGAGGCCTGCGTACCACAAAAAAAAAAAAAAGAGAAATGCCAGAACAACAGAGGCACTGAGCACTATAAAAACATGAGCAAGCTCTGCTGGGCTGTTAGAACGGAGCCTACAGTCCAAGGGAGGGAAGGGTAAACACTTGTACATCTGTGATTACCTGCCAGTAGACATCAGGGACGCTGCAGCAAGAATGCCCACAATGACCTTCCTCTCGCTCCTGAACCTGCAATGTCTCAGGTGTCTGACACTCCAAGGTCATTTCTCTTTGCTGGTAAGTGTTAACATCTAATGGTCCAAGGTCATCTCTCTTTGCTGGAAAGCATTACTATCTAACAGTCCAAGGTCATCTCTCTTTGCTGGAAACTGTTAATAGAGCAGTAGGATCTTGTATTTTACGTCTTTATTTCATTAGACATTCAGCCCTTTGTTTTTCGTGCGTCATAAACATGCTGGGTTTGCTGGAAGAAATAAATCAATTCTTTCTCAAACACACACACAAAGTTGGGTACCTTGACATTGAAAATCTCATGAAGCATTTTACACTTCAAACTTTGAAACTTTAACTTACAGAAACTGCCTATTCTCTAATTTTGATTAAAGAGGGTAATATATATGAATCTGACACTATGTCCAACATGTTATAAAAAGGTCAGTTCATGAGTCCCGTGTTAAAACTGTTAAGTCCTTGCAATCAACGAGAAAAACATGGTCCCAAGAAGAAAGGCACAGGTTCACCTTGTAATCTGTTTCTAAATATAAATAACTCATTTTTTAAAATAAATTTATTTATTTATATTATATTTTTGGCTGCCTTGGGTCTTTGTTGTGGTGCATGGGCTTCTCATTGCTGTGGTTTCACTTGTTGCAGAGCACAGGCTCTAGGCGCATGGGCTTCAGTAGCTGCAGCACACGGGCTCAGTAGTTGTGGCTCGTGGGCTCTAGAGCACAGGCTCAGTAGTTGTGGCGCACGGGCTTAGTTGCTCCCGGATCAGGGCTCGAACCCTTGTCCCCTGCATTGACAGGTGGATTCTTAACCACTGCGCCACCAGGGAAGTCCCAACAACTCATTTTTAAAAAGACTCAAGTTTTTAACACTTTGGCTATTCCTCAAAAAGTTAAACACAGAATAACCATATAATCCAGCAATTCCACTCCTAAGTATATAGTCAAAAGAATTCAAAGCAGGGACTCAAACAGACATTTGCACACCCATGTTCACAGCAGCATTACTCACTAAAGCCAAAAAGTGGAAGCAACCCACGTGTCCAAAACAGGTAAACGGATAAACAAAATGTGATCCACACATACAATGGAATGTAGTTCAGCTACAAAAGGAAGGAAATCCTGACACCTGCTACGACGTGACGAGCCTGGAGGACATTGTGCTCAGTGACATAAGCCAAACACTAAAAGACAGATCCTGTGGGACTCCACTTACACGAGTTCCCCAGAGTCATCAGATTCGTACAGACAGAAAGTAGGACAGAGCTCCCAGCGGCCAGAGGCAGGGGCACAGGAGTTAGCGTTTAACAGGGACAGGGTTTGTTTGGGATGACAAAAAGTTCTGGGGGGCTTCCCTGGTGGTGCAGTGGTTGAGTCCGCCTGCCGATGCAGGGGACGCGGGTTCGTGCCCCCGTCCGGGAAGATCCCACATGCCGCGGAGCGGCTGGGCCCATGAGCCATGGCCGCTGAGCCTGCACGTCCGGAGCCTGTGCTCTGTAATGGGAGAGGCCACAAAGTGAGAGGCCCGCGTACCGCAAAAAAAAAAAAAAAAAAAAAGCTCTGGAAATAGTGGTAATGGCTGCACACGTTTGGGGTTTTTTTTAGTTGTAGTATAGTTGACATATAACATTATTTTCGATTCAGGTTTACAACATAACGGTTTGACATTCGTCTACACTAAGAATTGATCTCCACAATAAAACTAGTTACCATCCATCACCATACAAAGTTACAAAATTTTCTTTCTTGTGATGAGGACTTTCAAGATCGACTCTCTTAGCAGCGTTCAAATACACAGAACACCATTATGAACTATAGTCACCATGCTGTGCATGACATCCCCCAGACTTACGTATTTCCTAAGTGCAAGTCTGTACCTTTTGACCCCCTTCACCCATTTTGCCCAACCCCCCCACTTCTGGCAATGACCAATCTGTTCTCTGTATCCGTGAGTTTCGTTTTGTTTTGTTTGATGATTTTTTTTGTTTTTTTTGGATTCCACATAAGTGAGATCATTTGTCTTTCTGTGTGACTTATTTCACTTAGCATGACACCCTCCAGATCCATCCCTGTTGCTGCAAATGACATTATTTCATTCTTTTTTATGGCTGAGTAATATTCCACTGCATACATACCACATCTTCTTTATCCATTCATCCGTCGATGGACACTTAGGTTGTTGGTGCCCTTTCTTCTCAGCTTAAAGAAGTCCCTTTAACATTTCCTACAAGCTCTTTCCTACTTCCTAAAGAAGTCCATTTAACATTTCCTACAAGGTCATGACACCATCCAGATCCATCCTTGTTGCTGCAAATGACATTATTTCATTCTTTTTTATGGCCGAGTAATATTCCACTGCATTCACACCACAACTTCTTTATCCATTCATCTGTCGATGGACACTTAGGTTGTTGGTGCCCTTTTTTCTCAGCTTAAAGAAGTCCCTTTAACATTTCCTACAAGGTCAGTGTAGTGTTGATGAACTCCTTCAGCTCTTGCGTCTGGAAAACTCTTTATCTCTCCCACAAATCCAAATGATAATCGAGCTGAGTAAAGAATTCTTGGTTGGAAGGTCTTTCCTTTCATCACTTCAAATACGTCAAGCCACTCCCTTCTGGCCTGTAAGGTTTCTGCTGAAAAAATCTGACGAACTTAACAGTTCTGAACTGTACACTTAAAAATGGTTAAATGGTAAATTTTACATTATGTATGTTTTAGCACCATAAAGAAAAAACAAAAGCAATTAGAAATGAGAAATAAACTGGGGGAAAAAAGGAGTCCAGTTTTCAAAGCGTTTTCACCTCGACCATTTCATTATTCTTCTTCTCATTTTACAAATGAAAAACTGAGGTGCAAACACCAAATCAGGGCAAAGCACGGATCAGCTCCCCAGCCAGCGGGCTCTGCAGGCCGGTGCTTGCCCCCTCTCAGGACAGCCTTCTCATTCTTCTTACTCCCCCTCTCTCCACCAACCTTCAACTGAACAATTTAATGACCACCCGGGGGTAAAAGCATTACTCATAAGACTAAGAGAAAAACCTGTGACCATCTGAAAAAGTGGGTATTTTACAGAGGATCGGCACATACAACACCCTGTGTGTCCAGCACCCACTTCCACGTCTGGATACGTTAGGATGCTTTCAGCTGCAAGGAACAAAAACACCCAAAGTCAAACTGGTGTAAACGGTGAGAAACTTATCACACATAATTGGGAGATCGGACTTGGGAGAGACCCAGGCCCAGGACAGATCAGAAGCTCACAAATCCAGGTTCCTTCCATCCTCAGTTCTGACAGCTTCGTGCCAGATTTGTCTCAAGGCTGATCCCTTCATGGTCGCAGGATGGCTGCCAGGGGGGAACGAGGACTACCATTTCATCATCTGAAGATTCATTACTACCATTATTACAAAGGGCACTGAAAAAGCAAAAAAAAAAAAAATGCTGCATCTTGTTATTAAGAAAAACACAGGGAATGGATGCTGCTAGGCAAGCAACAATGCCCACTCTGCAGTGTCGCAAACCTTTATAGGTCCATGAATCCCCCAAGGATCTCATTCAGTGGGTCAGGGTGGGGTTAGGTCACAGGTGATGCTGAGGTTTCTGCCCCCCCGCCCCCAGCACCTGACAGCCTCGTCCTGTATCTGTCAGGCTGGCTGCCGGGGGGGCTTGGGAGCTCACCACACAGCTCTCTCTCAGCTGCACAAAACACTCAATGGTGACAAACCAACCATAAACTCCAGCCCTAACGCAGATACCACGGCCGCCTGGAGCGAAAGACGTCAACACCATATCAACCCAGCACCCCCTGGAGTCTGTGGCCTGGAAACATTTCTTAGTGAGAACTGTTCCTTCGAACACTGTTTACTGTATGGACTAGTCCCTCCCAAGGTTCAGGCTGCTGAAGGGCCCCCCACCTGCTCTGGCATCCTGCTGCACCTCTGCTCGGTCCCAGGCTGCAGACTTTGCTCTCCTGTCTCTCTGGATCTCTCTCTTTAACATACAGGAAAATCCTTCAAAAGGAACACGTCTCAGCTGTGTCTACAGACCCCCCGCCGGGCACCTGGTGCTCAGATTAACAGCACCTGAATCACCTTTGTTTTTAAAAGGATGGACCACAACCAGGCAGAAAACATTTTTTTTCCCTGATCCACACCCGTTTCTAGTAATGACGCCTCAGTTCTCCTTCTGTGAGACGGAGTGAGGAAGCCCTGCTCCCCCGGGTGGACACCCGCCCACTGAGGCCAGGCCGACCCGCTGCTCCCGACACCGGGATCCTGAGCCCAATGACACAGCGGGTAAAGAAGCCGGAAAGGACTCATCCCAAGAAAGGCAATCTGAAGACAGGGTGACTAATACCCCGGTTCTTTCCGAAATATGAATAATCAGTTTTCCTCTTATCTACAATTTCACAGCCTTTCCGATAACCCCTTTCTTGACTTAGGTTAGCCAGAGCTGCTTTCTGTTGCCTGTAACTGAAGGAGTCCAGTGGACAGACAGAATGACTACGGAGAATCACGCACTTCCCTGCACAGCAGGACGGGTCACTCAGCTTCAGAGACGACCCAGAGCCCTTCACCTGACAAGGGGATGGGGTCCATCAGCACATGTACTCTGTGCCCCTTTGCAAACATGGAGCGATTCCTTCTGTGTTTTATGGCCAACAAAGAGGGCACTTCAGACATCAACGAACGGTACTTTCCCAAAGGAAAGCCCCAAACTCGAAGGGTCCACACTGCACGGCTGACACGGCTGTAAACAAGGCACAAGTCCTGCCACAAGGGCTCACCTCACACACTCTAGAAACAGAACTGTCTTCCTCAAACGTGCAAAGGAAAATGACCAGAGAAAGAAACAAGCCACAGAAAAAGATACCCGGGTTCCCCGAGACCAGAGACGCACCGTTCCCAAGAACCATAACAAGAAGAATGCACCAGGAGCTGTGAATTCATGGTCAGTGGACATAACGGGCGTTGATCACATCCCAACTCACCGCATGAGGCCAGTGCTACCTTGACACCCAAAACCAGACACAAAATAAGAAAACTATAGAACACAGCGATTATGAACTCAGACTCAAAAATCCTCAAAAAAAAAAACCACCCCAAAACAAAAAAAAGAAAACCTAAGGAAACCTAAAAAATAAAACACTGCAAACATCTAAAAAGGATTTTACACCGTGATCAAGTGGAATTTACCCTAGGAATGCAAGTTTGGTTTAATATCCAAAAATCAATCAATGTAATATACCATATTTACAGCCTAAAGGACAAAAACCAAAATCCCCGATTCTCTCAACGGGCGTAGAAAAAGGATTTCAGCAGCCTTTCATGATAAAAAACACTCCGAAAACTAGGAATAAAAGAGATATACTTAATGGTCAAAAGATGAACGCTTTCTCCAAAAGATCAGAAACAAGACAAGGAAGCCGCTTCCAGTCATCCTTGTACTGTGGGTCTACACATACAATGGATTATTACTGAGCCGTAAAAAGGAAAGAAATGCTGACACAGGCTACAGAATGGATGAACCTTGAGGACACTGTGCCGAGTGAAATAAGCCAGACACAAAGGGACAAATCCTGTGTGATATCCACTGAGACAGAAAGTAGATGGTGGGGCAGGGGCTGGGGGAGGGGACGGGGAGCTGACGTTTAGTGGGGACAGAGGTTCAGTTTTACAAGGTGAAAGTTCTGGAGACGGATGGTGGGGACGGTTGCACATTATGAATGTATTTAATACCACCGAATGGTGCTCTCAAAACTGGTTAATCTTACACTCCAGGTGGATAGTGTCAGAATTGAATTAAAATGTAGGACAAACTGTAGTATAGATAACGCCGCCAAAATCATTTCACATCAAATTCTCTTCACATTTACAATTACTTTCTTGGGTTTGATTTACAGAAGTGGGTATTCTGGATTACAAGTTATAAACCATTTCAGACTTGATACATACTGCCAGATTATTTTCCTAACAAATCTTACAAATATACCCTCATGCCAGCGATATAAGATAATTATGTTTTTAATAAGATCTGCTAATATTGTAGGCAACTGATAATGTCTATTTTATTTCTTTGATGAATCACTAATCACGCTGGAACACTTTTTGTACTTTTGTACATTAATTATATTTCCTCTTTCGTTTCTATTTTGTTATAGTATCTCTGTTCACGTTCTTTTCCCTACACATGTACTAGGGTTTTCATATTCTGATCAATGCATAATACTAATATTTTCTATGTTGCTTCTGTCGCAAGTGTTTTTCCCAGTCTGTTTTTTGTTTTTAATTTTCAGAAATTTAATTTATTCTTATTCAAATGTCTTTCCTTTTGTAATTTGTTCCTAAAACTTCTGAATTTAAAAAGTACTTCTCATTCTAGGACTTTCCTGGTTAGAATCCGCCTGCTGGAGCTTCCCTGGTGGAGCAGTGGTTAAGAGTCCGCCTGCCAATGCAGGAGACACAGGTTCGAGCCCTGGTCCGGGAAGATCCCACATGCCGCGGAGCAACTAAGCCCGTGTGCCACAACTACTGAGCCTGCGCTCTAGAGCCCGCGTGCCACAGCTACTGAAGCCCGCACACCTAGAGCCCGTGCTCCACAACAAGAGAAGCCACCACAATGGGAAGCCTGCACACCGCAATGAAGAGCAGACCCCACTCTCCTCAATTAGAGAAAAGCCCACGCGCAGCAACGAAGACCCAACGCAGCCAGAAATAAATTAATTTTAAAAAATTAAAAAGTATTTCTCATTCTGAAAAAGTTAATAAACATTTCTATTTTATTTTAGCATTTATCTGGCTGAATTTTATAAGTAACTATTAAATATTATCCATCTGGAATTTCTTCTGATGTAATATAAGGCTATAAAGCTATAAACTGGTTTCCCCCCCCAACTGCTAACAAATGATCTCACCATTTGTGGGACACTAATTGAATAATTTGCCTCTTTCCCCCTGAAAAACTCGTTATCACAGAGCTTGTGTGATGGCCTATGATGTGTAAACAGCCAACACGGCTCATGTCCCCCCCACACACCACACTCTTCCCTGCAGTAACCTGCTGTTATTCTTGCCCCTTTATTCCTCCAAAGAAAGAAACGTCGGGATAATGCTATCAATTTTACCAGAAGACGCCCACCTGGAATTCTGATTAATGGTATTGAAGCTATATATTAATATGGAAAACTGAAGAAGTTCACAAGAAAAAATGTTCATGTGTGATCCAGAAGATTTCACCCATTCCCCTGGAAGCCTCACTGGTGCAGAACAGCATCTTCCCATGTCCGAGAACTGTTCCTGCACTAATCCCGAGGGAGAGAAGAAATGCTGAAATACTGCACAGAATTACTGAAATTACATGGAGTTGAAATGAGCCTTCAAATCTATTTTAATACTGACTGAGGGCATGTTTATTAGCATTTACTCATGTGTTATTATACGGCAACATTTAAAGAGCTCTACCTCACTAAGCCAAACCCCATACACACCAAATAAAACACATGACACCATTACTTATTCATTTGACAAGCACTTACTGAGTGCCTCCTGTGTGCTCTGCATTGTCACTTGGGCGTGGGATACACAGGTATCCCAAAAAGCATCAGCAGCTTTTTGTGGGACAATGTAGCATTCTTACAACTTAAGCCCTTTAATCAAAATTTATCTAACAAATCCAACCTCAAATTTTGACTTTCATCCCATTTGTTTAGCTAATCTCTAGCAATGCTTCCTCCTGGGAGGCATGATTAACCAAGACTGCGCAAAACAAAGCTTCATTTCTAAAAAGTTCCCAAGCCCTGTATCCTTGGCTTTCCCATCACCCACTTAATCTGTCTGCTGCAGCCTTCACGTTCCAGAAACTATCACCACAACTTCCTTCATAGAAAGCATCTAAATGACCAAACGTATTATCAGAAAGCGATGTGGGTGTTTCTTTATTTTAAAAATCAAAAGGGCTCAAGCTGGGAAAACGCTTCTTAAGTCTGGTCTCACGGTCCTCAAATGACCTTTGTGGGAAAAAACAGACCTCTAAAATTTTGAGGAATCGCTAGGACTTTTTTGTCTTTTGTCGAATTCAATAGACAGCTATATAATAAAATTAAGCACCACTTTCTAAACTTCACCGATGTCCTTTGTCATCACCAGTAACACTAGAGAGGGGAAAGCACCTGACAAAGGCTGGAAAGCCCAGGTCTAACACAGGGAAGCATTACATACGCATAAGTACCCACGCTAACACATTCTGTTAAAAGCATGAGGACACTGCCTTAAACAGACAACTGCAGGTGCCTCCTGCTTCGTGCAAATCTGGCAGATGCCCAAGAGACAAAAAGTGCTCTCACTTCCTGATGCGAGTAAGCCAGCATTTAAAAAAAAAAAAAAGGACATTAAGTCCAGAACCACCATTAAATTATCTCAGACATTAGCTTGGCACCCACTTCAAAGTTACATCATTGTGATTCTGGTCTGTCTTATAACACAGACAACCTAGTGTCCTATACATATATCTTAAAAATTTTTTTAAACATATTTTTTTCATCATCATCCTCAATCATGTAAATATACTCAATCACCCGAAACCAGCCAAGTGCTGACAGAACTTTCCAGATTCTAGTAGGAGCTGAAGCTCCTACCATCTTAAACTCATTTTTTAAAAAATTTATTTATTTTTGGCTGCGTTGGGTCTTCGTTGCTGCACGCGGGCTTTCTCTAGTTGCGGCGAGCGGGAGCTACTCTTTGTTGCGGTGCAAGGCCTTTTCAGTGCAGTGGCTTCTCTTGTTGTGGAGCACGGGCTCTAGGCGCGCAGGCTTCAGTAGTTGTGGCACGGGGGTCAGTAGTTGTGGCTCACAGGCTCTAGAGCGCAGACTCAGTAGTTGTGGTGCACGGGCTTAGTTGCTCTGTGACATGTGGGATCTTCCCGGACCAGGGCTTGAACCCGTGTCCCCTGCATTGGCAGACTCCTAACCACTGCGCCATCAGGGAAGTCCCTCAGACTCATTTTTGAAAACAGAAAACTAGTCTCAGCCGTGTTCCCTGTAAGCCAAGGATCCCTGGCTTTTACAAAAACGTCACTACCCACACTCCACAGACAAAGGCTGCTCGTTTGGCGGATGAATTACTCCACCTCAAGATTCTAATGAAGACCACGCTCTCATCCCTGACACATGCCTCACGGTGACAAAATCTACACTGTGCTCCACAGAAAGAACAGTTCTGACAGCCATCCGTTAGGACCCAAGGGAACTGGGGTATTCTAATGTGGGCAATGACCTTAAACTCTGATGTTCTGGACACCATTTTACCACACACTCTCTGAATGAGAAAATTTGAAAGTAGTGAACGAATATTTCTTTTGTTGTAAGATTTCCCATTAGAATAGCAGAAAGAGGCATTCAGCTCAAGCCCGAGGAGTCAGGCTCAGTCTTAACCTATATTCAAACCTCTGAAGAATAAATCCAAGCTGGAAGGAAGGCATAAGCCAGACGCCAGAGGTCCCTTCTTTAATTATGTGCTCATTACTGATTAGCAGGGGTCGTTTTTACGTTTCTGCATGTGCCTCTGTGAGCCCAGGATGACGGCACGACTGCCCTTGAGGGCGTCCAGGCACTCGAGGCCGCGGCTGGTGATCTCCCCATCACGTTCCAAGGATTCGAGAGAGACGTCCTCGACTGACGTCATCACATCCCGCCCCTCCCCAGCTGTCCTCCGGTGGAGACGGTAGGACGCCGGCAATTCCCACAGAAGCCCCGCCCGCAGGGCCACCGCCTGGACGGGGACCTGGCCGGGGTCAACCTCCTGGGCAGGATCGGGGGCTCATGAGCTCCTGGAGGAGCCCCGCCCCCACCAAGGGAGGGCGCACGGCTCAGAGCACGGGTCTCGGCCCCAACCGAGCCCTCGTGGAATGGGAGCACGACGATCACGGGCACCACAACCACGTGCTCGTCCGCGTGCAGGGCTCCCGTCCAGCACGAGGCTCAGGGCGTGAGTGTGGGGCAGCTGCAGACACGGAGAGGGGCCTGGACCGAGTCACCTGACAGCGCGCATCATCTGTCACCTGGTTCCACCGGGTTACCAAGTAGTCACGGAGGAAGAGGAAGCTTCCCTTCTCAGAAGTGCGGCAGCTAAGACAGGAAATGCCTTCAACTGCAGCATCACGACATCAGCCGAACCCTAAGGAGTTAACCATCTAGGTGGGAAGTCCGCAAAACACGGCCCCCAGGCCTGTGAGCTCAGAGTTGTCACGTGTTCACCTGTGCTCAGGAAACCTCCTCTCCTCCCTCTTTCCGGACAACCAGCATGGAGTGCGCGTGACGTGCGGGGCCCCGTTCGTCTGGATGTCTCACACGTGGAAACTGGTCTAACTCCGTGACCAGCACTATTCCCTTCACTCCGCACCCGAGGCAGAGGCAAGCCGGGCCACCCCCGGCGGGTAAACGCGAAGCTGGGGTCTGAGCACAGGCTCTTTCCCGTGGTAACATCTGATCGCACAGCTCTTTTCATCCCGGTAACATGGAGCTGGCAGGGGTACGGGAGCGCCAATGGGCCAGTGCTCCAGCTGGAAAAACCAACATCCCTGGAATCAAGCCACCAGAATTCAAGCTCCAGCTCCTTCCTGGGTCAGCTTCCTACCTGAGCGCATCTTTCAAATTCCCAAATCTCCGATTCTTCATGCGAAAGCAAGGATGTTCGTATTTATCTTATTGGTCATTCACCTACTTACTGAGCATCTAAGAGGCGCCAGGCATTGTCGCTAGATCCTGGGACACGGGCTGAACGGAGAGAAACCACCTCTGAAGGGAGTGGGGTGTAGGGTGGAGCTCTGGGGAATCACCCCTCACAAGCCACGTGGCAGGTTTTATACCATTGGGGTCATGGTGCATGGGGCCGGCAGGGGGGCTGGGGAGGGAGGAGGGGGAACAACAGGGCTGGACTGCCAAGGCAGCATGGAAAAGATGACTCCAGAAACGAACCCAGAGGACGGAACACCTCACAAGGCACAAAACACTGGGAAACAGGGTATGTAAAAACCTGAAGACACAAAAGAAAAAGGTGTGTCCTAACTTCAAACAGTTCTCAGAACACATTTCTCCGAGGGACCTGGGGGAAGGAAGGGGCGGATGAGTCACAAATGGGGCTGGGAAGGTAGGGACTGGGGGAAGAGGCAAAAGGTTTCATAAAGCCCAAAGCGCTGCACACACAGACGAGGTTCAGGACAATCGTTACTAAGGCCCAAGTCATCACCAACGGTCAACATTCCCCTGTGACGTGAGGCTAGCACACAGCCCGGACAAGCTCAGACACAGGCTCCAAGACCCGCCCTGAGCTCTACTCCAGTGGCACCGAGGGGCTTCATACCTTCCCACCCTTTCCATGCAAAATTTCAAATCCAAACAACTGCAGTTCTCAGCCAGACAGTCTGCATCTGGAGAAGCCAGCCTGTGTTTCTAACAGAAGCTTAGAGGGAGCTGAGATCTGCAGGGTCCTTATAAAGACCTTTCAGTCCCCCACTTCTGGAGATGTAAGAGTCCAACACCAAAAACACTGTGCCGCTTCCCTCTAACCTCCAGAGTCTTTGATGAAAACCTATTGTCTTTCCAATTTCTTCCCATAAACGAATGGTGTCAATTTGCTCTGGCTGCTTTCAAGGTTGGTTTTTGTTGTTGTTGCTTTAATATTTATCTCTTTATTTATTTGGCTACACCGGGTCTTAGTTGCGGCACGCGAGATCTTTAGCTGTGGCATGTGAACTCTTAGTTGTGGCATATGGGATCTAGTTCCCTGACCACGGATTGAACTCAGGTCCCCTGCACTGGAAGCGCAGACTCTTAGCCACTGGACCACCAGGGAAGTCCCTTTCAAGGTTGTTTTTTTTTTTAGTGTCTTTAGTTTTTAGGAGCTTAATTATGATACGTCTTGGCCTGAATTTTCTTGGGTTTATCCTATTTGTGGTGTGTGCAGCCTCTTGAATCTGTAGGTTTACATTTATTGCCAACTTGGGGAAATCTTTAGCCATTATTTCCTCTGGGCCTTTTCCACCCCACGCGCTTCCTCCTCTGCTTTCAGAATTCCAAGGTCCCACAGGTCCCCAAGGCTTTGCTCTGTTCCCCAGTCTATTTTCTCTGCCGTGAGTGCGGGTGACGCCACAGTTGTTTCTGGGTGTTTGGTTGAAGTCGAGCATTTACTGTGTAAACATTTTTCTTCTTGTTAGACTGTCTTTCCTGGTCCCACAGAGAACAGTCTTCGTTGTGACATGTTTTTGGTCTGTACCTGCTGGCATTTCTAGACGGCCAGAGTCTGGGATAAAATGGGGATATGAGTGTAAAAAGAAAACCCAGACAACTCATCACCCCATTGTTCATCAGGCCCCATGGTCCCTGCCAGCTTGCCTTCTTCTCTCCACATTTCAGAACTTTTTTTTTTGGCCGCGTCATGCAGCTTGTGGGATCTTAGTTCCCCGACCAGGGATCAAACCCAGGCCCACGGCACTGAAAGCACCGAGTCTTAACCACTGCCAGGGAATTCCCCACACTTCACAGTCTTACGCTTGTTTTATACATAATGTCCAGCGTTTATCATGCTTAGTGGGAGGAATAGGAAAATGTCCACCTGATCCATATTTCCCAGGTTCTTAACAGTTTGAATGCTGGGAAAAAATCTAAAGGTTAATACTTTGCGACATGTGAAAATTCTATGAAATTCAGATTTCAGTGTCTGTAGTTAAAAGGTCACTGGAAAGCAGCTGTGCCCATCTACTTACATGCCGTCTACAGCGGCTTTCACGCTACAACAGCACAGCTGAGCCGAGGTGACAGCATCTACCACGTGGTCCTTTAGAGAAAAGGTCTGCTCGAGGGCCCTGACCATCCACGGCTGCCAACATCATCGCCTCCTGACGGGAGGACCCACCGCCCTCCCTCACGCAGTCACGGGTGTGGGAGCCCAGTCAGGCTTTTGGGCCGCAGCTTCCAAGAAGACGTGCGGGTCGAGGCCACGTTCACACCAACACTAAGACGGCAACTGCCTCTCTCACTCTCCTCTCACGGGTCACTGTGAAGTCTTCCAGAAGCTACGTGACATGAAGTATTACAAAAGAATGAAAGCCAGCTGTCTTCCATTAAGACATTGACGAGATCTGCCCAAAAAGTATTTTTAAAGTATCTTCTCTATACGTCTAAAGTATTTTAAAGCCACTCCACTCTTCACTATTTTGTTTCTTTGGAAAATAATCACAAAATATTTATGTTAACATACAAAAGGTTGATTAAATTTCAAATACAGCAAATATCAAGAAGCTCTTCAGGGTCCTCAACAATTTTTAAGAGTGGAAAGTGGTCCTGAGACCAAGAAGTTTGAGAACTGCTTCTTTAGATCCAACAATCAATTTATATACTTTATAGGGAACAAAGAAGTTAAACTGTGCCCAGAGGATGCGACCTGCCAAATCCAGACTGTAGGAAATTCTTCAAGACAAGGAACCCGTTTCTTCAACAAAAAAAATCACAAGAATAGGAAGGGGGGAAAAAAAAGATGGAAGGGGTACCTATATGTTAAAAGAAACTGAAAGACTTATCAAGCTCTCAAAAGGTATGAACCTTATTTAGATCCCAATTCAGAAAAAACTATAAAGTGAATGTTTGAGATAAAACAAAAATTGAACACTAACTGGGTAGTTGATGATATACAGGAAATAGTACTAATCTTTTTCAGGTGGGATAATGATGTTGTAGTTATGTTTAAAAATCTTTTCTAGAAGAGTCCTTACCATCTTAGGATACCTATTAAAATCTCTAGGGACTTCCCTGGCGGTCCAGTGGTTAAGAATCCTTGCTTCTACTGCTGGGGGTGCGGGTTTGATCCCCGGTTGGGGAACTAAGATCCCACATGCTGCGAGGCCAAAAAAATAAAATAAAATAAATAAAATCTCTAGGATACGACACAGGGCAGAGCAGAGGGACAGGACTGGGCCTCGGTCACAGGTGAGGTCACGCCAGGCAGTGAGGACTAAAGCTAAGGTAGGACATGGGGACACATTATTCTACTTTTTGTGTTTATGTCTGAACTCTCCATTAAAAAAAGTTTAGGGGCTTCCCTGGTGGTCCAGTGGTTAAGACTCCTCGCTGCCACTGCAGAGGGCACTGGTTCGATCTCTGGTCCGGGAACTAAGATCCCGCATGCTGCCCAGTGCAGTCAAAAAATTAAAAAAATTTTTTTAATTAAAAATAAAACAAGTTTAAAAGTACAGACTTCATGACATTCTTCCCCAGAAGCAGGGGATGAGGCTGGCCCATCTGCACTGGCACGACCCCCGTGCGGGGAGGTCTGCAGCCCACGTTTCGGGAGCTGCTCTGCCTGGTTCCTGACTCTCCCCCATGACGTGCCAAGTAAACCGGGCTCCTGGTTGAAGGCTGGCATGTCCCTACCTCCTGAGGGGCTCAAGAGACACTGCCTGGGGCCCATTTCTTACATTAATGACAACAAAGCTATAATACCTGGTGACAAATGATCAGTTCCTCCTTTAATTTCGCAAAGACTTTTTTAACTTCTCCTCTGGTACCTGGACACAAATAACCCCCATACAAGACAGACGACGAGCTCCACACCGCATCGTAACTACACACACCCCGGGTGACAGCACCGGACAGACCTGCACTGAACTGGAACATCGGTCCCCAGATTTGTCAAGGTCGCCACCACGTGCGCGGCACAGCCAGGAGCTCAAAATGAAAACAAACACACACACATGTACACACACACAAACAAAGACACCAAATTTAAGTGAAGAACGTGATCTCACCTGATACATTCTCTGCTGGGCCTCCAGAGTGAGATTGGGACCCTCCAAGTTCAGAAAGAAGGACCGTCCGGCAGTGAGATGAGGTAGCTCCCTCGCGGCTGCCATGCTCGGGGAGCAACTATTAACCACACACAGAGGACGCCTTGAGAGCGAGGAGAAGTGGGAGCCACAGCCTCGCCTGAACGGGAGGGGCCCCGGGGAAGAGACCTGGGGAGGGGCCACGGGGGGGGGCACAGCTCAGCATCAACCTCGGCTCATCTCACCCTGTCCCTGTGACGCGGGGACTTCCCAACCTCCTGTGCTGTTTCCTCATCTGTAAAATGGGCATAAAAATCCTGCCTCGAAGTGCAGCCGTGTCAGATTTGTGAAACAGATGTTTAACTCCTTTAAAGTACTTGTGTCATCGTAGGCCATTAATAAAAGATGGTTATTACTAAGAAAGTTTCCAGAAGAGCAGCCTAGCCATGAAATGAAATAATCTAAACAGGGATGACATCATTTGAACTTCTTCCCAGTGGTCCGTGGGTGCTGGGTCTCTGCCTGCAGAGTTAAGTTAAACCACATGTGAAGGCCATCTCGTCTTACCCCAAGTTCTGTGAGTTTATTCAAGCACTGTCACAGACACTCAGAAGAGCTGGCTCTGGACTCTTCAATTCACTAATGAATGGAGGAATAAAAGGAGAAATAAAGCTCATTTAAATCCTATTTGTTTTTTTCTTGGACGTCTAACAAACATGATGGAGATGTTCCTTTACTTCCAGAGCCTACAATTTGGCAGAAAAGATTAGATATCTCTACGAATAACTGTAACATAAAACAGAAGTTGATAACTACCCGAAAAGAAGCCAAAGTGCTTTGGGAGGAAAGACATAAGCTCTGAGCCCTGAGCCCCCAGCGCACAACCTCAGTCCACATTGCAGGAACTCAGTATCCAGGGGCCAGAGGCAATCCTGCCCCGACTGCAGACAAGACACAAGAGAGGAAGGTTTTCCAGCCCAAGAGAGCCACGTGGACAGAGGCCCTGTGATGGGAGAGCACCGGATGTTTTCAGAACCAAGGGGCCTGTGACAGGCCAGAAGGTGACGAACAGCCTGAACTCCAGGCGCGGCAGTTTGGCCCTTATTTGACAGGCAATCGGGAGTCTTCTCAACATTCTGAAAAGAGGGGGGGACATGACCAACATGATGCTTTAGGCGAATCTGGAACCGACACGAATGACAACAACCTGAAAGATTCTCATGAGCTGGGACCACGTCCCACCCGCCTGGGAATCTCTGCAGCCACACCCACCTGGCACCTGAGAACCACATGCCGCATCCACCACGTCGAGAAGGAGAAGGACCCACCAACGGCCCAGTTCCACCACCAGCTGTGCCCACACGCCCCCCCAGGTGGGCCCTGTGCTGCCTGGCAATGCGCCCGGCTTCAGGAGTCGAAACAGACACACGACACGAGGACTCCCACTCTCCCCGTGAGAATTACCTCATGGCCTGTCTGTGCGGATGGTCAGACTTGTTCCCTAACAGATGCACCAGCAGAGGAGCCCGCCAACAGGAAGGCCTCTCGGGCTGGCCCTGGGGGACAGCGCACAGGGTGAAGAGGAGACCCAGGCCTCCGGGGACGAAGAACCACCGTCACCAGCACGAGGGCCTCAGAACCCCAAGTCCCCAAGGATGCGCTTCACAAAAGGAATCCACTTCAAAGAGGTTGACATCCGGGACCTTTGTGATACACTAGCTCTGGGGCAACATCTGATACTTCATCCAGACGTTTCCAGAATTACCTTGTTCATGGGGCTCAGATACATCAGACAAGGTCTCACCTGGGCGTCTGCAGCCTATGGGGATGTCCCAGGGTCAGGACCGCAGGTAAAACCAGGGAAATCCGAGTGAGATCGAGGGACTGCATGACCGTCGATACTGCGGCTTGGCTCACGCACCACCATTTTGCAAAATGTTATCAATGGGGAAGCGGGGTGAAGGATATACTGGATCTTTCTTACTGCTGCATGGGGCCCTACGTGACCTCAGGTGAGCTACGTCGCTCCTGCGCGTCCCAGCCCAAGCTCACCCTCCACCCTCCGCGCCCTCCCCTCCCATGGGATGCACTGGCCACGGCCAGCTGTGTCTGCACCTTCCAACCCACACACAGAATGTCACTGTGGACTCATCAAGGCAAAAAGTATGCTCCGACGTGAAAAGGATGCAGGAACGTGACCCCCTCTCCCATGAGCTCCTGCATGCAAACGTCTGATGAGATGAAACAGGAGATGAGTGGTCGTCGCACAAGGGGTAAAAACCACAGCTGCTGGAGGGTCCACGGAACGTGGCAATGGGCACCCCAGCTCTTGCTTCTCTAGTATCTTAAAATTAAAGTTTTTGGAAGACAACCTGGCCACGGGCCAGCGTGTAACGTAGATGACATTTCTGTAGGCAGGAAACCACAGCTTAAAGCACAATTAACGAGAAATGTAAAATCGACCAGCAGTTTGAGATGCTTTCCTTCTATTTAAGGGCAGCCCTAGTTGAGAACGTGACCTACGCTGAGGTTTATTTACATGATCTTCTGAGGAACAGACACAAGATTACTGAAAACAGAGGCTCCTGGGGTAAAGCTCTGTGCTTCCATCACCGGCCTGGATCTGCCTTCCCCACTGCAGGCCCCCGGACCCTGAGGAGGGCAGGAAGGTCCCCTCGGGGAGGAAAGGGAAGGCCACGCACTGCACCCACACCCAGCAGGAGAAAGAGCGTCCAGGGGTGGTTCAGGGTCACCCCAAAGGCAAGGGGGGCGATGAACAGTCAAGACAGCGGTCCTGACAGCCCTAGGCCTGCAGGGCACACGGCAACCAGAACTGAGGCACCTTTCCCGCTACCAAGTCTTCATCAGTTTCCTTAAACTAAGTGCTCGATTTCCTCAGCGCACAAACAGGCAGAGAGCACTGAAGACCTACGAAGACCCTCGCTGCCAGGACACCACCTCTTCATAACACGCTGGCATCGTGCCTGGAAAAACCCTTCAGGGCAAAAGCTGCTTTTCCCCTAGTGGTTCTTCAAGTCCCACTGAAACTCCCTCCAGCTAGAAAGCACTCACTACAACAAGCATTTGCCTCACATTTCTAAGAAAGCTCTTTGTAGATTTCCCTTTTTAAATATTCCAAATATCTGCATTTCCCTCATGATTTCAGGTTATGTTAACAGTGGTTCTCAAAGGGTGGTCTCGAAACCCTGGAGGGTCCCCAGACCTTTTCAAGAAGCCGGGGGATGAAAAGTGTTTTCATAATAATGCTAAGAAGCTCCGGGAAGATGCTGGGCCCTCCGCGCAGTGGAGGCATTTTCACTGATGGTGCAAAGGCAGCCGTGGGCCCAATGCCAGCCCCTAGCACCAATCAAGGCAGGGGCAGCGGTGATGGGACCCAGCGCCTCACCCCAGGCACCTGCAGGGGAAGAACACCCCTTTCCCTTCTCAGTGTCCCTGATGAAAGCGGTGTTGCCCCAGCCACTCTGGGAAAGTCTATGCTCCTGAGAAAGCTAAACATGGAATCACCATGCACCCGGCCACTGCTCTCTTGGACAATTATTCCAGAGAAAGGGACGCTTATGGTGACACCAAAAACCTGTCCACAAACGTCCATATGTCCTTATTATTAATAGCCAAAACCGGAAACAGCCCAAATGTCCTTCATTTGTTCCTCATTTGACAGTTAAGCCGTCCTATATACACCACCCTGAGGAGAAACTACAATACACACAACAGCCTGGACGAGTCTCCAGGGAATTAAGGTGACTTGTTTAAAACGCAATCCCAAAAGGTTAAGGACGGTATGATTCCACTCATACAGTATTTCTGAAATAACAAAATTTTAGAGATGCTGAATGGATGTGTGGTTTAAAGAGCAGGCGGAGGAGAACACAGAGGAAAATGGAATAGGAGGGACCCTTGGGGTGAGGGCACTAACTGTCCTCTATCTGGACCTCGGTGGATACACACACCCACACTCGTGATAAACTAACACAACACACACACGACTACAGGTAAAACTGGGGAAATCGGAATAAGATGAATGGATTGTATGACCATCAGTATTGTGGCTGGGACGGCACTACAGCTTTGCAAAACGTTATCAATGGGGGAAACTGGGTAGAGGATACACTGGATCTTTCTATACTATTTCTTACAACTGCATGTGAACCTACAGTTCTCTCAATAAAAGTTTCTATTAAAAAACGTACACCCATGTTCATAGCAGCGTTATTCACAATAGCCAAAAGGTGGAAACAACCCAAATGTCCATTGAAGGATGAACGAATAAACAAATGAATGGTATAAACACACAATGGAATATTATTCAGCCTTAAAAAGAAAGGAAATCCTAACACAGGCTACAAAATGGATGAACCCTGAGGACACTATATTGAGTGAAATAAGCCAGTCATAAAAAGACAAAGACTGGATGATTCTACTTATATGAGGAACCTGGAATAGTCTAAATCAGAGACATAAAATACAACAGGGGAGACCAGGGGCTGGAGGGACAGGGGAATGGGAAGCTGTTTAATGGACAGAGTTTCAGTTTCGCAAGAAAAAAGAGTTCTGGAGATGGACAGATGCCAGCGATGGCCACACAACATTATGAATGTGCTTAATACCACACAAAAAAGCAAGGGATTGTGAAGGGAAAATTCAGGATGGGAATGGGATGGGACCAGGAGACGATCAAGGCTCTTAAAAGGAAAGGGTTAAACTCTTTTTTTTTTTTTTTTTGGTTCTACTCTTAATTCATATTTTATACACTGTATTGTCATTCTTTATATCTTACATATATTTTAAATTTTGTATTGATTGAATTTTCAATAAATTTTTTTAAAAACAAAAAAAAGTCCTTGATGAAGCAATACAAATTACTGTTATTAAATCTCGAACTTTGACCTTGTATTCTGTTTCTTGTGATGAACAAAGCACTTGGGCTGCATACCACAGTAAGACGATTGTCTGCAGGGAAAGCACGAGTGTGATCCAGTGCCGGCTGAATTAGATGCTTTTTTTCATGGTCTACCATTTTTACCAGAAAGAATAACAAACTATGGTTTTTAGACTTGCACTTGGCAGACATTTCTTGAAACTAAACAAAGTGAGTCTGTTACTTTGAAGAAAACAATTGCCAAGAGTTTCCTATCAATAATAAAAATCAAGCTTTCAACTGAAAATTAAAATATTGGAAAACTTGTATCCACCACCTGGAGTTTGACAGCTTCTCAAACTTAGAGAGTTTCTAAGGCGATCAGCCGTGATATTAAGAAATGTTATTTAGTGATGGTGTATAAAGAGATGTGTCAACATTTGGAAGGGCTGCCTAACTCAGTGAATCAACATTTTCCAAATGAGGGTGATGTTACAACGGGCACAAGCCCCTTCCGACTGCAGGGCAGACGGTGAATTTTAATGTCATGGAGAGTGAAAACCTCCTTGTAAGGCTTCAGACTCCACATCAAACTAATCTTTAAGAAACATTAAGCTTGTCTAGTTTTGGAGTAATAACGAAAACTACCGCAACTACGTGAAAAGCTATTAAAGTACTACTGCTCCCTTTTCCAACCACACGTCTGGTTAGGAGCAGATTTTCTTCAGACTTCAACCAAAACGGACCGCAATGGACTGAAAGCAGAGCAGGCAGGAAAATGCAGACATTTAGGAGATATGCAAAATGTAAGAGCAGGGCTCTCGTCACACTAATTTTTGTTTAGGAAAATGCTATTTTCATAAAGCATGCGTTATGTATGTTGAGATCACAGACTTATTTTACGTTTAATGAATGAGTCAATGTCCTTTAAAGTCTCAGTTTCGTTTCTAATTCGGTAAATCTCGAGCCCTGAGACGTCCCCTCCCTCACGGACGCCTCTCGCAACCCGAGCCGGGCTGCGAGCGCCGGGCGTGGGGAGCGCCGGGCCGGGACGCGGTCCACTCGGGCCGCCGGCTCTGCAGGCCCGTCCGTCAGCGCACGGGGAGGGGCCGGCAGCGCCGCCGACGTGGCTCCGGCTCCGGCTGCGGGTTCACGGCCGCCGCGGCCTTACCTGTTGGTCATTCCTGCCGCCACGCCCAGCATCTCCGGCGGCCACGCGAACCCGCACCGCGAACCCGCACCGCGTACCCGCGCCGCTCCCGCCGCTGCCGCCGCTCCCGCCGCTCCTCCTCGCTGCGCGGACTGGCAGGAAGGGGCGGGGCGGGGGCGGAGGCCGCGCCCACCTAGGCTCGGCCCCGCCCAGCAGGCCCCACCCACCCACCCCCGGAACCGCCCGCCCGGATGTCGGCCCCGCCTCCATTTAGGCCTCGCCCCCTGGACCGCCCCTATGTGGGCCCCGCCCCTATGTGGGCCCCGCCCCGCCTTGGCTCTGCCCTCGCCTTCAGGCCGCCCCTCCCCGCGCGCCGAGGCCCCCCCTAGCGGAGGCGGACTCTGTCCCGGGGCGTGAGGGCACGGCGCGGTCGGGGTGAGGGGCCGCGTCGCCCTCCGTCCTGCTCCGCTGTCCCGGCACCAGAATCCCGCGGGCGGGGAAGGTGGGCGGTGTAGGTGCTGATGTGAAGTCAGCTCCGCTCTGACCCGGTGCGCGCTGTGGGGCCGCTCCTGGAGCTGCAGCAGCGCTGAAGACCCCGTTTACGGACAGTTCTCGCGGAGCGTTCCGGGGAACCCGGTGAGCCCCGAGGGGTGGCGGCTGCCCCTTACGGAGGACTGCAGTGGGGGTGGGCGGCGTGCGGCAGCGGAACACAACTGGCCACACGCTTGTACAGGCAGGGCCAATGCAGTTTGTTTTTAAGAGTAACTGAGGAGGTTTGTTTAACCAGGACATTAATTAAATAAATCACGGTTTATACACATAGTACTACACAGATGTAAAAAAAAATAAGAATAGCCAATAAGCACATGAAAAAATGCTCAACATCACTAGTCATCAGGGAAATGCAAATGGAACCGACCTCACACGCAGGGTGTTGTGTTGGTTGAGAAACTGGGGCCCTGGTGCACTGCGGGTGGGAACGTACACTGGTGCAGCCAGTGTGGAGAACAGTACGAAGGGTCCTCAGAAAACTAAAAAGAGAGTTGCCGTATGATCCAGCAATCCCACTCCTGGGTATTCATCCAAAAGAGTTGAAAGCAGGGGCTAGAGGAGATATTTGTACACCCAAGTTCATTGCCAGCATTATTCACAAATGCGAAAGGATGGAGAAATGGATAAACAAAATGTGGTCCATCCATACAATGTAATATTATTCAGCCTTAAAAAGGAAGGAAATTCTGACGTATGCTACAACACTGATGAAACTTGAGGACATTGTGCTGAGTGAAATAAGTCAGACAAAAAAGGACAAATACTGTCTGATTCCACTTATATGAGGTCCCCAGAGGAGTCACACTCATAGAGACAGAAAGTAGATGGTGGTGGCCAGAGGCTGGGGGAGGTGGAAGTAAGGAGTTTTGATTAACAGGTACACTCTCAGTTTTGCAAGATGAAAAAGCTCTGGGACTTCCCTGGTGGCGCAGTGGTTAAGGATCCACCTGCCAATGCAGGGGACACGGGTTAGAGCCCTGGTCCTGGAAGATCCCGCCTGCCGTGCAGCAACTAAGCCCGTGCGCCACAACTACTGAGTCCACACGCTGCAACTACTGAAGCCTGCGCCCCTAGAGCCCATGCTCCACAACGAAGAGAAGCCACCGCAATGAGAAGCCCGCGTACCGCAACCAAGAGTAGCCCTTGCTCGCCACAACTAGAGAAAGCCAGCGCGTAGCAACAAAGACGCAACGCAGCCAAAAACAAATTAATTAATTAATTTAAAAAATAAAAGATGAAAAAGCTCTGGAGGTTGGTTGTACAACAATGTGAATATACTTGACGTTACTGAACTGCACACTTAAAAACGTTTAAGGTCAATTTTATGTTATGTATATTTTACAACAGTTTAAAAAAATAAGGCACATGATTTGTAGTAATAAAGAATGACCTCTGCAATATATTTCAAGTAAGGAAATAATGAAAGAGAGAAAAGTTTGTTTAGTATGCTGCCGTTTGAGGGAAGAGAAAAGGGAGACACCACCCACAGGCACACGTGTGCGCGCACACACACACACACACACCACTTGTATATTAAGAAATATCTGGAAATATAAGATATGCAAGAAACTAGTAACAGAAGTTGGATCTGTAGAGGGTCTAGGGATTAGAAAGAGGGGAGAACATGCACACAAAATATATTTCCTTAATGGAGTATTCAAAATTCAAATTATAAGACAGTAGTAATTTGAGAAAATATGCAGTGTGGTTAATTGTATGGGATAAGTTAAAAATTTTATATACAGTGTGTGAATTACAACTGGTTAAAAATGCTTAAATATCAACAGTAGTTCTGATTTGTTTGGAGAGCAATCTATGTGATGTTTTCCTATATTTCTTTGTTTTCTAGAAAAGAATACATATTAATTTTTAAAGAAAAAATCAAAATATTTAGAGACTTGTCTTGATATCTCATCTCCCAACAAATTTCATCTCCCACTTCTTTTCGAATAAAGAGTTGGGGTTGTTTTGCGTATATATTCCAAATGTTCCCAAAAGTAAGAGATTAATTTCATATCAATTGCTTTGCTTCATTGTTGTTGTGGTTATATTTTATAAAGCAGGTTTCTTTTCATGGTAGCTTGCTTCCAACATACTGTAGTTTGTGATCTATTAATCTTGCTGTCACTTCAGGACACTTGGCTAGAAACTGGCTACCTCTGGGTCTCTCATTGGTGGTTTTAAAGCAGTAGTGCATTTCATCATAGTTATCCTGTCTGTGGATGGTTATCTGGGTGAGCTGCTTCCGTGGTTGACCAATGTCTGCCACAAAGACGGAAAAAAATACTGTCTCTTGGTCTTAAATGTTAAAGTGTGTTTCTTATTGTTCATATTTCCCTGGAGTCTCTCAGGATGAAACCACAATGTCTGCAAGACTGCTTCGTTCATTTCTGTTTTGCCTCTCGTGACTCGGCTTTTGAAAATGAAATCTGGTATTTGTAAGTTTATGTGTTATACGTATGTGGACACACGTTTACACACAAAAGGCATATGATTGGAAACAGTTTAGGGGTTGTATTCACAATAAACACTTACTTAATGTGGTTTTTCTTCTTTTCATCCTCCATGGATCTCCAATAGACAAGTACGTAATAGGAGGACAGGGAAAACAGCGTTTATCTGTCCAGAAATGGTGGGTTAGTTAGACAGCTTTTTCCTGCATCCTCAGGTGATATATACTCATCTCGTTTCTGGCTCCATAGCAGAAGAGCTCTGCTCATACGTGATGTGTCCTGGTTGAGAGGGAAGGGTGTGGCCTCAGGCACATTCGCGTTCAAATCCTCCCAGCCACCTGCTGAGTGGTTTACCTTCTCCCTGCTTCAGACTCCTCCTCAAAAAGGAAATAATAACAGGGCCTACTTCAAAAGTTTGTTAGAGGATTAAACAAGATTCACCTTTCAACAAATATTGGTGCCAGGCACTGTTCTAGGCACTGGGGAATCAGTAGGGGAAAAAAAGACAATAGAAGCACTGAGGACAATGCCAGTTACATAGAAGCGTAACAATTGTCAATACTGTTTACTATTCAGGAATTCAAACACTACATAAACATGTAACTTATCAAGAGACAGCATATTGGAATACCTGTGATCTCATGTTGCAGAGATAGTAATTGAAAACAGTCTGGTGTCTGTTTTCCCAGATGTTTTCTATACGTTTAGCAACTGTGTATGTTTTCTTAAATGGCACTATATATACTATTTTGCATCTTAATATTTTAAAAATATATATCCTGGACAGTCTTCCACTTCAATACGGATATCTCTAGTTCATTATTTTTAACAGCTGCACTGTATATTCCATTTATTTATAGATCAATGGATCTCGACCCTGGCTGTTAGAATTACCTGAGAAGTTTTTAAAAACTGCCAATGCCACTGGGACTAACAGATACATGCTACCGTATATAAAGTAGATAAACAGCAAGGATTTACCGTATAGCACAGGGAACTATATTCAATATCTTGTAATAATCTATAATAGAAAAGAATCGAAAAAAAATATAAAACTTGTTTCCTCTCACTGTCCTCACACCAGTTTCTTCTCTAATCTGACCTCAGCTCTCTGCAGGCTCCAGTAGATCCTTGTTGCTAAGTCCCAGGGACCGGTGGTTCCCAAACTTGAGTGCGGACCAGAAACACACAGCGTGCATGTTAGACCCTGCCTGCTGGGCCTCTGGCCTGTGGTTCTGATGCAGGGCGTCTGGGTGGGGCTGAGACTTGCATTTCTAACCAGCTCCCTGGAGGTGCTGTGGCTGCCGTCTGGGGAGCACACCTTGAGAACCACTGAGTAAAGGGAATGAAACGATCAGATTTGCAAGCAAGAACAGGCACATGAAAAAATAGAGTCCTAATTGGTTTTAACCCTAGGGGGAAAACTTGTTAATCATTCCACTATTGTTAGTAATTAATGCAAGGCCCTTCTCACATCCTTTCCATTCTCTTGTTTTTCAATTTAACTTAAATTTTCTTGCATAATTTCTTTCTCATATTTTTCCCCTTCACACTCATGCCCTCCCTCCCCACTGCTCCCAACTGTAAGGAAGCATTCTCTCAGTTTTGGTATACGTCCTTTCCTTTGCTTATGTTGTTGGAGAATATGTATGGTGGTCTGTAAATGTCCACATGTTACATTATGTGAGGGCTGTTTGGCTGTAGGTCTCCCTGTCTCTTGCTCTGCCCTGTGCTGAAGCACCACCTGCACACGAGCCTCTATTTCAGGCACTACTGTAGCTCTGCAGACCCACCTCCACGCAGCCTACAGGTGGACACCAGCTTGCCTCCCCCCTCCCTGCGACCAGGGTGGACGCTTAGACGAAGACTCCCAGGCTCGAGCCTACGGCCTCCTGAAAACGCCGCACTTCACATGGATAAGAAAGAGCCCGGGGCCAGGGGACCTTGCACAGGATGCTGAAAGGTGAAGGAGGCTCGGCTTTTATACAGGTTCCTAAAACTGCTCCTTTGAGCTACACAGGGACCAGCTCCTTCCCCTTCCCCTCGGGGCTATCTGCCACCACGAGGTCGGTGCAGTCACAGCAGAAGCCAGTCTGGCTTCGTGTGTCACCTGGTGACGTACGTCCCACAGTGTCACGGCCGGGGAGGGGCTGGTCAGGAGGGCGATGGGGGTGTGTGTGTGTGATCACTCATGGAGGAAAACACGGCAAAGAATGAACCACAATGTTAATAACGGCTTCCTCGGGTTACCTTTACACTGCTTGTATTTTTCAAGTTTTAAACTTTAGGGACATGGAACTGGTTGATCATAACGCTTAGTTCCTGACACACTTTCATCCTTGGTCCATTAATGGCTCACTTTCAGTTCATCGTTTTGTTACACAGTTGATTATTTTTAATAATGTAGTAAGAACCCACGAAAACACCACTTAAAGAAAGGCTAGGTCCTTCATAATAATTTACATAAATACATGGTTACCCGCTGGGACCATCCTCTTCCCTCGCTCCATCCAAGGCAGCTCTCATCCTGAATTTCTTGTTTACCGTCTCCTTGCTTTTCTTTTTATATAGTTTTATTCAATCTATATGAATTCTTGAACATACACGCACATATCTGCAAACAAGCAACTAAAATTTTAGTTTGGTTTAACTTTATACAGAAAATACACTATGTAAAATCTATTAGAACTTTTTATTTAACAATTTGCATTTTTTAATAAGCAGATAGTCATTTTTAATTATTATTTATTTTTGGCTGTGTTGGGTCTTCATTTCTGTGCGAGGGCTTTCTCCAGTTGCGGCAAGCACGGGCCACTCTTCATCGCGGTGCGCGGGCCTCTCACTATCGTGGCCTCTCTTGTTGCGGAGCACAGGCTCCAGACGCACAGGCTCAGTAGATGGGGCTCACGGGCCTAGTTGCTCCGCGGCATGTGGGATCTTCCCAGACCAGGGCTCGAACCCGTGTTCCCTGCATTGGCAGGCAGATTCTCAACCACTGTGCCACCAGGGAAGCCCCTAGAACTTATTTTTTATCAGTTAACATTATGTTGCTAAGATTCATTGATATTGTTCCATGTTGCTGTAGTTAATTTGTTTGACCACTGTGTGAATATATCACAATTAATTAATTCCACTGTTGCTGGGCTCTGGGGTTATTCTAGGTGCTTACGATTGTGAAGTGTTCTCCTATGAACATTCTGAATGTTTACTGTTGTATATATGCTGCAATCTCTCTTAAATATTTATCTTGGAGTGAGTAGAAGATAAGGCCAAGCCACTTTTTAAAGTGTTTGTTCCAAACTACTGAGATCTCGAAGGCAAACATCCTCCCCGACACTTGGTGTCACTTTTTCCTTTTGCCAATGAAATGGGGATAAAATGATATTTCAGTTCTGCAATCAGGCACTTCCCTGGTGGCGCGGTGGTTAAGAATCCGCCTGCCAATGCAGGGGACAAGGGTCCGAGCCCTGATCCGGGAAGATCCCACATGCCGCGGAGCAGCTAAGCCCATGTGCCACAACTACTGAGCCTGCGCTCTAGAGCCCGCGAGCTACAACTACTGAGCCCACATGCCACAACTCCTGAGCCTGCATGCCACAACTACCGAAGCCCACACACCTAGAGCCTGCGCTCTGCAACAAGAGAAGCCACTGCAGTGAGAAGCCTGCACACTGCAACAAAGAGTAGCCCCTGCTCGCCGCAACTAGAGAAAGCCCGCGCAGCAATGAAGACCCAACGCAGCCAAAAATAAATAAATTTAAAAAAATCCTTTATAAAAAAAATTCCCCAGTCAATAATGAGATTGTCTATTTCCTCATGTACTTGTGGGCAGTATGGGACTCATCTCTTATGATGACTCTGCTCATCTTTTGCCTAAGTTTTTGTTGTGTGTGCGTGTGCGTGTGTGTGCTTTTCTCATTGATTTGAAAGAGATCTTTTTGTTCATGATATTGTGCTTTTATCAGTTACGTTTATGGTGAATATCTTCTCCCAGTTTATAATTGTCTTTTCACTTTCTTTAAAGTGTTTCTAACAAACAAAAAAACCCAACCTTACTACAATCCAATTTATCAGTTTTTTCTTTAATAGTTAATGTCTCAGGCATCTTTTTCAAGAAATCTTCTCCACCCTAAGTTTTAAAAGGTATCCCTCTCTATATTCTAAGAGTTGTAAAGTTCTGTTGTTGACATTTAATCCTTAATCAATCTAGGGTTGTTTTTAAATTTTAGTTGTGATAAAATACACTTAACAGAAGGTTTACCATCTCAGCCATTTTCAAGTGTACAGTTCACTCGTGTCAAGTACATTCTCACTGTTGCACAGCATCTGCAGCGTCCGTCTCCTGACTCTTTTCATCTTCCCCCATGGAAACTCCGTCTCCATCCAACAACGACTCCCGTCCTGCCGCCCCTGGCCCCCACCACCCCACTCTCTGTCTCTGACAACCCTAGGGAGCTCAAATGAGTGGGATCATACAGGATTTGTCCTTGTGTGTCTGGCTTATTGCACTCACCACAAGGTCCTCAAGGTTCACCCATATTGTAGGCTGTGTCAAAATTGCATTCCTTCTTTTTTTAATTTTTAAAAGTAAAAAAAATTTTTGGCTGTGCTGCATGGATGTAGGATCCTAGCTCCCTGACCGGGGATCAAACCCATGCCCCCTGCATTGGAAGCGTGGAGTCTTAACCACTGGACCACCAGGGAAGTCCCCGGAATTTCCTGCCTTTTTAAGGCTGAATAATATTCTATTGTGTGTATGGACCACATTCTGAGTTGATTTTATGTGTTGTGTGAAATAGCAGAGTTGCACGTACATGTGGGTCTGGCCTGGCTCACTATTCTAGTCCATTGGTCAGTCTGTCTTGTACCCACACTGTATCCATGTACTGCCTTAGTTACCATGGTTTTGTATAATTGCAATATTTGATGGGGCAAGTCCCATGTCCTTGGTTTTGCTTTTCAGAAGTGCCCTGGCTGTTGCCTGTTCCTCTTAATACATACAGTTTACAATCATTTTATCAAGTCCCATAAAAAATCCTATTGCAGGGCTTCCCTGGTGGCGCAGTGGTTGAAAGTCCGCCTGCCGATGCAGGGGACGCGGGTTCATGCCCCGGTCTGGGAAGATCCCACATGCCGCAGAGCAGCTAGGCCCGTGAGCCATGGCCGCTCGGCCTGCACGTCCGGAGCCTGTGCTCCGCAACGGGAGAGGCCACAACAGTGAGAGGCCCGCGTACCGCAAAAAAAAAAAAAAAAAAAAAAATCCTATTGCAGAAAATTCCCTGGCGGTCCAGTCTAACTAATTCCTGGTTAAGACTCTGAGTTCCCACTGCAGGGGGCATGGGTTCAATCCCTGGTTGGGGAACTAAGACCCTGTGTGCCACGCAGCCGGAAAAAAAAAAAAAAAAAATCCTATTACATTTTGGTTGAAATTGCTCTGAATTTATAGATTAATTAGGGAAGGACTGACATCTTTATGATTTGAGTCTTTCTACTCATGAATATGATGCATCTCTCCATTTATTTAACTGTTTAAAAATATATTCTAATAAGTTTTGTGACTTTCTGTCTAGGGGTGTTCCATACCTTTTGTTGTATTTATTCCTAGGTATTTGGTATTCTCTGATTTACAATGGTGTCTTCTCTTTAAGTATTTCAGTTGTTTGCTAATAGCATAATAAAGACAAAACTGACCTTTTAAATATATTAATCTTATAGCCAGCCAACTTGCCAAACCCTCCTAAGTTTTCTAATACTTTATCTGCAGGGTTTTTTTTGTTTTTAATGTAAGCAGTCTTATCAGCTAAAAATAATGTTTTACTTCTTTTCCACTGTATGTCTGGAATTTCTCATTTTACTTCACTATCCAGGGATGTCAGTGCCACGTTAAGTAAAGGTAATCCTAGTGAGTGCCACGTTATTTTTCCTTATTTTATTTTTTGCGGTACGCGGGCCTCTCACTGTTGTGGCCTCTCCCGTTGCGGAGCACAGGTTCCGGACGTGCAGGCTCAGCGACCATGGTTCATGGGTGCAGCCGCTCCGTCGCATGTGGGATCCTCCCGGACAGGGGCATGAACCCGTGTCCCCTGCATCGGAAGGCGGACCCTCAACCACTGCGCCACCAGGGAAGCCCTATTTTTCCTTATTTTAAAATGAATGATTCTAAGTGTCCGGTTAGGATGACGTTTGCTCTTCATTTTTCATGGATACTCTTTCCTATTTTTAACTAAGAATTTATATCAATGTGTGCCGAATTTGATCAAATGCCTTTTCTCTTTTCGTCTGTAAATGTAGTAAGATATATTAATGTATTTTCTAATATGAAAACACCCTTGCATACTGAGGATCCACCCCACCTAGTCATGAGGTATGATCTTCTTCTATACACAGTTGGATTTGATTTGTTCATCAAATTTTGCTTAGAATTTTTGTAGCTATATTCACTATGAAATGGCTTGCAATGTTCCAATTATATCTTATCTGTGGTATCAGGGTTTATGCTGGCCTTATAGAGTAAGTTGGAGAATATTTCCTTTTTATTGTCTGAATAAATCTGTATGAAATTGGGTTGTTACTTGAAAATTTGGTGGGACGTGACTGCAAATGCCCTTGGACTTCGTGTTTTCTTCTTGAGAAGGTTTTAAACACCGTTTCCATTTCTATTGTAGTTACAGGGTTAGTCAAGCTTTTAAATTCTACACAATCATCGTACACAGTAATACAGAGTAAATTTAAATTTTAAAGAAATTGTTTTATTTCATTTCTAAAGTTTCACAATTGTTAACATAGTTATTTATATTATTCTCATATCTTTTAAAATTCTACTTTATCTATTATGTGTCCCCTGTTTATTAATAAAGTTATTTGTGTCATCTCTCTGCTTCTCTTGGTCAACCTGCCAGAGTTGTGTCCATTTTACTACTTTTCTCAAAGAAACAAGTTATTTTTCGTATGCCTTTAAAATCTCATGTGGGGCTTCCCTGGTGGCGCAGGGGTTGAGAGTCCGCCTGCCGATGCAGGGGACACGGGTTCGTGCCCTGGTCCGGGAGGATCCCACATGCCGTGGAGCGGCTGGGCCCGTGAGCCATGGCCGCTGAGCCTGCGCGTCCGGAGCCTGTGCTCCGCAATGGGAGAGGCCACGACAGTGAGAGGCCCGCGTACCGCAAAAAAAAACAAAAAAAAAAATCTCCTGTGTACTTTATACTTACAGTATACCTCAGTCTGGAATAACTACATTTCAGTCTTTCAATGTCCACATGTGAACAGTGGCTACTGTGTTAGACACAGACGTTCGAGAACAAAGGAGTTCATTCTGAAGTATTTCAAAGTCGTCATATATAAGGCAGTTTGAAAGCTGATCCGAATGATTCCTCCTTTTCCAGGAAAGGAAGCAGAAACAGTGCAGTCATGAAATTCAGTTAGCTGCCTATTTTATGGGTCCCAGGAGAAACGCACAAGGCCAGAGAAAGTGATCTCAGTCAGAAACTCAGAATGAATCATAAGAATTAGACATTGCACACCGTCTGGTGGTTAACATGAGTTTTCAGCTTACAATGAGATCACTCTATACCATAAAATGTAGACAGTTCCTAATTATGCTTAGTGTAACAGGTATACTGATACATTGTTCTAGACACTACAGATCCATACTTCGTGAAAAATGGTATTTCACTCTTTGGGAACTGTATCCTATAATCTTAAACTGTGCTAAAATAAATAATATAAACTATCTGTTACATTGCTCAGAACAGGTCTGAATTCTAGCCTCTACTTTGGTTATAAGTAATAAAAATCATGCTTTTGTGTACAAACAAGATATCGAAAGAAATCAGTTGTGAATACCAAGCAGTGCTCTTAGCAAAGGGTGACTCTTTCTGGAACCCGGTACAGTATGGGCACAAGGTCTGTTTACTGACTGTTTTTCATGTTCATAAATTTTCTTAATTTTAAAAAGAATCCCTTTCACTGAAAGTCTGTGGTGTCTTTGGTTTTCTTCCATCTTTGCGCCACTAGACTTAATGCACCACTACCCCTCCCACCCTGTGCAGTGAGTCACATTTATACCTATGCTCAGACAAAGCAACTGGAAAATACATCACGGGATAATGTAGGTACTCTGAAGCCAGGCAGACCAGGCTTCACGCACAGATCCATTTCCTCGGGGAAGTTACTAAGAGTAAAGACTGAAGTTAAAACAGAAGTGTTCTCCAGGGAGTGTGGCCTTCTGGTAATCTACTGGGGTAAGAAAAGGAGCGAGAAGGCATGGCCAGTCCTCAAGGGCCCCCCAGGAAAGCGTACCCTGTATCTAGCCAGCAACAAGTTAAGAAACAGCATAACATTTAAAGTTGACCAAAAGCCAAACAAAACCCAAACACTTGCTTTCTTCTAAGTTACCAAAAAAGATACAAGAAACACAGCTAGCAGAAATCGCAATATCTTGGATAAACTACATTTTAAATTGCTTTTGCTAATTAAGAAAGCAGTAACAGAAATGACCTAAATGTCACTGATATTAATTTTAAAAATATTTAATTTTTGCATTTAGAATTTAGTACATCCCTCAGAAAAGATTTATAGCCACAAACAATGGTTTCACTGGATAACATTAATGTTAATCTTCTTGGTAATGACAGTGACAAGAGTGTGCTGAAACTAGTTTGTAATTATACATTGCAAGTGGAAAATAAAAACATCTAACATTTATTGTATGTGTCCTATGTCCCAGACACTGTGCTGAGTCAGCCTCTGACTGCATCATTTCATTTAATCTCATGAGGTTATTACTTTTATTGGGAAATTAGGAATGAGTTAGTTGCAATGTAACAGGAATTATACAAATAGGCAAATCTACAGACAGAAGGCAGATCAGTGGTTGCCAAGGGTGGGATGGGTTAGTGGGGGAGAGGCTAACAACGGGTAGGGAGTTTCTTTCTGGAATGATGAAAATTGGGGATGGTTTCACAATCCTGTGACTACACTGAAGCCATTCAGCTGTACACTCTACACAGTGAGTTTTATGGTGGGTAAATTATATCTCAATATTTTTAAAAAACACAACGTACAAATTATGTAAAAAAGAGAAAACTGTGTGCTTCAGGTGTGTGGGAAAAGAATGCATAAAATGAACATGTTTGTCATGGAAAACCATGAATTTATTGTTATCCTCTTTCATTTACACTCTCACCCACTTTTCCCTCCTCCCATATTAATTTAGATCAAATGTGACTTCAATAAATATTTCAGCATGTTTTTAAAAGAATTTTTTAAACATAAACATTATCAAAACTAAAAAAGCAAAAAATATTTCCTTAATATCAAATATGTTGTCAGTGTTCACGTTTCCATTTCCAACATATTTTTTTTTCAGTAAAATTGTGTTTTTTTTTTAATTGGAGTATAGATGATTTACAATGTTGCATTAGTTTCTGCTGTACAGCAAAGTGACTCAGTTATACATACACATACATCTACTCTTTTTTAGATTCTTTTCCCATACAGGCCATTACAGAGTATTGAGTAAGAGTTCCCTGCGCTATACGATAGATCCTTATTAGTTCCAACATCTTTCAATAAAATTTTACACATTAGCTGTATCAAATAATCTATTAGTTCCACTTCTTTTTTCCTAGGAGAACCCGCGTTTGGAGCCTTGTTTACCGTCCTCAGCCTCTTGGCCACTGCCCAGCCACCCCCCGGGGACCCGGCTCAGTGCTCTCCCGCGTCGAGTCTCTGCTCGGCGGCTGCGGTTTTACATGTTCTTCTCCCTCTGGAGCAGGTTCTCTCAAAGGTTCCTTAGAAAGGACATGGGAAGTAATTTTTTTTTTTTTTTCAGTTCCTAAGGATCTGAAAATGTCTTTCTCTTTCCATTTAACTGAGAGCTTGTGTTTACAGAATTCCAGGCTGGAAATCATGTTTCCTCAGAATTTTGAAGGAATTTCTCCAGTGCCTTGAGGTGTACAGTGCTGCTGTCGAGAGGTCTGATGCAGCTCCCCTTTCCCTCCTGTGTCCTGCGTATGTGACTTGTTTTTTTTCTCTCTGGAAACCTTTTAGGAGCCTCTTTTTTTCCTAAAAATTTACATCGATATTCTTGTTTCAGTCATGTACAGATCTTCCTCCACTTACCATGGGGCTATGTCCCACTAAACCCACTGAAAGTGGAAAATGCGTTTAGTACACCTGACCCCACAAGCGTTGTAGCCCAGCCCGCCTTAAACGTGCTCAGAACACTCACGATAGCCTGAAGTTGGGCAAAATCATCTAACACGAAGCCTGTTTTATAACAGAGTGTTTACTATCTCACGTAACTTGTTGAATTCTCTACTGAAAGTGAAAGCAGAATGGTTGTCAGTGTACCGACTGTTCACCCTCTGGTCGCGGGGTGACTTGGAGCCACGGCCCCACTGCCCAGCAGCACGGCAGGGGCCGGACCACGTATCGCCAGCCTGGGGGAAAAGAGCCAAATTCAAAATTCCAAGTACGGTTTCTACTGAATAGGTATTCCTTCGCACCATCAACAAGTCAAAAACTCTGAAGCCGACCCGTCGGAAGTCCGGACGGTCTCTACCGGATCTCTGATCAGCCCTTTACTGTGAACTTCTCTTTTAGTTGTGCAAAGCTTTCTTGCAATATTTCTTTGAAAATTTCTATTTCTTTTATTTTCAGAGACCAGAGACCATTAAATCCTGAGCTTCCTAGATTAGAGTGTCTGCTTCTTTCTGTTCAACTTTCTTTTCTGTTTGAACTTTAACAGCACGAGCTCACTCCATGCTGTTAATCGAAGGCCCTGAACCCTTGCCCCGGGTCTCTGTGATGCCTGCGCGCCAGCTTACTGGCCTCTTTGCGTGGGGCTTTCCCCGCTCCTTCTGGGCACCCGGAGCCCCTGCGTTTACACGTCCCGATTCCGGGCGCACAGACATGCTGACTTGACTCTTGGTCCCAAGTCCTCACCCTGAGAGAATCTAGGTGGTCTGGCTCGGGTAGGGCCCTGCACCTGGTCCAGGTGACTAAGGCCGGGCCTCCCTGCATCTGTATGGGGTGTGTGGGGAAGGGGCGGTGACCGTCCTCAGAGAGGAGGGGCGAGGGCAGACTCTGGAGAGGTGGGTGGGGGTGGGCCCATCCTCCAAGGAAACCAGGTGGTCACCTGCATTCCTGAACCTGAAATCCCGTTTCCTCACCATATTCAGCGTTCGACTCACAGGAGCCTTTCTATTTTTTTAAACGGTAACAACTTGAATGTCAGAACTTGATTCTTTTCCCATGT